>NC_084908.1:6476693-6812318 GCF_949316345.1 Pungitius pungitius
TGTATAGCATAATGAACAGCTACTGTTATAGAAGTAAGATATGTTGATGGTACTATTTGATTACTGTTGTATTTTTATTATGTTCTAGTGTGCAAAAGTTGAATGTCAAGTATGTGACATTGAACGTGAATAAAGAGAAAATCAGAAAATCAAAAGCTGTTTCATTTCTGGACATTAACTGATCATCTGAGTGCCAACTGAGTAAGCCTGATTTAAGTGCAAAGTCAAACCCAGGAAGCTATTTATATGTTCCAGATTTCAAAGGTTTCTCATTGCAGAGGTCAAGCTTAGTCAGTTAGCCAGCTTTGCCTAATACCTCCCCAGCTTATTCAACAAGCAACCTTGAATTAAACATGACAAAACAAATTTGAAAAATGTAACTTTGGGGGCTGCTGGCAGGCTTGTCCCATTCATTCACGGTTGCAGTGTTTAGACAAGTGTCGAGGTCTGCTATGAAATCTAGACCGTGCCATGTGATACTCTTAAGAACATTAATGCAAAAACAAACAGGACAAATGTAAGCCCTGACTAGGACATATATCCATTGAAGTTAAAACAACAGTGCGAATGAAATAACTTGCATTTCCAACATCTAAACAAGATTGGAGTGGATACAGTCATAACTGTTTGATGCTGTACAAACAAACTTTAAAACGTACATTCATCATCTATGGCATGCCAAAGCCCTGTGTGTTTCTTATTGCAAAGTCCATGTTGCTCTTAAAACAACTGTACGTGCTGTAGATGGGAAGTCGAAGACAGCTGATGCAGGTGTTGGCAACAGGGAACTTTTGTGCTCCACCACTTGGGTGAAGAAACTCCAGAGATGGCTGAGGAGAAAAGCCAATTGGTGGTACTGCATCAGATCCCGTTGCAAATGCTAGGATGTCCCCCAATATCTTTGCTCCTTCTTCTTCTGTGGAATGAGCAGGACAGCACAGAATTAAGTACAGCACACTTTATAACTTTGTCAGAGTGGGAAAACAATATCAACAATAGACCGACCAAATACATAAACTTTGGAATGTTTACACCAGAATCTTTTTATATTTTCTTTGAACAAGTGCACAAATGAGTTTACACACACACACACACACCTTCAACATCTTGCAAATAGTCCCTCCAGAAAGCAACTACTGTTTCCTCCTCTCTTTTCTGGTTGCTCCCCTCCTCTGACCATCGGATGTGGAAGAGCCCATCAACCTCGTCAGCAGTTAGCGGCTTTGGATTGTAGCACATCGCTGGACTGAAAGATTCGGGATGCATCTGGATCTGCTCCAGGACTCCAAGCGTTTTCAAGCCGTCTCTGAACCTACAGTAAATGACAGTATGGGAGGACAGGCGCTTCAATGAAGAATTTATTCTTTTACATGCGGAAAAAAAAGGATTTTCAAATTACATTTAAAATACCTTTCAAATGGTCCACGGACTCTATTGATCACCTGAAACATTAAGACATCTTCTACAAGTCTATCCCTGTCGTCAACAGTTTTAAGTGGCTTCAGACAGCCTGCATTGGTGAGGTAGTCAAGGAGAGGTTGAGTTGAGTGTATAAGTTCCTCCAGAGTTGTTGATTCTGAAACCTAAGAATGATTACATTTTTTAAAGTCAGATTTAAAAAGAAAAACTGGATTTACTGTCCCCCACCAGTGATTGCCCACCCACCTTACTCATCTAAATTCCATTGCAATGGAAAATGATGTTACACATTATTCCAGTGACCACTTTTAGCTCAAAGTTATAATTTTCTAAACTGCTTGAGGTAATTGTAACTGACATTAGTTGCTGATAACATGCCGGTAATTTGGGTAAGACTACTTCAGGCCAATGAATGCAATCTGAGCACTTCACACCCAAAATGAAATTTTGTGAAAGACTCATAATACCACCAATGTGAAACCTATCCATTTAAAAAGGCCACAAATAATAAGACAGATAAAGAAAGCATTCTTACAAATATGAATCGTCTGTGTTTGGACCACCAAAATTCTTTCAATTCATCATAACCATGAATATGATGAATTGAAAATGCAACAAACCTTTTGTATTTTTTCACGGATTTCAACATCGGCGATGTCCTCCAGGCGTGGTCTAGATTTCTCTGGCCCTTTAACTATGCAGTCAAAAAGTGTTTTGGACAGGAAATTTGGTGAAGGCCCTCCATGTACCAGACTGACTGCAATAGCCCTTCCTGCGATAAAGTGACGGTCCTCTCGGACAGCTGGGGGGAAAAAAAGCGGTAGAAAGTAGTGTGTGCATAACTTTATGCACTGCGATCACGGAAAAGTCACAGCCTGTAATCAGAGTTTGTTACCTGGGTAGCCACACCGGCTTTTTAAAGTGTTAGGCTATTATTTCAAAGGATTAAAATCACTATGAGGTTCACACAAAATGGAGTGGGAGCTAGAATGTATTTTACAGGATATATCATGAAAACAAAAAACAAGATAAAGGCTACCTGTTGCATCAAGAGCCAAGTTGAGGTTCCCTTCTGTTCCCTCAAACATTTCGGACTGTGCAAGTGCTTCTGTTAGCAGTCGAAGAAATTCTCTTCTCGGACCCCCAAGATCCACAGCTTCTTCAGTTTTTCCCTTGTCATCAGAAAATCTCACACTAATCCTGTGAGTCGGGTCATAAGAGATTCTTTTGAAGCCCCGAATAGCACCATCTAGCACAGCTGCACGGCTTATGTTGAACCGGTTGACTTGGTTATTGTTGATCTTTTCACCAAGCTCAGATAAGATCTCTTGAATAGGGACACTTGCAGATGAACTTTCCTTTCTGAAAGCAAACATCAAAAAGAAAACCATGTTTAGAACGCTGTTTCATAAGCCTCAACAAGACTTCAAGTAATACAAAATATTGTATAATAAAAGGCAATTATCTGATACTCACATCTGGTCTTCCATGCTGGCCGATAAGGCAGCATACAAATCTTCAAATTCTTCCTCATCTGATGACAGATTGATAACTGAAAGGTAAGCTCTATAATCTGTACTTTCTGGCCACAGGTTGTTGGTCGGTGGTGGGGTGCCGTTTGCATCAAGGCTACAGGAGGCGGTGCTCGCAGGTGCAAGGCTACAGGAGGCGGTGCTCGCAGGTGCAAGGCTGCAGGAGGCGGTGCTCGCAGGTGCAAGGCTGCAGGAGGCGGTGCTCGCAGGTGCAAGGCTGCAGGAGGCGGTGCTCACAGGTGCAAGGCTGCAGGAGGCGGTGCTCAAAGGTGCAAGGCTGCAGGAGGCGGTGCTCGCAGGTGCAAGGCTGCAGGAGGCGGTGCTCGCAGGTGCAAGGCTGCTGGTAGCGGTCATGGTGGGGCGGTCCGGCTGGTCCCTGACAGGGTTATGTCGTCTGCTTGCTCCGGTGGTGACTGACGGAACCATCTCGACGCACTCCTCCTCTGAGCAACTTTCATCCAAATTGTCAGGCTTAAGAAGGGATAGAATTTACTGTAGTCAATATCACCGTCATTCTATCAACTAGCAAGTAGCCTACAGCACCTCAACAACAACAACAGTGCTGCGGTGGTTTACATAAATTTTGTGCAATTTACTAAGAAAAGAACAATTTTTTTTGAAGATCCAATTGCTTATTTGTTTAGTTGTTGGTAACGTCATTAAACAGCAGTAAAAAACCTGAGCATGTCGGTTTGGTTAAAAGATATAGCCTATATGCAAGTTTTGAAAAATAATGACAGTACATGAAATTGGGTTAATTACAAACCATAAGTTACAGATAACACCTTTAAACATACCTCAAGAAGTCTGGAGGGTCTTACATATAGAGCCTTATACTTGAATACTTTTTGGATTATACTGGCATCGAGTTGCTGGCCTTCCCTCAACCCTGGTGCGATCAACTTGTTGCCACAAGCCATCAGTACTTCACAGCTGTACACAAATCAATGGAGTACTGTGATTAGCCATTTCCCACCATTTTGAAGTTGAATGATGTCACTTACATTACCGTTGAAGACACTTCTCAAATGGATGCAAGATCCATAAAATCTTTTTTTGTTTTAGTGATGTTGGTGGAAGTAAATTAACGTCACTGTATCCCATCGCGGACGGCAAAAGCTAGTACATGCCTGACATGGACGCTCGTAGTTTGACAGTTTCCGGTCTTTTTTTTCATACATGTCAACGAATTTACGTGTCAAATCTCATGAATATATATATATAAATATTTATATGTCTAACTACTGCAGGAAAGTTAATTTGATGAGAGAAAGTAGTAAGACCTACTGGGCGATGGTTGGGCAATGCTGGGGCGATGATCAAAGAGTTTTTATTGCGCTATTTGGAGGTGTTGAGATGGGATATCTTATTGTGAAAGGCCAGAATTGGGTTACCGGATATGTGTGTGTGTGTGTCACCTGAAAACATTACACGATCATTTTTATCAATGTTTTTTATGGATAGTATAGATAGATGCTAGAGCTAAAAACCTGCCAGGTCCGGAAACAGTGACGATAATAGTCTAATTCACTTAACAATTATCAAGCCATTCTGTTTGGACGCCTTAAACCAGGGCTCTACGGTGCACCCCTTTGGGCGTTTAAGGAGTCTATTTAGGAATACGTCTACTAAATAGGAAGCATTTGTACATTTACTGTTATATGATAACCGTAGGGGCATTTGTGCTGCTTTAAAAAACATATACGTGTGTTAGAGCCCCTCAAAGTTAGATAGGTAAAGGACTCCTAATATAGTGCGATCATGTTAACCTAGCTTTACCTCACATCCTCGGGGATTTTCCCCTTAAAAGAATCGCGTATTTGACGGAGAACTGTCCCTTGGTCCCAGGTTTTGTCGAACTCGAACGCATTCAGGATGTGCCCTCTTTTGTACAACTCCTCCTTCTTCCGCTGCTTGACAACTATGTCGTCTGTAGGACTCAACAGCAAAATAACGTCCTTGTTAAAGGTCCGATGGTACGGAGTTTTCTGTCGGACTCTGAAAAAAAGTCAGACGAGCTAATGTTAGCTACTTGGGCTAACACCAATATGCTAGCTAACAAGCAACACTACCGTATCGCCGAATGCCAGTTATCCTAAACAATACAACAAAAATAATTCAACTTACTTTTGTCTTGGTTTGGATTTCCATGTGCTGTAAGTTGCCCTCGTTTGATAGCGGGGACAATAGTTCTGTATTTCATTGACTGGAGCTGGTGCGGTTTGCATGTTGCTAGACCCGGGTTCGTAGAGAGACCTTATTTCAGAATTAACTGCTGCATTCGAAGGTGTAGCTACAGAGTTCATTAGCGTGGGTGATACAGAGTTAGAAATCGAGTTAATTAGAGTAGGTGACTGAAGCAAGTTCCTGAGTAGGGATACAGCCTCCGCTGTCACAAGCCTATTGTCCGCTGCCATACCGTTGGACTTGGTTAAGATTGGCGCTTTTCCACTACTTTGCTCCCGCCTTCCGGAGTAACTGAAATGCCTTCCGGTGTAACTGAGAAGCTCTCACATTGTATAGTGAGATGCTCTCATGTTGTATAGTGAGATGGCATGAGTGTCTCAGTAGTGTGTGTGAGAGTGTCTCAGTAGTGTGTGTGAGAGTGTCTCAGTAGTGTGTGTGAGAGTATCTCAGTAGTGTGTGTGAGAGTGTCTCAGTAGTGTGTGTGAGAGTATCTCAGTAGTGTGTGTGAGAGTTGAGTGTCTCAATAGTGTGTGTGAGAGTGTCTCAGTAGTGTGTGTGAGAGTGTCTCAGTAGTGTGTGTGAGAGTTGAGTGTCTCAATAGTGGGTGTGAGAGTGTCTCAGTAGTGTGTGTGAGAGTGTCTCAGTAGTTAAGTCCTAAACGGCCCCTCATACGACAGCCTTGGTAATTCATTTCGCTCTTTTCTGGAATCAATTGGTTTCTGTCAGAGTGTAAATAATCCAACTCATTGTTTTAACCACACGCTCGACTTGGTTCTTGTGTATGGTATTGTAATAGAACACTTAAAAATCTTTCCACAGAACCCTCTCCTGTCGGACCATTGTCTGATAACCTTTGAATTTTTACTGACAGAATCTCCTCCTCCTGCAAAGGGTTTCTACAGTCGATGTTTATCGGATACCGCTGTAGCCTCATTTAAAGAAGCCATTCCCTCTGCTCTAAGTTCAGTGTCCTCTCTCAAGATATCAGAAGACTTCTGTGAAAACTTCAGTCCGTCACAACTCGACCATTTTGTCGATACTGCCACAGGCTCTTTGAGAATGGTACTGGACGGAATTGCTCCCCTCAAAAGAAGAATGGCAACAAGAAGGCAGTTCGCTCCTTGGTATAACTCTCAAACCCGGAACTTAAAGCAAACTGTGCGGAAACTTGAGCGGTAATGGCGTTCCACCAAATCAGAAGGATCTAGGCTAACTTGGCAAGACAGCGTTAAGACATATAAGAAGGCTCTCCGTAATGCAAGAGCATCTTATTACTCATCATTAATCGAGGAAAAATAAAAACAACTCCAGGTTTCTCTTCAGCACTGTAGCCAGACTGACAGAGAGTCACAGCGCTGTCCTGTGGACCTCAGTAGTAACGACTTTATGAACTGAATTTTACCATGAATGAACCAGTAGGATGGGGGCCAGAGCCTTCAGTTATCAAGCTCCTCTTTTGTGGAACCAGCTTCCACTTTCAGTCCGGGGGGCAGACTCGGTCAGTTCATTTAAGATAAAGCTTAAAACGTTCCTCTTTGATATTGCTTATAGTTAGGGCTGGCTCAGGTTAGCCTGGACCAGCCCTTAGTTAAGCTCCTCTAGGCTTAGACTGCTGGGGGACTTCTTAGGACACACCGAGCCCCTCTCTCACTTTCTCCTTCCACAATCATCCATGTTTAATTAATGTACATCACTAATTCAGCTTCTTTCCGGGAGTTCTTTGTGCTTTCTCGCCTAGCAGGTTTCCGTGGATCGTAGATCCATGGGGACCCTGGTTCTGACTCCTGGCATGGCTCTGCTAAACACCTGCTGATGCCATCATTACTTTAAATATGATTCATATTACTGTCATCATAAATCAACATCTTTCTGCTCTCCCTCCCCACAGAAGCCTCTGTGAAGGGTGGTTCGATCTGATGGTGGTTGTCCCTGCAGTGGTCCTGGCGTGCACTTGTTCTGCTACTTGCAATTACTTGTATCATTTCTGTTAGAGGAATTGAATGTATTGTACATTTTTTACATTGTTGATTCTGTACACATGACATCCATTGCAGTCTGTCCATCCCGGGAGAGGGATCTCTAAGGTTTCTTCCCTTTTTTCCCCATTGAAGGGTTTTTTTCATATTTTGGGGAGTTTTTCCTGTGCCGATGTGAGGGTTTCGGGACAGAGGATGTTGCATGTGTACAGACTGTAAAGCCCTCTGAGGCAAATTTGCAATTTTGGGCTATACAAAATAAAATGAATTTAATTGGCCAGCCTGTCCTCTGGGTTCCACCCCCATTCCAATGGCCAGACGGAGCGGAAGAACCAGGAGATGGAGGCGACCCTCCGGTGCATGGTCTCCAGCCACCCGTCGACCTGGTCTAAACTACTGATGTGGATGGAGTACGCCCACCGGCCTCTCCCCATTCCAGTGCGCCTACGGGTACCGACCACCCCTGATCCCAGCCCTGGAGAAGGAGGTCTTCTGCCCAGCCGTACAGACCTTCATCCGCCAATGTCAGCGCTCCAGGCCAGGGCCAACCTCCAGCGGTCGGTGGCGCAATACTCCGCCTCAGCTACCCGCCAACGCTCCACCGCGCCCACTTACCGGTTGGGCCAGAAGGTCTGGTTATCGACCCAGGAACTTCCCTTTCGTGACGACTCCAAGAAACTGGCCCAGAAGTTCTTTGGCCCATTCAAAATCCTCAAGATCATCAACCCTGCTGCAGTCCGCCTGAAACTTCCCCGGACCATGCGTGTCCACCCTACTTTCCACGTTTCTAGGATTAAGCCTGTGATGGAGAGTCCTCTCGTTCCCACCACCCCGGCCCCCCCACCTCCCTGCATCGTCGATTCAGGCCCTGTCTATTCTGTCCGACGCCTCATCCGCTCCCGCCGCCGTGGGAGGGGCATCCAGTACCTGGTCGACTGGGAGGGCTATGGTCCGGAGACAAGATCCTGGGCCCCTCCCGGTTTTATTGTCGACCCACGACTCATCACAAGCTTCCACCAGCCACACCCGGACCAGCCCTCCAGGACCCGCCCAGCAGCCAAGAGGCTCCGTTCCAGTACCCGCACTGCTGCATCCACAGCTGACCCTGATGAGACGGAGGACTCCGTCTCCAACGGAGGAGTCCGCAGAGGAGAACGACGCGCCCTTCCTCCAGATCCCCACCCAGCTCACGATTCGGACCGGGCCGAGTCCGAGGAGTATTGAGGAGATGCCCCCAGAACCCTCCCCTCCCATCCTCGGCGATCGTTTTGGGACGTCAGGAGATGCCCCTTTAAGGGGGGGTTCTTTCACACTCACCTCCAGCACTCTCCCTTGGACTGATCTCCCGGTTTTGACCCTGCCTGTCTCTGCCCCGGTAAGCACCTCAGCCTTCTATCCCCGACCACGAGTTCTGCTTGAGCGCCTCGGGTTTCTGTTGCCTGCTCCTTGGACTGCCCGGCGCTTCTGCTCCTGTGCTCCGGCTCCCCGACCGCACCAGCTGTCTCCCGGCATTTCCTCCCCGACCCTGAGGACTGAACTCTGCTCTGCCTCTCATCATGGCCGAACGCCTGCTGTGAAGCTGTGCTTAATAAAAGCATTAACTAAACACGCCGTGCCGTTGTGCTGCATTTGGCTCTGCCTACACGCTCGTGTCACACTGCCTTAAACGTGAAATCAACATTTCATGATCCACTGTGTCCAATGCAGCAGTTAGATCCAAAAGCACAAGGATAACACAGTCACCAGAGTCCGTAGCTAAAAAGATATTAAAAACTCTTAAAAGAGCGGTTTCCGTGCTGTGTAAGGTTTTAAAACCGGACTGGAAAAACTCTTGTATATTATGCTCTTCCAAAAAGGCCAGTAATTGAATGTACACAATATTCTCCAGGATTTTTGAAAGGAAAGGTAATTTGGAAATAGGCCTGAAATTAGCGAGAACTGACAGATCTAGAGCAGGTTTTTTAATAAGAGGATGAACTACAGCATGTTTTAAGATTTCAGGGACCACACCTGAGGTCAGGCTACTATTAATAATTTCAACAACAAATGGTCCTTCCAGATATAGTTGAATGATTGACAGGATGTTTAACCTTGTTTTTCTGTTAATTGGTTAAGGTAAGAAGATATTTCCTTAATACTTCCTCTGACTACAGTTCCCCCTCCTCATTATGGAGGTTGAGATCTTGTGACTGTGGGGGCCATTTTAGTACAGTGAACTCATTGTCATGTTCATAAAACCAATTTGAAATGATTCGAGCTTTGTGACATGGTGCATTATCCTTCTGGAAGTAGCCATCAGAGGATGGGTACATGGTGGCCATAAAGGGATGGACATGGTCAGAAACAATGCTCAGGTAGGCCGTGGCATTTAAACGATGCCCAATTGGCACTAAGGGGCCTAAAGTGTGCCAAGAAAACATCCCCCACACCCTTACACCACCACCACCAGCCTGCACAGTGGTAACAAGGCATGATGGATCCATGTTCTCATTCGGTTTACGCCAAATTCTGACTCTACCATCTGAATGTTTCAACAGAAATCGAGACTCATCAGACCAGGCAACATTTTTCCAATCTTCAACTGTCCAATTTCTTTTGCAAATTGTAGCCTCTTTTTCCTATTTGTAGTGGAGATGAGTGCTAAGTTGCTCTTGAATCAGTCGGCCCATTCTCCTCTGACCTCTAGCCTCAACAAGGCATTTTCGCCCACAAGACTGCCGCATACTTGTTGTTTATCCCTTTTCACCCCACTCTTTGTAAACCCTAGAAATGGTTGTGCGTGAAAATCTCAGTAACTGAGCAGATTGTGAAATACTCAGACCGGCCCGTCTGGCAGCAACAACCATGCCACGCTCAAAATTGCTTAAATCACCTTTCCCATTCTGACATTCAGTTTGGAGTTCAGCTCTTGACCAGGACCACACCTCTAAATGTATTGAAGCAACTGCCATGTGATTGGTTGATAAGATAATTGCATTAATGAGAAATTGAACAGGTGTTCCTAATAATCCTTTAGGTGAGTATTTCATCAGCAGTTAACAAATGATTATCAAATAAAATAAAAAAAACATTTGAATAATACATCAACAAATGTCATCGTCAATTCATACTTACTTCGTGAATGATAAGAAAAATACATACTCTAAAAATATATTAATGTTATTCATAATTCACGCATAGTACTTAATTTAAGAAATGTAATTATTGACTTAATGTGTTTTGAAGTCAATCAATAGATCACTCATCTTATTTTTGAAGAAAAGATTTTTTTTTATTTAATTGTTTTTAGCTCTACTGTTAAGTGTTAGCATTGGGGCAGTGGATTAATGTGCAAGTATTGTAATTGTGTACACGCGTGCGTTTTGTTGTATTTATTAAGAAAAGGTTTCATTAAAGAAGGCAATCACAAATCATTAAAACAGGGTTTAATTAAGACAATTAAAAAAACAGGACAAACTCTGTCCCGTATTGATTCAACAACATTACATTTTATTCTCAAATACGGGACGATTACGTATTTTAAGGGACTGGTGGCAACCCTATTGGATACCCTTGTACATTTTTCACACACAGAGTTAGGTTCCTCGCTACGACTAGCCGTTGAGAAACCTATTGTATTTCAAGGAATTATTATTGTTGTTCTCACAAACTGCGGGCCTTCATCATATTCAAAAAGTTGTAAGATTTGGCATGAATATCCGAACTGTTAAATCATCATAGATCATTTTTGGATCTCAAGTTTGGGTATAAAGAAATGTCTCTATAGCGCCCTCTAGAAATTCAAAAAAGACCACACTATGCCAGTTTCCGCCCCCGATGTTCGACATAATAGTTGGCACACAGGTGCTGTTCGACATGCTCGACCAAAAAGTCAATCATGGTATGCAAATGTGCCTAACTAGATATTCCGCCATTTTGAATTTTGTGGCAATTTCTCCTAAACGCTAATTGCCACGAAACCTCCGGTGGATTATTGGTTCAATGTGCCCTTGATGTATCAGAATGGTGCTCATAACTCATTGCTTTCTTTGATGAGATATGGGCTAGATAACTTTGCAAGGGGTGTGGCTTAATCTTTCAGATTTTTTACTTTCAAATGACTTGGCCCGCCGTCACCAACATTATAGCATGTGTTAACATTATAGCATGTGTTAACATTGAAGCCCTGAATACACCCTAACTCTTTCCAATTTTAAAGAATAGGGGGCAATGTAATGAATGGTTGAAAATCTGCCTTTTTGTGCCTGTTTTTGGTCTATTTTCATGATTTCTTACAGTTGCAAAAGACCGAACTCCTCCCAGGGATTAAACCCGATTATTTTCAAAATTGCGCAGTGTGATCCTGAAACCTTAGGCTCTAAAAATTGCATTTTGCCAGAAGAATTTCCAAACTATGTGTGTAGGCAGCATTTTCAAAATACCACCATTCGCCACAAACGTTGTTGTTATAACTCTACCATACTTTATCTAATCTGCTCCATATTTCTCATATAGCATGAACTTCTCATCCTTTAAACATCCATATGATCATTTCTAACCTATCTCATGGTTTTAATAAGATATTACGGTTAATGAACTTTGCAAGGGGTTTGGCTTAATCTGAATCTGAAGATTTATAACTTCCAATGCCTTAGCCTGCCCTCACCAAGTTTGCAGGATGTGTAAACATTGAACCCCTGAACACACCCTAATTTTTTTCATAATTTTTGAAGATAAGGGGGCGCTGCATTTAATCATTAATCTTTTTAGCATATTTTCATGATTTCTTACAGTTGTAAAAGACCAAACCCGATTCTTTTCAAATATACCCAGTGTGCTCTTGAGACCTTGGCCTCTAAAAGTTGCCTTTTGCCAGAAGAAATCTTAAATTATATGCGTAGAGCGCAATTAAAAATAAACAATAAACTGTTAACAATTAATTGTTAATTAACAATTAAACATATTTTAAAAGACTTCTAAGGAAGATATCAGATTGTCCTGGTTATCACCAAGTAACACTATGGTGATGTGTACTCTCTGCCTGAAGTGGAATGGTCATGAAAGTATTGATGTTTCCTTTTAAATCTAATCTGAAAATGACAAAATGTTGTCTGGTGATTGAAATATTGAAGGAAATTGGCTCATGTATGGTATTCTGAGAGGCTTTAATTTTAATGGTAAATCAGAAGTTCCTGGTTATATGTTGACATAAAAGGGCTAAGACCAGTATTAGAAATACAGCTGATTCTACTACTACTACTGCTCTTAAGGTAAAACTTACTTCTTCTACTGCTACTACCACTAGTACCACAATTTCAACTATAACTAATACTACTCTTTATATTACTACAAAAAATTACATTTTTTTTAATTTTCAGTGTTTCTCATTTCTGTATTTTCAGTAATTTTTCAATTCATTTTAGCTTTTCCTATTTCTATTGTTTCAGCAATGTTAAGGATTAATTTCAGCTTTTTTCGTTTTCTGTATTTCAGCAGGAAATGCAGAATATTCTAGTTGTTAAATCTTGACTTGTAGTGTGTATGTCTAAAAATATTGGGCACAGGGGATGTTTTTTATTTTACTAAATGGTTATGCATGATGATAAAATGAGCTCACATCTAACGTAGAGAGTTTGCTAGTTTCCTTCATTATAACAGGCATCCACAGACCTTCCACGGTGTCAGAAGCACCTGTACATTTGACCTTGTGAATTTTACCAAATTGATGAATGCTTCTTGAAATGGCTGAAATGGAAATTGAGATTTTCACGCCAGGAGTACAAAACAAAAAATAGAAATCAGGCTGAGTTTTTTAATTACTGCAATGGCATTCAAAGACAAAAATATCTTACAATTCACGACAGTTGAGAAAATGATTATGGTGTTGTTCTGAAAATGTTTAGTGCCTACATTGTTCCAATGGTGGCTGTAATTTTACCAACGGAGCCAGCAGCTAAAGGGAACAACAGATAAGTACATTAAGATGTCAGTCATAGATTACATCAAAGTTGTTTGACAACGTGAGAGCCAACACAAAAAAGGCTTGCAGAGATATGAAAGCAGCAGCCCTGCAGCCCACAAAATGGAGGCATGTGGAAGGTGTGCTTAGGCCCAGCCTCTGACAATGAAAAAAACACCAAGTGTCACAAAAAAGGGATATCGGGAGCTCAACAGCGTGGAGAGAAATCCCACATCTGCAGTCCTTAGAAAAGTTAGGCATGATTGAGAAGGTTACAGCCAACACAATTGTGTGCAGCCTGTGCTAAAACCCATTAAGAGAGATTTGTTGCTGGGCGGACCTCAACAAGCGGAACCGAGCGGTGACAGGGGAGAAGTATGCAACTCTATCTAGGGGAGTAGAGCAGTGCTATGGAGATGGCTCTCTTATGATGATTTGGTAGCACATATGGTGATGTTATGCGGCGAATGCAAGCCACCCTTCCTGAGGATGCAGGAGATAAAACACAGAAGACAGAAGAAAGAAGACAATCTTTAGCTCCAGGCGGTCTTAGGCTTCACAGGTGGCATTCATAAGTGGACAAGCTAAATGGCCTAATCATCAAATGATTTGCTTTGTCACAGATTCTTGTTTGATTTAACGGTCTCACTTCCGACCCCTGGCTTTCGCTCGCCCCTAGCGTGATAGTCGGTACATCACTTTTTTGTTGGTTACAGTTATAGGTAATCTTGACCTGTGTTTCTGTGAGTTAATAAACCGTTATGCTCTAAATAACCATTTTCCTGTGTCTACTTGTGCATTTATATAATGGTGACAGATGACATACTGTACATTTCCAGTGCTCGAACTTAAATCCTTAAAGTCTTCACTCTCAAGGAGTGAATATCAATTATGTGTCTTGATTTATAGTACTGGTAAGTGGTGGCTGGTCCATAGAGGGCCAAAATAGTCCATATCTGTTTATTTGTGCTTTTGAAACATGGCGTATACCCAGTCATATTTGTAAATTAAGATAGCTGTGCAAAATATATGCTTTTCCTGCACGTCCTCTCTGCCTAACGGCATCTCTCAGCTGAGCTCGAGCCGGGTCCCTAAAGCAGCTGGTTTAAGAAGCAGTTTAGCCAATCGCTGATGAAGATAACGAGTGACATATAATATAACATTTTATAGAGTAGAGGCGCGCTGAATTGGCTGGAGAAACACCTGGCCACGCCCGGATTGTCAGCAGCAACTCACCACACCTGTGAAGAACAGATTGGAACAAAGACTTGGGGAGGAGAAAACACAAACAGAGCAGCCGAACGTAACAGTCCTGCATTACATTCAGCTTAGGCCCAGCATTTTGTGGCCCTACGCTGCGCTCTCTGGGCTGGGTCGAGTCTCGAGAACGATGTTTTAACAACATAACAAGAGCGACCCCGAGCAGACAGCAGGTTTAGCAAGTTAGTGCTATGTGAGTAAGGGACATGAAACACTTGTCGGATGAAAAAGAAAACAATAGAGAACACCAGGACACACATGGATAACGCTACTACCATAATCCCTAGTATAAAGGCGCACCGTAAATAACGTGCGGACTTGACTGTGTTTGGAAGTGGAGGCTGGCTTGACCACAGCTATAACTCCGTCACGTCCACGTGTGAAAGTTAACATCGCTACCCAGCTGTGACGGATACAGGACTGCATTAACTGACTAGTAAAGTGATTATACCTTGATGCCTTTTTTGCATTGAATCATACTGGGATGTTAACTGAAACTGATTAGCTGGCCCTACCAAAAAAATGTATGTCCATCCTGCACAATCATCAGTGCAATCACCATGCTGAGAGGCCTGTCCAGATAGCAATATGGATACAAAGAAAGAAAGAGCCCCTCCTACATGTGACAACAAACGGAGCCACAACCCTTTTCTTCTCCCGATTTAAATCAAAATAAGACGAGCAATAAAACAAATAGATTGAGCCGTAAAACCAAGTTTGTGCTTTGCGATGCATTCATTTCCAATTACTCCTGAGCCATTCAAAAAGTCAAAAATTTACAAAGAAGCTATGTTATTATTTACTTTCAAAAATAATGTTATTTACTGCAAGTCCGCGCGTTATGACACACAATCATTGATCCATTGCCAACATTGAAATCTTACAATTAAAAACAATAAACGTACGTTTTTTATAGGCTTATTGTAGTGTTGTACAACACTATACATTTTTATCAACTTTAGGCCTCCAATATGTATGTGAGTAAATAGTTAATGTTCAAAATACTGGTGATAGTTTGGATTAATCTTTTTCAATTTATTTTATACAAGAATAATTTAAATAGGCTAAATGTAAATTATTTGTCCCCCCCTGCCAATTTCAGAATGGGACTTTGAATTATTATTTTTTCAAAAAGATTGCAGTGAGAGGCTCCAATGATTAATCCACCCACAAACCCTTATATCACATAATTTTATTGGAAATTATGACAATTCATAGAAGTACTTCATACACAAACGTTATTTATGTAATGTGACTGATTTAGTACATGCATGTGACATCCATCATGTGTAAATGTACCTGGTCCTTTTGGTGCAGTGCTTCTCCAAGTTGCAAAATATATATCTTACATCTTACTTGGATTGATTAGAAAAATTCCATCTGTTTTATCGTTAAAAGGGATTAGTAATTTCCACTCCATTAGTAAGCTATAGTAATTGATGAATGGCATCATCACAAGAGATGAGAACTTTCATTCACTTTCATTAAAAGCTCATTACATGTCTTTGCAAAATAATTCAGTCCACGGTCTGTGTGTTGATCAGAGTTACTCAGAGTTTTCTTCTGCGACGGCTTGTTATGAACAAGCCGTCGCAGAAGAAACCTCGAAATATTTTCGTTCCCTCAATTGCTGAGAATTAACTGAGAGGACAAAAATGTTCAAATATTTCCATAAAAGCAAATGATGTATACACTATGAGATGCTATAAAAACATCTCTTTATTCAGACACTTTTAAAGTGTTGGCATTGTGGAATACAGACTTATCTGTGTATAATATGTTCTACTAGTGCCACTGACTGATATCCGATGTGATTTGGAATCTGTTGAATTCATCCACAGTCCCCTGAGTAGTCACTGATGGGTGATTTGTAGGCAGCCAATTCAATAGACAAGGGCACATCATGCTAAGTCACTAATGAAGAGCCCTGCTGCACTGAGGCGTAGCTCTGTTATACATACACACTCATTTTTACACCTCATTTACATTCCAACCAATACACTTGAGTGTGTGTGTGTGCTTGTGTCCATTTGTATGTGTAGATTATTCATTGTTTCTTAAATTTAGCATGTTGATACATTTCTTTGGATTTAATCTTAGTTGTCCAGAGGACACAATTTTTCATTTTGAGACCTCATTAAAGTCTTTGAGATTTAGGATTACAGAAAAGAATTTGTCATAATAAATGTTCCTTATGTGTTTCAAGTTTTTCTCTTATTTAATCTCCTTTACTCAGACACACGTTCCTATTTTACCAACAGTTGACAACACAGCTTGCTTGGTAATTCAAAAACGGACAAGTGAACTTCTAAGTTATCATTTAATTAAAACTTCAATTTAATAACAATAATATAATTGCATTTAATCATATTCAGTTTAATTAAGTATAGTGCTTCTGTTACCTGTAAATCATGCACTAATACACACAGACCCACACACGTTGCTTCCTGCTATTATATCACCACCCTATGCACACTCCTCAGACCTTGATTCACAGAGAGCGGCAGCATCGTATAGCTGAACTCGTCCCGTCCATTCCTCCGTTCCTCCCCTCGTCTCTTCCCTCTCTCTTTTATGCCTCTAGGTGCTACCTTAGTTTCCCTGAGGAGTAGTGCACCACCTTGACAATCCCTGCTCCCACCCCCCTTCACAAACAGCCCCCAATCCTCAACGTGGACCAGCACTTGTCTTTTTACTCACTCATCTCCTCAGACTGACTCTTAAAGGAACACACCCCAATGACAGAAGTAACACATATAAATGACGCTTGGGTAGAGACACAGTGATTTGGAAACATCTGCTTACATAATTAAAGGCCTTCAAATCAATTAGTATGCTCCAGTTACAGAAAACTTCAAAATTAGTGAGTGTGCACTAGCATACTTATTAGTGAAGATGAAAAGTTAGTTATTCGCATTAATGTGGAGTGGATTTAAGCAGATAGAGAGGAAGAGTTGGAAAGAGCAGCTGTACAGCATAGGAAATCCCCCAGGAGTTGTGGGCTATATCGGCATAAAGCAGTTACTAAGCAAACCTGTGCCAGGCCTATCTAGAGTTATCAAATAATTAATAAAAAATTGCTAACAAGCATCGGCCAATACTAAAGACACTTGTATCAAAATGTATGTAGTCTGCATATCCCACACGCATATTTGAAATGAACTTCAATCTCAATTCCAAAAGGCAGTCAAACCTCCAATACACAAACCACAGCCTCCCCACATTCTCCATCACCCTGCCCCTTCTCCTGTTCCTACCAATATCGCTTCTTCAGCCCTGATTTCAAACTAAATCATTTTGAAACCGCTACCCTTTGTCTTTTTGGTAAAGAGAAAAAAACAACATCTGTGTAGGCTTTCAGCTGTAATTTCCAAACAGCTGTGGAATGATTATTATTACATTAAAAAAATGTTCTTCATATATTTTAATTTATTTTAATGCAGAATTCCGAAAAATGGACAGTGTTCTGTATTGAATAACACACTGTTGTGGATTTTGGAAATTCTGATCACTTTTGGAAAGAAACGACTGTGTGAAGAGGTTGACTCATTTAAAATATTTAGTGGTGGTTTCCCCAACATTTCCCTCTGCACATTACATGACTTTTACTGCATTTAATACATTAAATTAATTATTTCTGTGAGAATAAATGAATCACCAAACATATATATTGGTCAAATGTGGCAATATATTAGATATTTTGTGTTGGCGATTTCTAAACCTCATGGACAGCACGCTCTCTCTCTCTCTCTCTCTTTCTCTCTCTCTCGCTTTGAGGCGCACACTCGGCAGCTGGCTGCGATACAGCTCCTCCCTCCTGTGTGGTGGCTTTCCCGACTAAAGAGATCCTTGGACGTGAACAGTTTTGCTGAAGAGCACTTTCTCCCCTCCAAAGCAGCAGGCGGACCAACGGGGCGTCAGTTATTCTATACCGATCTGAGAGAAAGGAGTTGCGCGGTTGGATGAGGTCTCCAACAGTCTTTCACTCTCACAAATCTTTGTCAGAGATGAAGACTTGGCTTGGCTTCAGCCCAGGGTTGCACTTATCCCTGGGTATCTGGGTGGTGATAGCCGCCCAAACCCTCCAAAATGCCAAAGCGGAGATAACTTGCGCATCTTGTGCGTCGCCAGTTCAACTTCATGTGAGGGAATTAAAGCTCGGTCGGAGCACTGACCCAACAGAGGAGCCGCACACCCTGAAACAGATCCGAATAGAGTTCAGGGACCAAGATCCTGAAGTGGACGCCCAACACGAGACAGGCGAATCTGGCGAGCATGTGCACCGATTCCCCCAACATGTCAGTTCAGAAGGAGTTAGCACCAAGAAAGATGAATCGGGGTCCGGTGAATTTCGTCACAGCGCCAGTGATGGGGCAGGGGACACCGAGAAGATTGAAGATGCTGCACTTCGGAGAGCGAAGAGAAGCCGTCCTGAGTTCAGTGAGACCGGGCGGACTGACATGGACGCGGAAGCACCGGAGGATTGGGGCTCACTGTTTGACGGACACAAGAAGGCCAGGTCCGAGTTCGGATGGAACCGGGGAAAAGCGGGAGGAAATAACCGGCAGGATGAAACCAAGCTCATCGGCACCACTTTCTCTCTGACCGGGGACTCTGCGCACAACCACGCGGTGGTTTACTGGTCCGGACAGAACAGCAGCGTGAGTAACCATGTTGTTTTCTTCTTTCTTTCTTTTTCAACAAATCTGAATGTTCCGAATGAACAAAGTGATTTGAGGAGGTGGGTGAACACAAACTGCGTGACGCAGAGCGGCTACTCTGTGCTGTGTCGTGTTCCGCTGAGTTGTGGTTGTTAACAGGTGCACTGGAAGCTACAGATGCGCTCCGACGCACGCTGCTCCCTACATGTCAGCGCTTTGCATCGATTGGAAACTATTCCGGTCGCTACCTTTTGACTCGCGCAGAAATCGCGCACGAACTTGCCTCTCTGCCGTTTGCCATTTAATCACATTATGTATATGCGCTTGTTTTCCCTAATTTGTATAAAAATGAGGCATTTCGGGTATTAAGGTTAGATTTAGTTTGTAGTAAATTGAGATAAGTAAATCCATGATTCATCCCTCCCAATTTATGCAAAACTATTCATTGGGGCATAAAGAAGTAACAAATAATTGCTTTCCATTGAGCAATCCTTTTTCATTCTTAAGAGTATGCATTCATCACGTTTATCGACAGAAGGACATCATGCAGACTTGTGTAGTTCAAAGCATCAACCTGCTGGCTGCATTTCCTCTCTAAAAGGACACTGTCCACATTCCGGCCAATTTTACAAATGGAAAGGAATTCTTGCCCTTTACACAAGGGGACCCTAATGGGAAGAGAATAATGAGACAAAATGAATCAGTCATTTACAGAATCATGCAAGCTGGAAAGGAGCCGATGGGCTCGTCTTTGTGGTGTCACGTGCTTAATTTGTTGTTGTGGCTGCTCCTCTCGCTTTATTCCATCTGAAAAAAAATCCCTCATATTCAGTCTTGTCTGAGCAAATTATGACACGGTGCATGAACTTGTTTTTTATCCTGCAGTACAGACTGAGGCACTGGGAGGGGAACATGTTGGTGTGCGAGGACACTTGTGTGTGTGTGTGTGAGCGTGTGCTGGAGAGGGTGAAGAGGTTATTTTGTGCCACTGGCCCCTCAGCTACAAATCTTTAATAATTATCTTGAAGACTGAGGCTTTTATTTCAAAGTCTTGTCTTCTTCTGTGGGGAAGCTAGGGCAGGACCGGCCTCGAGAGCATCTTCAAGTGAAGGGATCTGCTACTTAATCTTCATTGGCCGTTGGTGCTTGTCCTGATGATAAATGAAGTATGGGGAGATTGAGCATGAAGTCCTCTAAGTTAAATGCAGCTCTAGTCGGATTGAAGTAAGAGTGAGGGGCTGACTAACGGGATGACTAGCTGGTTGGATGGATGACCAGCTCGGTTCAGTCACCTTAACCTTGAATCTCTATTCATCTGTTCTTTCATTATTCTGTACTGCAGTTACTGACGTCGCCAAAACAACTGCAAGACGAACACAATGACACATGTTGTTTAAGGTGACCAAACAACCAATATTTGGTCACACCACTGGTTCTATTTAATATCACTGAAAACCACCTTTGGCTAGGTTTTGCTCCAGAAAGAGGGTTGGTTAGAGAAAAAGTCTTATAATCAGGCCTGTCAAAGGAACTCATTCTTTTGAAAATACATTTCATACAACCACAACATCTTGGTTCTCAAAGCTTTCTGCCAGCCTTATTTCAGTCAGATTGGTCGGCTGTGTCTTGTACTGTGACTACCTCAGGGAGGACTTGACACCGCTGTGGGTTCCCTAGGGGGAGGTGGTGTCCTCTGAGGCGTGTAGACAAGTCTAATGCACTCTCACTGTCTCTTTGTACCTGTCCAACTAGCTGTCGGCCTGTCGTTGTATGCATCTTCATATCTCTGCCTCAGGCCTACACAGGTTCAATGCTTCAACCCTAGACATTAACCGACAATTAAGAAGTTGACAATAACCGTCATGTATTATATTGATGGACATCATTTTACTGAAGCAACCCAACAGTAAAGTGACATCCCACCCTCCACACACACACTCTCCACAAAAGGAATCTGTGACTGCAGCTTAAAAAAACATTAACTCATCACTTCAAAACAGGTCCACAAAACAATACTTGACTTTATGCACTTCTCAGACACATTGTGTCGTACCTCGGCACGTGGCACTCTCTTTGGAGGCTGAGTAAGAAAAATGAATGTACCATTTGAGTGGTCTTTTATATTCGTGAGAATTGCAGGCACAGGTCGGTCATATATATCATCAATAGAGCTGTGTGAAATACCTTTTGAGGACCCGAGGAGCACAGGCAGACTCTCAGTAGCGGTTTCTGATCATAAAAACATACGTGATATAAAGCTGAGGATCGGTCAAATGCCCTTTTCACATATTCCATTCATTCACAATCTCGCTGGCGACTATTTGCACGTCAGGGTCATTAGTAGATGCACCATTCTCAGTATAGAAAGAGCCAACACTGGCCAACAAGGACAGAGCCCTGTGCGACATTTCATCTATGGTGTCTGCGGCCAGAGCTAAAATGATGAGGATGTAGGGCCAAGTGTTGTTCCCACTCACTTTCCATCACACCGTCTCACTTCCCAGCCTACTAATGGTAATACATTATATAGTTGTTTCTTTTATTCTTTCTCGCTACCCTTGCCACCCCTTCACTCTTGAGCAGAAAGAAAGATGAAAAGGAGTTTACCATCAATAATGAAACCCTTGCAGCAGGCTGCTTCTTCTTTATCCCTCAATTTCATACAGATTCTTTTTGTTCTTCACCTGCTAACTTCATACAGCGTGCTTTGAAAATATGTTACTATTAGGCTTAAATAAACTGTAATAAGCCTAAGCTTTCAAATTCCACGTGTAGGATGAGTAAGGTAATCTATGGTAAGTCACTTTATTTCTGATACCGCTGTACTGCTAATCTGAGTCTTGCAGAATAAAAAGTCACGTTTGCGCAAACGTTTTGTGTGAGAAGCAGTAGCTAACAACACCATTTTAAACCACAAATACAGCAAAATTACTAAACATCACCATATATGTACGTATATAATATCAGACCAGGACATACAATGATCAAACACACTCATTACTGCATACACAGAAATCCAGCTCGTTCCTTGAAAAAGGAAGTTAACTCGTTCAGCACAATTTGAAATTGCATTTTGTCACTTTTATTAAAAGGTCACCGGATACATTTAAAAGTGTCACATCATTTTAAAACTGTCTTCAGCAGTCAGCACAGAAATGGCACCACATTAAGGAAGCCATTCAGGAAGGGATCCAATCATGATGCATCGCACCTGCTGCGGCAGCACGATGTGGATCTCGGATCACATCACGTTACTAAAAGCTTTGAAGCTAAGAGCACGTGCATAGTGGGCACCCAGCCGGTCGGACAAGAGGCTTTAAGGCTGCGTTCGCCCAACCTAATGGCCTCGTTATGTTCCCTGTATGATTGCCACGGTGGCAGAGGCGCTGATGGAAGCCAACTCGCTACGACTTCAGAGAGCCGAGTATAATCATACGCTTGGCCACTGATCCTGTTCGCCAGTGCAAGGGTGCTGATATTATCTAGGAGTGGGAGGTAGAGAGAGTGTGTCTGTTAATTACATTGGTACACCCCAGTGTCAAATTCAATTTAGTTTCATTTCTATTCTATTAAATGCCTTTCTTTTTTTTGTCTTCGGTAGTCATAGAATGCAGGGCACCACCTTATCCATGCAGCTTGTCTTCTTCTCCCTGTTTTACTATTGATGCCGAACGCATGGGCTGATTTAAGGAAAGATTGGTTTCATTCCAGTTTAACGTCTGTGAGGCAAAGCGCCTATTGTTTTTCTATTTCAAGCCAAGTGCTATCCTTTGCCATTTCCCAAACATGAACTAGCTGAGCCCAGCGGGCCAGGGCGATGAGCCTGTAATAATAATGTCAGACCACATAGAAGCGATGGGCCGCACACTGTGCTTCTTTGGCACTGCACTCTCTCGCTTCCTCCCTGTCCTCCTTCAGCTGACACGGTGCCTCCCATGCGTTGATACCTTTTTACTAGGTCACAAAATCACAGGCACCAAAAACATACTTGTTCGCATGCAAAAACCGGCACAGGCCCGAAGGCGCGCGCACACTCTCACACCCCCCCAATCATTCTCAGTATCAGATCGGAGTGAATGGTGTCGTGCCTGGAGGAGGTTGTCACTGATGGAGACTAATGTTGACACATAACACTCTTGGGACCTGCACTCAATTAACACATTGTCTAATTAAAGTGATCTACTGGTTTATCTATGCGAGATTGAAAGTGGCTCTAAAATAGGTCCACGCTGCATTAACTTTACAATCAGAACTACTGCTTCATTTCTGTTTGGAATTTAATGGTAATAAGGTGCCTAAACACCCCTACTCCTTTACAAAAAGATTGTGCGAGCATTGATGGCGGCGACGTTTTGACGCTTTTGAATTTGAGGATTTCTATTTTCTCCTAATAGCTAAACAGAACACTCCAGCAGCCGCTGTATGTAACTGAACTTGTGACTTTCCATACTATACGGCAGATAACTCGGCTTGAAATGTGTGCCTTAAATAAATCGTCAGAAGTCATTTTCTTTGCCTGTAGGGTTGGTATTTACTTCCTTAGAATGGGGATTGCACTAAGGAGATTATGATATCAATTTATTAGTAATCCTCTTGTTTATGTGTTTTCTGTAAGGGTATAGCTTCCCCTGGAAACAAAAGTACAATAATCTCACATTACCATGCAGAGGAAAATAGTATGCTGCATAAAATGGGGGAGGGACCAAAAGGTATCGCTAACAATCCCTTCAGCTACTCAGTGAACAGAGGTGACACTCTCCCAGCCACACTGTGGCATTTCCTTCTCCCGAGGCCCCATGTTAAAAAAATAAACACTCAAGCTAAATGCTGCCCGTGCATACTTGTGTTGAGACAGTAGTGTGGTTCGCATTGAGGCTCTAGTTTGTGGCGATGGTGTATTGTGCAGTTATAATCAGGGTGCATTTCCCGGAAATGTATCATATAAGAAAATATTGTATTGAACGGCATGAATACATCTTCTGGTAGTTTGTTGTCTATGATCAAATCCCTTATAGAGATTAAGATAACATTTTCAAAACTAATTTAAAAGTAAAAATCAAGAGAAACTATATCTAAGTAACCCAACACTGGAAACCGTTCATTTTGTATTAATCAATTACTCTGGTATTATCAAGCTAAAGATGTAGATACTTCTCCGCTGTGTTTAGTACCATCATCTTCACATAGTCTCTTCAGCTGAGGCTAGAAAAGACGTCTGTGACGACTGTACATACCTCACCGAGAGTGTAGATAGATTTGTCTGAAAATCACTGTTTCTGCTGTTTGCATTAAAGCGGTTTCCTTTTTTTTTTGGTTGGGCATTAATATTTACCCAATAAATATATTTACCCGACGTGACTGTGTTGAAGTTAACATCGCTACCCAGCTGGGGTAGAGATGTTAACACAGGACTGCGTTGTGGACACACAACCAGGAGGTGGATGAAAACACACATTTTATCCAAAATAGTTAATTGTGTGAAGTTTTGTGGGGCTTTTGAGTTGGTGTTACCTCAACACACTGATCGGGACAAACTAGGTTCATAGGTGAATCTCAATATATACATATACATGTTCGAATAGATATTATACAAATATATTTATATTGTTGTCGTGGATTTAATCTTCGACTGAAGCCACAAACCAACTTTAAACAAGGTTTCGTTAACTTTGCTCTTTATTCAGCCATGCCATTGATTCAGTTGCTTGCGTCATATTCCATGGTCTATACAAAAGGAAAGAAAGGAGGTTATAAAATTTGAGATGTCACAATATGGCAGTCAGTCTCTAAGTCCTAACAAACAAATCATATACAAACTAAGGTACATCATAAGGGGCTAATAAACAAAATAAAGCTCTACTTATATTGGAATCAGTCCAATAGACCCATGGAAACAAACGGGAAGTTGGCCTTCAAAAGGGTCCCTATTTATGGTGTGAGAGGTACATCACCACTTGGTGCCTCCTTTGGAAAGGAGGCCAAATTGCATGCAGTTTCTAACAATTTTTATTATTTTTTTTTAAATAAAATATTATATATTTGTATTGGATATTTATAATAGTTATCATATTCTGAATATTGTTGGGATGTTAACCAAAACTGATTGGCTAGCCCTACCAAAAAAAAGATCTATCCTTTGAGGCCCAGCATATCCCAATATGCAGTGCAGGCCAACAAGGATTTAATTTATTCAGATTTAATTTATCGCTCAATAATGCACCCCCCGTGACTCACTCTCAACCAATCAGAACACTGGATTTCATCTACCCGTGTTATAATATATGACATCACACTTTAGTTTATCAAATGGCTTAAGTTATGTGACGTTGGTAACTGATGTTATGTTTTTAAATTCACATAAGAAAAACCTGCTTTTACGTTAACGTTAACTCAGTCATGCTGCCCCCCCATACAGCCCCTGACCCAGATTTCCCCTCACCTGAAACCCCCCTGAGTCCATGTACTGTTCTTATGAACATCAATGTACCAACACACATTTATAACAAATATACAAGGCCAGCTCACATTACCGGTAGCCGCTGCGCTAACGGCAGCTCATCTGCCTGCATTAATAAATGTATTTTCTGTTGTCATTTTTATAGACCACATTGATGGAATCACCTCCGCCTTAAGATCGCAATATTACTTTTAGCTGAAAGTAATTATAAATTAGTAAAGTATTATACATTAACTTATTTAATTAGAATTTAAAATAACCGTAAATCTCAGCCTGAAATGTATCATGCTCCAAAGGAGAAGCGTATCTTCCTAAATTAGATGAAATGAGAAGTTTATCTTCTTTATCTCTACTTTAAAAGTTTTTGGGGTTTTAAGGCTTTTATTGTTAAGCTCAGCCGGTCGCTAGGCAACAGGAGTAGCGGAGGTAAAGCTGATGACACAAGCAGGAAGTTCCACCGAAAGCCAAACCGTCCCAATTCAGACCCGATGCGGTTGTTGGAAGACCCAGCCCAGGTCTACCGCGAAGGCTGCAGGCAACAAGGATGCAGCCTAGCGACTTTGAGTAGATGAATAGACATGTAATCATTATAATCATTATGTAATCATCAGCTTTATATAAACCTCAACAACTAAATTGTCTTTTTTGTTTGCTGCAATAAATTCACCCCCAAGCAGCCTAGCTTTGACTCTCCTCGCTTATTTTCCCTCTTGGTTTGTTGCAACATTTTATTCATGTTTGAGGTTGTACTGAAGACAAGCAGTAATGTTCGGTAATGAGCGATAACAGGCGTGAAGCTGAATAAATACCCTTACTCAGACACTTTTTACGTACTGCAGCTTGTTAGCCACTTTTCGCCTGCCTCAACAGCCTGGTGTTTGTTTGCAGTTTGGCTCGTCGCGCTGAGAGCAGCACATTGAGACCTGGTTATTTTTTTAATGTAACAATTTAGCACATTTTCTTTTCATGGTTGTAATCAAGCTTTTTTAATATCCCCCCACATTGCATATTTTGTTGATCAATAAAAGGTTTTTCTGATCCTGGGACAACACTGGCTCTTTTTTCTCCCAGAGAAGTAGCTTAAACCTTCTATATCCTAATAATTCTCAGAGAAAATATCCACAGTACTGCCCCAGTCCTGTCATTGAGAGACTGATAGCCGGCCTTTACAATCAATGGTGCTCAATATCATTCCTGGTGTGTCACATGCCTTTAGGCTACATTAAAAGTAAGGCAGGTGATGTGTTTTTTTGTGATTTAGGAACAGTTTAAAGCTACATTCATCATTATTTTTTACATCAACAATAAATTAGATGACAATGATGGAAGGGCAACTTGACATGGCTCTACAATCCTTTTTATATATATTTATATTGGACCAGTTTGGATGGTCTATTGGACCCAGCTACAGCATTTTTCAAATACAAATAAAAAAGCCAAATGCTAGAAACATGACTCCAACTAGAAATAACTTTATTTAAAGCTAACAGATTGGATTAATTGGAATAATATTCACTGGATACCTCAGTTTACCAGTGTTTGCTAACATTAACGCATCCCCCCAATTTCCCACGTGGCACAAATGGTTCCCGTTGACTCACACAGCACGTTAGCGATGGTAGCCATATGCCAAAGCCCTTTTAATTATGACACATTATCCCAGAGCTGTCACAATATAATAGCAGGAGCATTTGCCTAGGCATGACCTTTTCAGAATCATGAAAGGAAACAATAGATGAAATGTGTAAAATGCCAACATCGATGAGCACATCTTCATTCTGGAAACACCTGGATTCCGCCCCCCCCCCCAGAACCTGCTCAGTGGGGATTGAGTCATTTGGTAACCAACGACATGACGGCTCTCCGACAAAGCACACAGTTTATCATGTCACTGCATGTGTAGTCTGTGCTGACCATGGCTCTAACTTTAACGATACGTTATGGTGTAACCTGGAAAAGTAAGTCAGTTATATAATATTCATGAATTATGAATAATGGCCGATTTTTCAGTCTGCCCAGACAGTATCAGTTATCTTGAAAGGGGTAGATCTCATTCCATCTGATTTTAAACATGGCAATGTAAAGACATTATGAAATTTAAACTTATAAGCAATACTTTGTTGCTGTGTAGCAATTTCAATCTATTTATTTGGTTGAGTTCAGTGAATTGAATTGTGACTTGCTGTTTGTTTTGTGCATGTAGCTCCCTTTTCGTTATGCATACATTTAGCACAGAAAAACATGTAATCATAATCTGATATAATAACTTTTGGGTTTGTTAAAGCAACTGAATTGGTGGTTTTGCTGAGCACAGACATTTTCATTGAAATATAATACCATGTTCATAAGTGCTAGGAATACAAATAGGATAGTTGAGACTTTGTATCATTAGGATTTGCCAAGGTGAAGGCATCGCTACATCATCCAGACTGGAGCGATGGATGAGGGAGTCGGGCCCCAGGAAAACTGGGCCTGGTGGTGTAACATGCTGCTGTGAAGAAACCCAGCCCAGGTAATTATCAGGTTGCACCACTTGAATATAAATGAACAACAGAGAGCCGTTTAATCAAGTGTATTTGTGTTTGTCGTCTGCCTGTTCCTGTGGGTTTCCGATTTTTGTTGTTGTTGGTGCCTCTTTCCACTTTTCCTGCAACATAGCATAGTAATCATAAGTGACCTTTTTGTGTGTTCTCGTCGAACTGGCTCAGCTGTTCCTTTCAGCCCATCACTGTATCCCACCAGCAGCCAGGCTCTTCCGGACGCTTCCCGTCATGCCCGTTGTCCCACGCTTGCCACCTGGATGCCTGCCAGCTGATTCTAAGCAGTGCCTTTGTCCATCACTAGAGGGAGTGGGTAGCCTAAGGAATAATGAAGTGTATATATAAGCTACAGGACAGAAGGACAGTGGGAGAAGTAGAGCGAGATGAGAAGACCACTCATTGTTCATTACCCTTACTTTATAGCTTTAACCACATTGTTCTCTGCACAGCTTTATTTCACATGGATGCTAAATGAAAAATATGCTGCATGCCTTATATGTAGAGTGGAGCTGAATTCATACTGCTGGACACATCCCGCAAAGACCAAATTCTCGTTATTTTGCAGATTTGACGATAATGGCCTTGTGATCAAAGTGAACTAATTTGGTGTCTGTTCTGTTTGTGTCTCTCAAAGTTTGATAAATGGATCACTGAGTGAAGAGACACAGCCGTTCCCATGGACTCACGCAAAGTAGCTTGCTGTAAAAAAGCTAAATATTACAGAGCATTTCAAGTCTCTTCCTTCTGTTGCTCAGAAGTAGATTAGGCCCAGCTCGTCCCTCCCAGCTGCAGCCTGAGCCTGTTTGCTGCCCTTTCACAGCTCACTTGCCACACATGAAAATTGTTATATGGCCCTAATTGAATTTGAAGCTACATGGTTTACCAGATTGAAACGCATTTGTTGAGCAGGCTGCTACAAGAGAGATAATCCGGCTAGAAAAGATTTCTCACTTGCTTGGCTCTGCTTCTAAGGAGCTTTAGTTTTAGCCATCACTTGAACAGGAATTTAGGTAGAATCAAGTCTTAGCAGCCCTGTGCCTCGAGAAGTTGTAGTCTCTGGGAGCCATCTGATTGTATTGTGTCAATTCATCCATTTTCCCTAAAGGGAGATATCTTAGAAGGTTGTTGAGGGCCATTCTTTGGCCCATTATTCTGTCCAATGCTTTGGTTCAGGACAGACTTCAAATAGACATTTGGTCTTGCTCCTCAGACATGGTGGATCTTTTAGCATCTGTGTGAGACCAATTACTAGTTTGATAACATCCACGTTATCAAACTAGTAATTTCCCCCTGAAGACCACTGTCTGTGTCCTGGGATAAACCAAATCAAGGTTTAACCTGTGTTTGTTATGTAACTTACCTTCTCGACAAATGCAGAATTTGCAACAAAACCAGTTACACTACAACGTACAGTATATGTTAATAACCCAAACAATAATCATATCAGAAAACTAATCAGGTAGATTTATTGTGCAAGACTAAGTAAACCGATGTTGGAAGTTGCATGCATGTAACGAGCATCAGGGTCAGCGTCAGGGAAGTATGCAAGTTTTTCACGGGTGACTCGCTTTGAAAATCATGTTTCAGAGAAGAAGAAGCAGAGACACAATAGTTATTCAATTGATAATATTTTAGTAGGCAGTGTGAATGGGCAGTAAAGCAGCAGGAGAAGAAAGTGCTGGTGGGATTCTGTCATTGGGCCCCAGATGTGGAATTTACCACTTGACTATCTTTGGGCTGTTTTATTTTTAGGATCTCCGTGCATTGCCTACTGACAAGAAAGGAGGGGGACATTGTGATGAAGGTTGCATCAGACTTTTAAACACATTACATGAGGAGTTCATCATATAGTTTGAAGATCTAGTTCCACGAGAAGGATGATTAGAATTAGTTTTCTCACCATAGAATAGTCCTTCTTAATGTGTAGAATGTGATCATTTCATTTGTCATCTCATCCTAATGAGATCCATGTCAAAGCTAGGGCTGCAGCTATAGATAATTTTAGTTATGAGGTACTGTATTCCATAATTCATCTGATAAAACAAATTCCAGAAACAATGAAGTGTGAAATGTCAACAATTTCAAATGTTACTATTTTACATTTTATTGTCAACTTAATTATGTGTTATCTGTTGAGAAGCAATGTTTGGAATTCATTTCTATGACAATTCATGAAAATATATCTTTTAAACAAACTGGATTTATTCAAGTTTCTCAATTTTAGATTTGTTTGCCAATTGCATCTGTGTTGGAGGGTCCTTTCAGCCCAGATTGGAGCAGAATAATATTGGCATATTGTTCATCCCGTCTGCCAAGTCTTAATCTCCTGTGCAGAGTATGTCAATAAATGGGAGAAGCTTTCCAATATACCCTATGATATGACTTCTCATGTCATCGCCATGCCAACCTCGACACGCATGAGTCATTCTTGCAACTTGAGGCGGTTGAGTTGTCACAACAAGGTCGAAAGGTCAGAAGAAGTCCTGCTTGCACAGAGACGACTTATGTGCCCCCAGAGGAAGGGTTGAGGTCAGAAGGAGACGTGTGACCGGTCATACCAATCAATGACCCAAAGGAAAAGTGACACAACTTGCTTTATTAATGATTCTGTAAGTTTGAACAAGCATTGCAACCTAGTTTTGCAGTAATCTAAATTGAAATCTTCATCTCTAGGTACAGCAATTTTCCTTAGTACTATTTCTGATATTGGTGTTTTTGGTATAAATGTTGTGAGTTTTTACCCACCCTGTGATAAATACTGCAAATCTACAGTGGATTTAAAACAGTACAAGCCGTCATTGAACTTCTGCAATTTAACATTTTAACACTTATTGACATAACATAGACAATTAATTACAAGCTATGTTGCTAATTGGCTGTCTCAGTACTGTCTTCAATAAAGTAAGCATCCAGCCTGCCTGAAAGAGTTGTACCTTACATATCAGATACACAAGGCAAAAAACTGACAAATCACTGCTAAATTTAAACATGTGTTACACGTGTGTTTTATGTTTTTATGGCGGATCAGGTAATGAGTGGGACAGATAAGGACAAACATCTATTTTAATACGTTTACGGCATTGCACTTTCAAACAGTTGCGGCCAAGCTTGATATTGGATTATTTAATTCTGACAAACCAAGACGTGAACGTCAAAGTAAAAATGACTGCACATTGTCAAAGTCAAAAAATCATCCAGACAGTTTACATTTTCTTAATAATCTGATATCCAGTAGTCTGGATCCGTCTTGATGTCGCTGCTTAGGTCTGCAGCATGAGGAGGTCTAAGGAATATATTTGAAATGATCTCAATACACGGGAGCTCACGGAGCATTGGCTTTTGCTCTGCTGCATCGAATCATCATAGAGTGGGTAATTCAGCAGAGTGGAAAGTGTTCCATCAGGAGGCAGACAAAGAGCGTGCCAACATGCAGAGTTCCTACTCAAACGCTAACGGTAGACGCAAGATTTAGAAAAGATCATAGATAATTGCAGAAAGAGCTTGACTGGAAGCAGTCAGACATAAGTGCAAAGGAAGTGTAGGAATATCCAATAACTGTTGTTATCCACAGTATGCTGATTCTTTTATTACCATTTCTTATTTTATTTGTTTGCCACACAATATTTCCGCGAGGCAATATCTAGGTGTGTGTGTGTGTATTTGTGTGTGTGCACGTGTATGTGGGGTTGATATAGATGGCATGCTCACAGTTTCTGTGTTATAGAGAGTGACATCAAGTGTGGGTGGTTTCACAATTCGGACCATAGCTGCTCCTCAGGCTTTGATGCACATGGGGGGGGCTTGAACCGAAATTACTGATAAAGCCTACTCCACAATTCCCAGCACCCCTCCAGGGCTGCCACAGTAGGAGAAAAACTTCTCTCACCGCCACAGTGTGTTGCAGCAGAATAGAATTAAACATGAACGACTGAATAGATGTAATTGTAAACTTGCCATGTGGCACTATCGCCGCACCATCTGGGTGTGTCTGGGCGTTATCAATTATACCTCAGTTAAGAGCAGCCAGGGCATGGGAAGGTGACAATCTAAAGATATGTTGGGTTGAAGTGACGTTGGATTGTTCTATCCCTGAAGGAAACATAATGTGAGACTTAAAATAGAGCAGATTTAGGAAAGTGTGATGAATGCTCTTGTATAACTTGTATATACTATTAATAATGCCTCATCTGGTCTAGCAAAACACTAAATTATGTCACATGCACAGTTCCAAAAGGCCTGAGCGGTGGCATATGTTTCCCTAAAATAAGGGCCGGGGAGAACTTGTGAATTGGCTGCACTCTCAGCAACTCCCCAGATGGATGGAGATTTCCCATAGGGCAGGAATTTAAACAATCTTCTCTGCTGCTTTACCGCCTCTCCTCTAAGGGTCCTTCTGTCAATTAAAGATATCATGGTCTTACGTTGTGACCTTGAGAGAATAGTTCCTTTTCCGTTTGACACCTATAATATTCCCTTTGATCCATTCTCAAAAGGCACTGGCAAGGAAATGTGACATTTCATTGTCGCCCAACGAACAGTTTACTTTAGCATATTTTGTTTACTGGGGCGTTTAGTTTATTTTTTGGAGTTTGAAGAAATTTGCCTTTGACATCAAATGTGAAGATAAATATATGGTTGATGGTTGCACAGCCTTGCCTCTGGCACGTCTTGCATCAAAAAACTGCCTTATAAATTAAAATCTCCCTATAAGTCACGGTTATATAGCAATTAAAAACAAAGCACTTTTTCCAAGTGGTCTAATATTATACCCTGTGAGAGGAAATTAGAGATCTACTCCTGTTTTAGATTCACAGTCATTCATGTACATTCAGTCGTGTATTATTGGTATAAAGTTTATACCAATAATACACGACTGAATGTATGTGAATGACTGTGAATGACTATAAACAAACAAAAGGCGTATATCCTGATTAGCAAACAGCCTGTGAGGCGACGGCGTCTGAAACCTACTGGTGAAGACGCGGCATGGCAGAGGATTGGAAGCTATGTGACCCACAGTACCAGTCATAAGTTTGGAAACGTTTTCTTATTCAATTCAATGAGAAACTGGTACTGTTGACCTAATGCATGGATATCCCTCCTCCACAAAAGACCCCATATTAACCACCAGATTTTGAACTTGTTTTTCTATTGGCGGGATTTAATGGCCATCAAAGCATTGGAAGTATTCCAACAATGCAACGTCGGTCAAAAAATGAAAAAAATTTTTTTCCTGGATAGAGCTGACATTCTCATTTCAAAGAAAGGTCAAAAGAAATTTCCAAAACTGCAAAGAAAGCTCTGATTGATTCCAGTGGACATTTTATATCCAGTTCAACAAACAGGATTGAATTATATAATTATTATATGTTGAGGTCTAGAGTGACAGAATGAGGCTAGCAAACGTGTAGCACCAATAGAATAGTGACAAACATGGTACACTGTTTCAAACAGAAATAATGAGAGTTAAGGAGTGTGCAATATTTAATTGTGGCTACACAGCAAAATCCTTAGAGTTAATTTTCCGGTGTTCGGCAAAAGTGTTGAAGTGCAGAGTTGAAATCACACTGCAAAAAGTTGATTCAACTCTTACAGAGTCAATTGTACGAAAGAGCTGGAGTCATCATACAGTGTCAAGATCAGATTCATTTGCAACACTTAATAGAGTTAAATTATCACTTTGATAGGACTGAAATGTAACTGTACAGTGTCACACTTCTTGGTATCAGCCATAACTCCATGTAATATGGTGCAAGGGTTAGAGAGGGAGCGCCAGGAACCACAGGGTTGTTGGTTTGATTCCTGGTTTACCCATGTTCCATGTCAAAGTCCCTGAGCTTATACACCTAATCCTGAACTGTTCCCTCGGATAAAATGTAAACTCCATGTGTTTAAAATGCAACATAAGTTGCTTTTGATAAAAGCATCAGCTAAATGACGTTGTATTCAACACTGAACAGATTCATTTTGACACTTATTCCTAGTTAAATTGTTAACACTTCGTTGAGTGTTGATTTAACACTGACAATATTGGGACAATATAAACACCAGCTTAGAGTTAAAATTAACTCTCACAATGTCAAAATGGCAACACTTTAAAAAGTGTTACATTGACACTGTGGAGAGTGGACCCCATGGGACACTTTAAAAGTGTTAAAATTAACTCCAATAGTGTTCATTTGAGTCTGTCCATTTTGCTGTGTACTGTAGACAGCGAGTGCATAAGCAGAGTTGCAGTCTTACACACTTCTCTGCGCTTCCATCCGAGCAGTCACTCACCCATAGCATGATTAACCTTATAGAAACTGTTTCTGCCCCACGGACACAGTTATTTAAATCAAAGATAAACAACGAGGAGTTATATTAAATAACTTAATAATCCAACAGTGCAACAAAAAAGGCGAATTAAAGGGGTGCTTTTGAATATTAGATCTCTGTCATCTAAAGCTGTTTGTGTAAATGAACTCCACAGGATGGCGCCGCAGATGGCTGCCTCGGTGTTTCGGTGCTCTTAGTTTTTTGTTTTCGTCGTTAATTGTGTTTCCTGTTGCGAATCCCGGAGCTCTTTCACCAGAGACGAGCTCTTGAACATCCCTGGAACAACTCCAGCAGAGTTATTTCCAACTTTGCTTCTCTCATCTGTGGAATTACTGGACATTCTAGTCAAAGGTGCGGTCACCTTTACTCACGCGGTGAGATGCCGGAGGAGAGGAAAACGTGCCGGCTCGCTGGTGCGACTCCGCAAGCGATGTTCTCACACACCGCTGCCAGGCATCTTTCTCTCCAACGTGCGCTCACTGTGCAACACACTGGACGAACTTCAGCTGCTGGTGAGAAGGGACAGAGACTTTTCTTCATCCTCCGTTTTGTGCTTCACGGAGACGTGGCTCTGCGGATCGATACCGGACTCCGCACTCCAGCTGGCCGGCTTCCAGCTGCTCAGAGCGGACCGCGACACAGAGCTCTCCGGCAAGACGAAGGGTGGAGGTATTTGTTTCTACTTCAACAACAACTGGTGCAACGACGTAACAGTGATCCTGCAACACTGTTCTCCTGCTCTGGAATCTCTCTTCATCAACTGCAAACCCTTCTACTCCCCCCGTGAGTTCGCTTCATTCGTCCTTGTCGGTGTTTACATGCCGCCGGCGGGCAACATGCACGAGGCACAGCGGACACTCGCCGAACAGATACGGCGTGTGGAGCGGACCAACCCGGACTCTTTGGTTATTGTCCTCGGTGACTTTAACAAAGGAAACCTCAGCCATGAAAGTTCAAACAATTTATTAAATCCGCGACCAGAGAGGAGAACACGCTGGATCATTGCTACACTACAGCAAGCAGGGCTTATCACGCCTTCCCTCGTGCTGCGCTGGGACACTCTGATTCCTGCATACAGGCAGAAACTAAAGCTCTGCAAACCTGTGGTGAGGGAATCTAATGGCGCGTTTCCACCGAGCAGTACGGTACGGGTCGGTACGGGTCGGGTCTGTTAACCATGATTTGGCGAGCGTTTCCACCGCCAACAGTACCCTTACTTGATAAGCGTGGTATTGGACGGAAAGTAGATTGACGTCATTCGATCGCGCGAAAACTGAAAGCTAACCGCAAACAACAATGGAGGACATACAGCCGATCCTGTTCTTGCGTTTCGATATGTGGCTGTTAAAGTAAATGCTGCGCGGCGACATTGTTGCGACGGTGTTCCTTCGTGTGTTGTCTTTCCCCTTGCGGCACGCGCAAATGACGACACTTTTTCAACCAATCAACGCTCTGCAGTGAGTCTAGCTCCACCCTTTAGTACCAAACAACTGTGCCAGGTACCCCAACGGAAGGGTACCCAAAAAGTGGTACGGTACGGTGCGGATCTTTGGTACTTTTCTCAGTGGAGACACAAATAAAAGGGTACCGACCCGACCCGTACCGTACCGCTCGGTGGAAACACACCACAAGAAGTCTTTAAACACCTCAACTCCACCACCTCCCCCGACCCATCAGGTGCTCACACCTTTGGATTACTCTCCCCTCCCCCACCGCCCCTCTCTGTCTTGGAGAGTGACGTCAATCGGCTCTTCAAAAGACAAAACCCCCGGGAAAGCAGCCGGTCCGGACTCAGTCTTGCCCCACACATTAAAGCATTGTGCTGACCAGCTGTCTCCTGTTTTCACCGCCATCTTCAACACCTCCTTGGTGACATGCCACATCCCAGCCTGCTTCAAGGCCTCCACCATCATCCCTGTTCCCAAGAAGCCGAGGGTCACAGGACTGAATGACTACAGGCCCGTCGCACTGACCTCTGTAGTCATGAAGTCATTTGAACGGCTAGTCCTGTCCCACCTAAAGTCCCTCACCGACCCCCTCCTGGACCCCCTGCAGTTCGCCTACAGAGCCAACAGGTCTGTAGACGATGCTGTCAACATGGCCCTCCACTTCATCCTCCGGCATCTGGACTCCCCAGGAACCTACGCCAGGATCCTGTTTGTGGACTTCAGCTCTGCCTTCAACACCATCATCCCGTGCTGCAGGACAAACTCTCTCAGCTGCACGTGCCCGACTCCACATGCAAGTGGATCACTGACTTCCTGTCCGACAGGAAGCAGCACGTGAAGCTGGGGAAACGTCTCTGCCTCTCGGTCCATCAGCACCGGCTCCCCCCAAGGCTGCGTTCTTTCCCCTCTGCCCTTCTCCCTGTACACAAACAACTGCACCTCCAGTCACCAGTCCGTCAAGCTCCAGAAGTTTGCTGATGACACCACCCTCATTGGACTGATCTCTGGAGGGGACGAGTCCGCCTACAGGTGGGAGTCTGACCACCTGGTGACGTGGTGCAGCAAGAACAACCTGGAGCTTAACGCCCTGAAGACAGTGGAGATGATCGTGGACTTCAGGAAGAACGCAGCCCCACCTTCCCCCCTCACCTTGTGTGAGTCCCCCATCACTACTGTGGACTGCTTCCGTTTCCTGGGCTCCATCATCACCAAGGACCTCAAGTGGGAGCTGAACATCAGCTCCATCACAAAAAAGGCTCAGCAGAGGATGTTCTTCCTGAGGCAGCTGAAGAAATTCAACCTGCCACAGACGATGATGGTGCGCCAGGTCCTTATTCTGAATTTTCACAGTTCCTAACAAGTTTGGTCTTTAAAACGGACAAGGTAATTATAGTGGGTGATTTTAACATTAACATGGATGTTGATAATCACAGCCTTGGTACTTAATTCATCTCATTGCTGGATTCAATTGGTTTCTGTGTGTAAATAAGTGTAAATAAACCAAATCATTGTTTTAACCACACCCTCGACTTGGTTCTTGTGTGTGGTATTGGGATAGAACATTTAACAATCTTTCCACAGAATCCTCTCCTGTCGGACCATTGTCCCATAACCTTTGAATTTCTACTACCGGAATCTCCTCCTCCTGCCAAGGGTTTGTCAAGTCAATGTTTATCGGATACCGCCGTAGCCTCATTTAAAGAAGCCATTCCCTCTGCTCTAAGTTCAGTGTCCTGTCTCAATCAGAAGACAATCTATCAGAAGACTGTGAAAACTTCAGTCTGTCCCAAATTGACCATCTTGTTAATACTGCCACAGGCTCTTTGAGAGTGACGTTGGACTCTATTGCTCCTCTGGAAAGAGGAATGGCAACAAGGAGGAAGTTCGCTCCTTGGTATAACCCTCAAACCCGGAACTTAAAGAAAACTGTGCGGAAACTTGAACGGTTAACGCGTTCCACCGAATCAGAAGGATCTAGGCTAGTTTGGCGAGACAGCGGTAAAACATATAAGGCACTACGTAACGCAAGAGCATCTTATTACTCATTATTAATAGAGAAAAAAAATAGAGAGAAAAAAAACAACACCCGGTTTCTCTTCAGCACTGTAGCCAGACTGACAGAGAGTCACAGCGCTGTCGAGCCATGTATTCCTATGGCCCTCAGTAGTAACAACTTCATGGACTTCTTCAGTGAGAAGATTCTGACTATCAAAGAGAAAATTGATGGTCTCCTGCCTCCAACCAGTGCCGACCCGTCCTCGGATGTAGGAACCTTGGATGCAGCAGTGAGCTCTGATACCTACTTGAATGGCTTCTCTTCCATCAACCTTGATCAACTGACTTCTACAATTTCAAAATCGAACTCTTCTACTTGTGTCTTTGATCAGATTCCGACTAAGCTGCTTAAGGATGTTACGTCTTTACTGGATATTATAAATCTGTCTTTGCTGACAGGACATGTACCACAGTCCTTCAAGGTAACTGTAACTAAACCTCTTCTTAAGAAACCTACTTTAGCTCCAGAGGTATTGGCTAACTATAGACCTATCTCTAATCTTCCCTTCACCAGCACTGGTGAAAATTACGAATGATCTTCTAGTCGCATCCGACCAAGGTCTCTTTACTTGTCTTGCTGGACCTCAGTGATGGATTTAACACCATTGATCATCATTGATTCTATTCTGCTGCAGAGACTACACAAGACTACTACGAACATTTGATTGGTATCAAAGGAACTGCACTCAGCTGGTTTATATCCTATTTATTGGATCAATCCCAGTTTATGCTTGTAAACGGTGAATCCTCGAAGACCACCAATGTTGGTCATGGAGTCCCACATGGTTCTGTGCTTGGACCAATTTTATTTACCCTCTATATGCTTCCTTTGGGCGACGTTATCAGAAAACACTGCATAAACTTCCATTGTTGTGCAGACAACACTCAACTGTATCTGTTGATCAATCCAGAAGAGACCGACCAGCTTGTTAGACTTCAAGAATGTCTTGGAGACATCCAAACTTGGATGACCTGCAACTTCCTGATGCTAAATTCGGAAAAAAACGGAAGTTATCATGATAGGCCCAGAGCTCAGCTGTCCCGTGATACAGATTTTATGGATAAAATTTCTCTGGAATTCAGCAACAACGTCAAGAATCTTGGAGTTATCTTCGACCAGGATATGTCATTCAACTCTTATATAAAGAAGACTTCAAGGACTGCCATTTTTCATCTAGGTAATATATCGGAAATCAGGAACTTCCTGTCTCAAAGTGATGCAGAAAAACTAGTTCATGCAATTGTAACTTCTAGACTGGATTACTGTAATTCTTTGTTATCAGGCTGCTCGTGTAAATCTATTAAACCTCTAGTTGATTCAGAATGCTGCAGCACATGTATTAACAAGAACTAAGAAAAGGGATATCACTCCTGTATTAACTTCTCTCCACTGGCTCCCTGTTAAATCAAGAATAGAATATAAGTTACTTCTCCTCACCTACAAGTCACTTGCTGGCACTTGAGGCACTGTCTTATCTTAAAGAACTTGTAACATCGTATTGCCTTACAAGGCATCTGCGCTCCATAGATGCTGGGTTATTTGTGGTTCCTAGAGTTTTTAAAAATAGGATAGGGGCCAGAGCCTTAAGTTATCAAGCTCCTCTTTTGTGGAACCAGCTTCCACTTTGAGTCCGGAGGGCAGCTTCGGTCAGCTCATTTAAGATAAAGGTTAAAACTTTCCTCTTTGATATCGCTTATAGTTAGGGCTGGCTCAGGTTAGCCTGGACCAGCCCTTAGTCAAGCTGCTATAGGCCTGGGCTGCCAGGAGACTTCTTAGGACACACCGATCCCCTCTCCCACTCTATCTCCTTCTACAATAATCCACGTTTTATTGATGCACATCACTAATTCAGCTTCTTTCCGGGAGTTTTTTGTGCTTTCTCACCTAGCAGGTCTCCGTAGATCATAATTCCGTCTGGAACCTGGTCTTGACTCATGCCGTGGGCTTCCTGACACCTGCTGCTGCCATCATCATCATCATCATCATCATTATTTTAAATATGATTCATATTACTGTTATCACAAGGCAACATTACCCTTTCCTAAAGTCTTTCCTAAAGCTCTCCTTCCCCACAGAAGCTTCTGTGGATGGTGGTTCTATCTGATGTTGGTGGTTGCCCCTGCAGTGCTCCTGCCGTACAGTTGGCCTGCTACTTGCAATTATTTGTATCATTTCTGTTGGAGGAATTGAATGTTTGTGCATTCTTTACATTGTTCATTCTATACACATGACATCCATTGCAGTCTGTCCATCCCGGGAGAGGGATCCCTCCTCTCACGTTCTCCCTAAGGTTTCTTTCCTTTTTTCACCATTGAAGGGTTTTTCATTTTGGGAGTTTTTCCTGTGCCGATGTGAGGGTTTCAGGACAGAGGATGTTGCATGTATACAGATTGTAAAGCCCTCTGAGGCAAATTTGCGATTTTGGGCTTTACAAATTAATATGAAATGAATAATACAGGGTTAGAGGGTGTTCTTCACCAATTTTGGGGGGGATGAGGATGCGATGGGTGAAACAAGCCCCTCGGACCTGATCAAGGGGCTGCCATGTGACAGAGAATGGTGCTGATGGCGTTTGGGACGGGTACAACTCATCTGGAGACAGAGCCTCTCTTAGTTGAAGCGGTAATTAACAGCCCTCACGCTGAACAAAGCCCTTCTCCGAGCTTGTCTAATCAAACTTGCAACATCCTCCTCTGTCTCTCTTCAGTGAGATGTCTTTTATTCTTTCTTCTTCAGTAATTTGCTCTTTAGCTTTATCTCCTCACTTCACAATCTCAAGTGGTGGGGTTGAGTGAAGAATAAAATGCAACTTAAATGTGGGTGGTCTATTAGCATAGAATCAAAATACATTATCACACATTCATGTTCATATCTACTGCACCCACACATGACCACTCAATGTACCACAATCAGTTTATGCCAAGGAGGTTTTGCTGAAAATTTGCTGAAATTCAAACCAAGCCTCGGCCTTCCGTTATATGCCTTACTGGGATTGCACACCTTGCTGGGATGCACTAGTGGGAGGATTTTCTGGACTTGGTTGTCTGTGACACTTTTCTACTGGTGTTTGTTCAGTTCTTTGTTTTTTGTCCATGTCAGGGTCAAGTGTGTAACTTGTAGTGTTCAGTTCTCTGTGGAGGCTGTCGCTCGTGGCATCGGTTACGCCTGTAACGTGGCATGGCTCATCACACTTTCGCTTCACAATTCCCACTTGGTCATGTTCTTTCTTTGCTTGGAGTCGTACCACCTGGTTTGGTTTCAGGGGGCGTAGTGGTTTGCTGGTGTTGTAGTATTTTTGTGTCTGCCGCTTCTTTGTTAATTGTGCTTTAATGCTGGTTGGGGTTCTTGCAGCTGGTTTTACCAATTGTTTTCAGATGGACAGAATGGTTCGAGTGCGACGGGACAGCCTCTGTGCTGGTGAGCCCAGGATGTTGTCTCGGGGCATATTTTGTATGCCAAGCAGATTCAGATAAAAGTCTGTCCCGTCTCTCTCTGTGGTTTCTAACAGATTCTTTGCACTCCTTACAGCCCTCTCGCTGAGCCTATTGGACTGTGGATACTCTAGACTGCTTGTCACTTGCCCGAAATCCCAAGATCGGGCTAAGTCATAGAAAGCCTGGCTGGTATACTGGCTGCCATTGTCTGAGTACCGCTTCTGTGGTATGCCGTGGACTGAGAAGTGACACTTTAGCTTATTGACATCAACGATGACAGGCTACTGAGCCAGTCAATTTCAAACAAGCCAGAGTATGAATCAACAAGTACCAGATAACGGTGATTTTTCCATTCAAATATGTCTGTGGCGACAAGAGGGGACTATGTGCAATTTTAGTGGCCCTTTTTGTTAATGGGACCTCAGGCTGTTGCAGATGGTGCATGCCATAATGGCAGCCTGAATGCCCTCATTTAAAGATGGCCAGAAGACACTTACCCTTGCCCTTTTCTTGGTGGACTCAACTCCTGGGTGTCCCATATGAAGCACCTTCACATGTTAAGGTCAAAACAGTACATCTACTGTATGTACAGCTATGTACAAAAAAAGCTTTGCCCGGGCTGATGAGTCTTTATTTCACCTGCGACATCCAGATGATCAGGTCAGAATTTGGCTTAAACAACATGAAAGCATGAATCCATCCTGTCTTGTATCAACGGTTCAGGCTGCGCGTGTAATGTCGAGGAGCATATTTTCTTGGCACACTTTGGGCCCTTTACTACCATTAGTCGTTTTTGACTGACCGGCCAACATGGGGGGAGGTCTAGTTGTGTGCTCTCTGTCTGGGCAAAACCCAAGATCTGGGTGTTGACGTTGGATGTAGACGATCATCTTTGACACAGAACACCATGTGCCTCCATGTGAAAGAGCACAGACTCTGTGGTACTAAGGTAGAACATTATTGGAGTTTTTCCAACACTTACGTTTGGGAAATGTGTCAGGAAGGACAAACGCAATCGAATGGGGAGGGAATCTGGTCATTTTTCAAAACTTAACATTTTTCAGAAAATAAAGTTATTTATTCTGTGTAGCCCAGTAGCAAATGGCCCACGGGCTGGTATTGTTCCGCGGCTCGGTGGTTGGGGACCACTGTCTTGGAGCACAAGACCACTACACATTACCAGCCTGCCGTTACCTTGCTAAAGTTGATGTCAATGAAAGGATTTTGGGCGCTGGGCTGTTGGGGTCCTAACAAGCTGGGCATCTTTCTTTGGTGCTAGCTTCCTACCTCGTATGGCTCAGGATAGTTCTGCCATGAACTGTTGAACCTCCATTTTTGTTCTGGACCACGGCCTACGGTCACGTTTGACTTCCAACAGGATTGAATTTGAACTGTTTGTTTATACGCAGCAGGAACAGATACAGTATATGACTTATGAACATTTTTGGAATGACTGCTGGAGTCCTTCATGAATTAAACAACGTATTCATGTTTTGCTCCACCTTGGGTTCAGTGTCGTTTTAAATTTGCCATCTTCGTCTCACCATAGACCTATTTCCTTCTTGGTTTCGACTCACTCCTGTGGCCCTGAGCATCTACTTGACACAGTTACCCGCCGCAACACCTGGCCACTGGCCTACGGAATTTACAAGGAGTTCTGGTTTAATCTAATATTGAAAAACCCAATGTTATATTTGAGAGCAAGTGGGTTGTATTAGTTAAATCCAATGTTGCTTTGAGAACAGTGGGAAAGGATGAATTCTTCTTTTGCAAAGACATATTATCTGGGGTGAGAGTAACAAAAAACATTTACTCATCACTGCAACCAAACTTTTTGATAAATTACATATATCCGTGCTTTTGTAAGAAAATACATTCTTGTTTCCTATTGAACAGTACAGTCTAACTGCTCTACTTTCTGTCCTATCATTATTTTGACTTTTGAGTAAAATATTGTAGTATTCTTTCCATTTCTGTATAATAAAAGGTAATACACAGCATTTTCATCATCAAATTAGGATTTTGGTCTTTTCATCCAACTGTTTTCAGGCTTTGCGTAGTTCTCTTCGTTGTGTGCAAGTTGTACAGTGAGTGGATTTGTTGGGGATGCATGAACAGGCAAACAGGACAGAAATTATACAATTTTGGGGGTTGTTCCATTGTAGCGTTTGGCTAAGTTTGGATCTTGTATTGTGTTGGCAAAAGGACTGTTCAGCTCAGCCAGGTGCTTGACGAAGAAACGGTTGAACATTTGTAACCAAATTTGTAATCCAGGCCTGCTGTCAAAACCATGAAATGCCCTACCATATACCAGGCTGTAATCAATATCAGACAATTAATGATACTGTTAATACACATTTTAAATTAACCAATGAGCCAAATTAGATTTACATGTAAAGAAGGAATAGTATACAAATTTGCAGTCCACTGGATGAGCATCTTGGCTATAAAGCAAGGCGAAATGACAACAACATGAGGCTGTTGTTTCATTTCACCATCTTTAGTACTGGGACAAGCTCCTTCGTTTAGCATGACCTTCCATATGGCAATATCAGAGCTCAGGAAATCTTTGGTCTTTCGTCACGGGGGACACACATGGGCAGGGGCACTTTTAGACGGAGGGCCGGTTATGTCACCAGACTCATTGATGAGACTAAATGATGACGGAACTTAATGATGACTGTCGCCCCTGTCGGTTCATGACCTCTGGCTAAAGGTTTAGGGAGTAAGAGTCATTATGATATGCACCGAGATTAAATTAATTAGTTTTGACACGCACACAAAACCTGTTTCTCTTACTATTTTTTTCGTCACGTTTTGTAATTTAATTAAAATCAATAACAATTCAGTCACAAAATTCCCTCTATTTGCTTAGAGCTTCTCTGTCAACAGTACAAATTTGAGGCTTCATGTGCTTTAACCTGGAGGGCTTTTATCCAAGTTTTTATTATTATTATTTTCTCTTTGTTATATACACCAAGCTAAATGAATGCTCCTTAGAGAGAATTGGCACAGACAGGATGTGACTCTTCAGGCCCTGAATCCTAATGAGTTGTAAATTAATATATAATGTCATCACTTCATTAATTGTACGATGGATCCCGCAGTGAGTGTGTTTCCTCTCTCAACATGTAATCCAGTCTGCATGCAGCCTGATGTGATTTGGAAGACATGAGTCATTTCTGGCAGCTTCTTTTGTTTAAGCTAACAATCAATTACAAAATGTATTTAATATTAAACAACATCCATCACATGAAATGTATGCAATACTGCATGAAAATAAAAAGCATTTAAGCATCCGCCTTATTTATTATTTTCGGAAACAAAAAATGCATGGTTAACTGCCAGTCAACGTTTGGTGCATGACATATCTGTTATCCCATGTCACCTTTGAATTAAAAGAGTAATCCAACACAATCTGCGCGTGATGAATGTTCAACATGTTTCCCTGAGACTCATAATCTGATTATCCATGAAGCAGCTTTAATTTCCTTTCTTTTGCTAGGGATGGACAGCCTTTAAATAGCCCAATTAGCATTCTTGGCTTAAAGGCGAGATATATCTGGCAACGTCTTTCCCTCAGTCTAGAGAAGTGCTGCTCTAATCTGAGGATGTCTTCAGTTTCACGGCACAGCAGGCTGTTCAAACAGACGCAGATCAATGTGATGATGTGAAGAATATGTGGAAAAATCCTCTTTTAATTCTGTCTAATCCAGTGGTATCTTAGCCAATTGTCATTCAGCTCAATTTGATTTTCAGGTATTTAGGGAAGAGTATCTGCATTTTCCCAACACAACCAGGAAATGTGCGTATTTTAAAGCCAAATCCTATGGAAATGAAATAATGTAACAGTTTTAGTTCCAGAAGCGCTTAGTTTGCATCTTGAGGCAATTCAATTTGATGATTATGGTTCAATCATATATTTTGTTAGAATAGTTTTCTCAAAGTTGAAATATGTATGAATCGGGGAGTGTTAGGGCATTGCAAGCTTGAACAAGGAGCAGGTAATCCAGCAGAAAGGGGATCTATATTATTTACTCTAGCTGATTTTTTCAGAGCTCCAAATCATCTCAACCAGAAAAGTCATGACAGATACAACGTCCCAAAGGGCCTAAAGATCAGAGTTTGTGGCTGATCTGCTAAAATGAGGTCTGTATTCAGCGGAGCATCAAAAAGTCCTAAGTGTGCATTTGTGCACCTCTGTTAAACCCTAAGATCAGCGTTCAGACACTCCGCTCGTCATCACCGCTGTCCTGGTGCCCAAGCATGAATAAATAGCTTAATTAGTCTTACATTGAGATTCATAACAAATTAAAAAATCTTCATTGTGACGTTCACGTACTTTAATAATTATTAGCATTTTTTTTCCTCATGAAGGACGCTAAAAGAGAAATGCAGTTTCAGGATATAAATGTTTAATTTAATAATCTACTATACTGACGGTACTGTAAAAAGAAACCCATAAAAAAAGTCAAATGACCAATTAAAAAAACGTAGAAAACGTAAAAAAACGTAAAAACAGAAACAATTGGTAAATTAAAAATTCAGAAATTAAAGTTTTTGCGCAGTGTTATTTTACATATTTGTTTATTATTAAACATGGTAAAAAAAATAGGTAATTTGCACTGCACTTGAGTTTAAAATGTTCAAGCATGTTACATTACATACCATTTAGCTGATGCTTTTATCCAATGCGACTCACAGTGAGAGGTTAGATGTTTTCCTCAGGGACACTAAGACACAGGAGACATAACAGCTAGCATAACAGCCATAAGAACACAACAACAGAAATCGTTTTTGACAAAAGATAGTTGTAAAATGTCCCTTAATGTGGCAGTTTGCCATAAAACTGTTTACTAGTGCCCAAACAACACTAACACCAGACGGCAACTTCTTGTTAGCAAGTATGAGTACTCTTAGGGCTTCTAGACGCTTTTGTTCTTTGGTGGACGGTTCAAAGGTTATGCCATACACATAACATTATTTTGGATGATTACAAAGAAATGACATCATATATGTTTTTTTAATAACATTTGGATACACTAATTTGCCTAGATGGACACACACACAAAATGATACTGGCTATCGTAACACCCCAAGGTAGGTATAGTTTACTAGATAAAAATTCTTCACTCTTGGCTAGATGGTTATACATATAACTACAGAGCCTTAAAAAATGAATGTCACCAGAAATGAACAGAACAATTGTCACAATGTGTGTTTTGTTTCGTATTTGCCTGCCTCTTGTGTCCCTGTGTTAACTTCACTTCTTGCCCTAGTGTGTGTTTTCCCCCTGTGAGTGTGATTGTCCACCTTCCGAGCGGTGTGTGTCCCTTGACTCCTTGTTGGTTCTTTAGTCAATGTTGGTAGATCTTTTTGGTTGCCTTGGTACACTTTGGCCTTTTGGATTCTACTTTAAATAACATCTAAAATAAAAGACATCAATAAAAGACATCTCTTCTTTATCTCGCTCAGCGTTTCAGTTAAACAGAAAACCTCTAAAGGATTTACGTTTTGGCGCCGGTGCCGTGCTTCTGGCAAGTGCTCTGAAACGGCTTTGTCTGCGAGCGAGTAACGTAAGTATTGAGTAGGATAGAGCAGTAGTGTCCAACAACACATGATGCTCAATACTTACAATACCCAGAATTCATTACAATATCCCTTGAAAGTCTTCTTCACCACAGAAGTCGCTACATTTTTCACTAGATTGGTTGCTAGTAGCTTTTGCTGTCACAGTTTGGGTTTGTTTCCTGTTTTTTTCTGTAGTTTCCTGCCTCTTGTGTCTCTGGTTTAGTTTCACTTTATGACATTTGCAGTGTCTGGGACTTTTACTATCCGCCTTGTGCGTCTTATTGTCCGGTGGGCTAGTTTTTGAGCGGGGGCCTCACTAACGGCATGGTTCTAGAGTTATCATTCATTCAACTTTCTGCCTGGAATATTGCATTGCGTTGTTTTCCTGACTTAACCTTTACTCAATTCATTTTTGTTCGATTTATTGGCATGTATGTGCCTTACGCACTGTTGCTGATTTGGTGTGGCCAGAGGTGCAACATGCCTGACAGTTTCAACATGAAGAGAAGTGCAGTTTGGTACTCTTTTAAAAAAGACTGCATTAAGTTTGAGGTATGTAAAATTGACTATGGTATGAACATTATTTAAGTATTCCCAACACCTTCTTTACCAAAATAGAATCCTAGAAACTTTAAGGAAAGTTTAGAACAAAGCCATGCCATTTGCAGGCAGTCCTCAGAGCGTTTCCATGCATCTTCACAGCGGAGAAACAAATTTCAGGCTCATTGCTTTGCAGGTGACTCATCCACACATCTTCAACCAATCACTTACCTCTGCTAGTGTGGTATCTGACAGTTTAAGAGCTAGATATTACTTTTTTGGACTCGCACAGACACAGACACAAAAAAATCAATGCCAACATATTTATTTCAACATATTATCTTGAAGGATGTTTAGTTGACCTTTTAACTTGTCCTTCATACATCCAAGCATTTGTTGCTACTTCCCTCTTAATTTAGACTTTAGGTGAAGCCACAATTAAAATCCATGCCAAGTCCACAAAAATAATGAAAGTCTATGTTTTGCGATCAACTCAGCCTTCTTTCAGTAGAGATTTATTTTAAGGTCTCCAGCATGGTCAATAGTGCATGCAAAATACTGTGGGTTGACTGCCTCAAGGTTAAATTATTTTACTATTAGCTATCTAGATAGTTAGTAAGGCCAATGCAATAGACCATTAAAATTATTGTGGGTCATTCACTTTTGCAAATGTGCATGCTTCCGAGGCCACCGTTGTGCTAAGTATATTTTTTGCTGTGACCCTGAATGACCCTATGATCACCTTGTTGGATTTAGATTATTGTCTTTTCATGTATGGCAATGTATTTAGTAGGTTTACCAATTTGTTGGTGAACTCCCAGTTTAGATCTAACAATAAATCTAACAGCATGGGGAAGTGGAGGCTGAAATGTTAACGCTTTATGGAAACCTAGAAATGGATATTTGAGTTGAGAGCACGGATATCATTCGAATCAGAGGATTGGGGGTTTGCTCCCCTTATCCGCATAGGCACGACAACATAGGCTCTACGGTGTGCGAATGGTTTGATGCTAATGGCCAGCTCCTGTCATCAGTGTATGAATCAGTGTAAATGTGTGAATGATAAGATATAGTGCTTGGAATGGAGGAAGTCTGGAAAACAGATATATCAGTACAGTGCATATACCACATTGGCCCTTCATATTCTTGGATGCCCTCTTGACGCCATCATAGCCATTAAACTGGTCATTTGCCAAACAGTGGGACACTACCTGCTGTGCTTCATTTTGGTGACACTTTGCTTCGAGCTGAACTGCATTGGAAATTTTTCCTCTAAAGCAGTGGCAGGTAATGAAGCAGAAACTCCTTCAGCTCAGACTCCAGCAGCGACCAGCCCACGGCGGATGATCCCAAATTCCACTTCACTGCCTTGTTTGGCTGGTTGGAAGATGGAGAGCTCAGTGAAAAGACGCAGCGGCTCCCTCTTGACCAGCCAGGACCTGAGCTTTGCCTCGCTGCACCTCCGGTCCCCCGCTAGGAGCTAACACTACGCTGCTGGAGAGCTTATTTCTATGCCTACTGTATGGTAGAGGGGCACGGGTAAATATGACTTTGTGGGGCAGTGAGGTTTTCTAAAAGAAATTTGCTCCTTTGACACCCTACCGATTTAGTCTACACAAAGCGCCATTATCAACACATCAACTCATCATCATTGAGTTCCTCGTAGATGTGATAACATCTTTTCTCTACTTCTGTGAAAAGGCTATGCATTAACACTTTACTTAAAGTATATATTACTTTAATGGGATAATTAATAAATGTGATATGCGTTTTTGTAATTCTGTAAATCGGTAAGTAATTTCATAAAATAAAGTACGTAGAGATAGTTTGTATTTAATTAATCAGATTTGAATTGATATATATGCACTTTATACGTCATAAAAACATTGTTACCTCTATGGTCACATGTTATGTTTTACTCTTAATAGGTGAAATTGTGAATATGAAGGGGATAAACGCAACTAGTGTATTCTTAAATGTTCAGAACCTATTTAGCAATATATACGATATATACAGGCACAGAACACAGAAAGACACAAGTATACCACCAAGAATCACGAGCTGTCGAAATGACGGATCTCGTTAGTGTCCACTCCAGTGTCTCTATTGGTAATTATTTCCTGCTGAGAACGTGGCAATAAAATGCCGTGCTGACAAGCTGTTGATGGCCTCAACAAGGAAATGCACTAATTGCAATGACTTTCCCATTCTCACAGCCTCTGTCCATATGTCCATTTTGAATTCTCCCTGTGGAGTCAGAAAATGTAACAGCAAATGACTTTGAATATAAGAACTAGATTGCATACTGGCATGGGTTTTTTTAATCATGGGAAGGTTCATTGATGTAAATAGGAAAAGTTTTTCTATGGACTCCTCACAGGGAGAGGCAGAGAGAAATGCTTTACAAAATATCAGGAGAAAAGTGTTTTTTCTCTTTTAGAAATGTGCACTGTTGCAAGAGTTCAGGCCAAATGTTCATGACCCATTTAGTCCTGAACACATAAGGTCCGAAGTGCCATCTGTGTTTTTCTCTAGGAGATGAAATCCCAGAAAGCACGGTAATGTGACAGCGGGAGAAATGTCCCGGCAATGTTTTGCGAGTGCAGAGCTGAACATAATTAGATCCCAGAGATCCTATGGGAGTTGCCAAGCACACAGCTCTGATGTCATCATTACTTGGCCTCGCCTAAGGCCAACAGTAACCTTAACGAGCAGTTTGGATACACCTTCTAATCTTGTCTTTTTAACAATACTGCAGATCAGAGGTCTTCAGCAGGGTGTCCGCAGAGATATTGCAAAGGGTTGTGACATTTTCTTTTCATTATGTTCCCCCCAATTTCTGTTCTGCAAATTGAAATATCTTTAGTTAAACTTTAAGATGAATTCAAAATATGGTAGAGACTAGGGCTGATATGACCCTCTGCCTGGAAACCTCTATCCATCTAAGGACATATAAGTTGTGTGCTAGTTTCACTAATGTAGGAATAGGCTTATTAATGCCATCCAAATGGTCCGATTATTCACTGTCCCTCTACGTATATATACATTATTTTAATAGTTCAGTATTTAATGCACGGTCACTGGCAGGTTTATGCATTAGGCTATTGTTTCCATATTTATGTTTAAAATAAAAATGACAGTTTAAATGTACACAGAGGTGTTGTTTTGACAACGTTTTATCTCATAATTTTGACGTTCTATTGCCTTCCTTTAGTGCGGAAATAGGCTTCTATGGTTCTGTGAATGAGTAACTCCAGCCAATCCAAAGACAGGTTTTGTAACCAATTACATGTAGTGATACCATGGTGACTAGCTCTGCCCCCTTACTGTCAAAAATAACAACAGCAAGCAAATATTTCACGCGAGACAGACTGTTGCTCGCGGATGTTTGATTTACGCACACGCATGGGACTGACTTGCGCACCCGAATTTTGCCAGTGATTTGCCGCCATATTTTTCTGTATTCTTTTAAATTAGAATGCAAAACGGTAGACGTAGGGGGGCTAAGAAGGGTTGGTGACACATAGCAGGAAGGATAATACATGTGAAAAAGAGAATGTCTTGTCTCAAAGGACAACATTGGTTTGAGCAAAAGTGGTAGCATTTGATGTCTCGTCAACTGAATCAGAAAAGGGTAAGGCAGAATATGACTATGTTTTTTTAAGGAGAAAAGACTGTGGAGGAGAAAAGTGAACTCAGAGAAAGAGGAAGTTCAATTCATGATAAATTGACCAGCTCTATAAATATATCTGCATCAGGAGTCAGACTATTGTGGCATTGCGTAATGTGAAAAAGGTGACGACAGATGCGTGTATGTTTTCACGGTATTACAAAGTGGAAACATTTTTGCATAGGTGTTACACCGTATTTCAAATAACTGTTCATCAAGCCTGTCTTTGAAGACTAGAGACAATAATGTAGAACAAAGGACTTTCAAAATGCTTTTTTATTGTGGAACCCTCAGGGCAAGGATATTGGGAACAATTTCATCATTTTGGATTCTTTTAAATGTACAATTCTGTGACATAGTGCGGCATTCTACATGTGGTGTGATGAGTAGAGACACAGAAGACCTTTTCTTGTCAATGTAATGCCTATGGCTCCGTGATGCTTAGTCATTTCACTGAAATGGAGCACAAGTAGATAGCTGGTATATGTAGCTGTTGCTTCATTAGGCCAGCACTCCGCTGCCTTGCTTGTGCTACAGATCCAGATCCTACCAGAAAATTACTTGCAGCATTTAGGATTACTCACTAGTAATTATCTATCATTTAATTATATGAGTGTGATACTAATCATTAACTTCCCTTACCTTAGTTTAATATTCCTTTGGCTGACAATCAATGCATGTTTCGCAGATATTTTTATAAAGTTGCACATAAGCTGTAGACTGTATAATCTGTTTCTGAGGCCAGAGAATTATACATACAATTTTGATGCTCTGTGCACATCCAAATTTACACCCCATTAAGAAAAACAACAAATTTGTGTTGTGTTTTTGGCATAGGTGATAAGTCTGGTTTTAACCTTAACGTTAGGGGCTGGAGTTCTCCTCCAGGACAATGAGAGCTTCAAACACAAATCTATGGTGGAAATGTTTACACTAAAGTCAAACCAAAATGTAAGGAAATCAAAATTATACATTTTTTTTTTCAATTTGATAGAGTAAGGGTATAAGGCAGTTTTCTATCAATCAAGTCTCCTGTTGATTGATAGAAAAGACGTCTCGTCAAAGATAAATTATTGTTAAGATCACAACACCCCTTTTCTACTTGTCTCCCTCAAATCTCAGAAACACTGGCTGGCAAGTTGCCCTGCCCCCACCGAATAAGAAACTCTTCGGATCTACACGATTCACGTTGAATAGATGGTTCAAGCCCCCGTCTAATAGTGTGCAAATATCACATATCAATACAGCTTACTTTTCCTATTGTTTTTGAGTGTATTGCTGCAGTGAACATGACTAATTTGTAGGGCTGTCAAAAAATTAAACAAAATTAATTAATCACACATTTTGAAATTCATTCATCTAGACTAATGGTGTTTAATGAATAAAAGACTAAATCAAGTAATGAGTAATCACTTGAGAAAGTCGTATTTTTAGATACTGTTGATTGATTGTTATTGTTATTTTAAGTACAAAACTACACACATTGGATCATCTTAGAAGCAGAATTCCAACAGGTCATACATGTTGAACTAGCAACTTTTCCTGCTGTCCTCGTGCACTTTGCTGTGCTCTTAACTCTTCATAATTTAACAGCTGTGTTTAAAGTGCCAACAATCTCCACACATTTAGCCAGGATGCTTTCAAATCACGGTCTTTTAGGAACACAGTGGTGGTCCTCTGCAGACTGTGTGCCGCACAGGGTAATGTTAGATGTTGAGATGGAAGCAGCCTAGCAGCTAGCTTAGCCTAACGGTGCTTTAAGTGGTCCGTTTGCCACACACCCCCTTATGTTTGACGAGTGGAGGAATTCCTCTGCACAGTTCTCTGATTAATGTCGCGCCTCTGTTTGTTTTACTTCCAATGCAAAAAGCTATCTCCATCTTGAGTGCAGGTAGCAGTTACCGTGCAGCTACCGTTTTCTTTTCTTCTCGAAGTAAACAAACGTACATGACCAACTAAGTTAAATTTTGTATTGCATTAATCTCGCCAACATTGTCGCATAGCTTAACGTGTTTGACATTAAGTAGGGCTGACATGTTGACAGCCCTATTATTTTGTCAATGGCTATTAGCTGTAACATTATTTAATATATGATAAGTCGATGTCAACTTTTCCTTTCAACGTATTTTTGAACCCAACACAATTCACCCCAAATTCTAATTCTGAGTAGACGATCTAGACCACATATGTCAAACTTGCGGCCACATCAGGCCCGCCGCAGGAGTGTGGACGGCCCGGTCCAATTGTCAGCACCACTCCTCCCTATGAATTTAATGGTCAAGCATTCGGTCAAAGTGAGCAATATCTGGCCCCAACCTAAATGAGTTTGAAATCCCTGATCTAGACCAACCAACCAAGCTGTTTATTTTAGTGTAAATTGGTAAAACGCTGCTTCACATATTTCGATTCACTTTACTTCAAAACACAGAAAACAAAACACAGAAAAAAAGTAACGGACGTTTTTGTGTTTCTACACAGACCTCGGTATGAAGGAACAAAGAATATTGTGTCAACCTGCGATGTGCCTGTGCCCATGCATACACCACAATGACGATACTGAATCAACATATCCTGCAGCACTTGATCAGAGTATGTCTTGCTTTAGAGTAAAGACGTTTTTTTAAGTGAGACGTTTGGGTAAACAGACCTGCATAGTGAACAGGGATTTTATCCGCAATTATTTCTATGTGTTTGCAGTACACTGTTGTTGTGAAAGCATGAAATCTGATCTTGAATGATTTTAACACCCATGTATGATGTACTCATGTAGACAACGGTCTATTATTTTTTTCATGAGCCACATATTCCTGCATAGATTACAGTTCCTTGTAATTCAATTTTGCAAAACCTGAGTGCAGCATCAGTTACCAGGAGAAAGCGGTCTCAGACGTTTCAGTGCCACAACTAAAACAACCTCATTCCCCTTTCTCTTTCCTGTACACCATGAGGATTGATTTAAAGAATACATTTAAAACAGAAAGAAAGACAAGAATCACAGAAGGAAAACACATCACCCTGCCTGGCAAGATACTGAACCTCTCTCACCCCTCCGTGACGATTCCCCAACAGAAGCAGTTGCCAGATTGCCGGAGCATGAAGCACTAACAGCTTTGCCCAAGGCTAACTTCAACCTTTTCCAGTGGAATGGAATATGAGATGTCTGTTGAATTTCTTATTGTTTATAGTCTCATTTCATGAAGAGACTAAGTGCTAGTTACTTGCTTAGTGAAACAAGGGGAAACCATGGAAGCAAGAAGATTATATACTTCTCAGACAAAATGAGCCTTCCTCTTAGGTTAAGCTGTGTGTAATTTAAGGTTCGATGTGATCCAGAACAAATGCAGAAAGAAAATATTGGGTGGAGGGATACAGGTTTTATAACTCAAAGCTCTGTCCATTTGTGTTGTGAACAAGACCTCATAGGCATCTAAATATCTATCAATCTTAATGCCTTATTCATTTTATTAGAAGAAAAAACACTCTGTTTAGCCTTCTGAAGAATTTACTCATTAGCCATGAGTGCAAGAGCAGCCCCTCTGTTGTCCCAAACCAGTAGGATGGTAGCATCCTTTGGTTGGTCCTATGTGGTGCAAAGCACCGGTAAAGGCAGGTACAAAAAATGGAAGTTAGTTTCACATTAGTCAGAAGGTGTAATAGCAGGGAATCCATACTACTCATCCAGACGTTGGAGATGCTTTGAAACTCAACAAAGACTCTGCTGTATTTTTGTGGAATGGGTGCTACTCGTGTTGATGAGGAATTTTCCTCTTGATGTTGTTTGGGATGTTGCTGTCTCCTAGACATGGGAAGCAGGTGTTTGACAGCTGATGGGTCTTGCTCTTCTGGGACCGACCGGCTTGTCTCTCCTCTAATGAGCTACACGAGACGGATTGTTTCTCTATCCTTCATTTGACTTTACCACAAAAGTGAGTCTTTACAGAACTATTTTGCTGCTGAAAGGATGTGTTTAACGCCTTTGAGGCCGCGGAGAGAGACGTTGCCTCCTTATGGTCTTTGAAGGAGGCTAAATGAAGTAATAGAAGGTAGTGTGAGAGATATCGAGAGTAGATGTTGAAAAAACATGCAATATTGATTGTAGATGCTGCAGTTGGTATCACTTTCGATAATACCAGCACCGGAGAAATGTTCAGTGGTGACGACTATTTTTTCACAGTGAATTACACAAGTTGTGCAGAGAAGTGCAGGCCATCATTATATTACTATTGTATTATCCAAGCATTATCCAATAAATAGGATAAAAGAACACAACAATTAAAAATACAAAGATACATGGTAGTGGGACAAATACTCAGGATGATTTTAACTAAATATGTTGAGCTCCCAAAGTTTTCAATGATATAGTTATACACAGTAACAACCTTCTGTTAAAGCTTCTATCAAATACATAAAATGGAACAACTTATGTTACATGTTATTTAGCTGACGCCTTTGTCCAAAGCGACTTACATTGCATTATAACCTGTGCATTACATTTTTGCCTGGGGAGCAATTAGGGTTAGGTGTCTTCCTCAGGGACACTTCGACATGGCACATGGGGCATCCGGGATTCGAACCACCAACATTCATTTGAGTCTCTTTGAAGTAGCTTGCTCTTGTAACATAAATGCCTCATGTAACCACCGGTTAGTGTGTGTCTATTGAGCAGGTGGTGTAGAGTCACTTTTTACACATGTTTTTTGTTGTTGTAGAAAATAGAGTATGAAAGCAGTGTGCGTGACCCAAAGCAGCAACAACAAGCTGAAAAATGGAGAAAGGTAGCAAACTCATACATGGACATGTTCATTTTAAATGGCGATTTTATAAAACCCAAGTTATTAATAACCTGCATCAATCAAAGTAGGTTTTTTGAGATGAAAGGCCTTCCCACGCACACAGAATCAGCTCAGTTATATGCGTTTTTTTCCATCAGAACACTTCTATTAATAATAGTCAAATCATCGGTGTAAGAAGCATCCAAATTGAGTGCAAAAGCCAGAACACTGGAATAGTACATGTGCAATTTGAAGGCGCTAAGTAAACTAAATAAAATTTTATTATCTCTCCTTTTAACTTTTACACTCAGGAGTTATGGTAACCAAATTATGTTTACTTTGAATGTTCTAGTAAATAAATATGTTTATTAATTATATATTTATTAGGGCCGGGACATTAGCGCGTTAATTAAGATTAATTAATTAAACAAAAAATAACACATTAAACATTTTTTACGCATTTTTACACTTATTTTTTGCACCGCGGGACGTTTCTCACTGGATGAGTTTTGGCGGACCGATTATACTGGAGCACCAACTAGCGTTCATGACTTCAGACAACAACAAACCACAGTGAACATGAACGAAGAAGCTGACGAGACCGTGTGGGTTGGCCCTGTGAATATGAAATCTTATTATAATAAACACACGGATGGAAGCGTCGATAAGAGCGTGGTTGTGTGCAAGCTATGCAACAAGGAATTCACATCGAGCCATCACCTCAACACAAAACAATTAGCAGCTAGCGTGGACGTTAGCCCGACTCCGAGTACAAGGACCCACACCAAACCCACACTGCACCAGATGACTGGTTTAAGGACCAGGGTAACTAAGTCCAGGTCTGAAAAAATAACCAATGTTCTGAATGTACTTGAAAGTATTGGTCTACTTAAAAAAAACATAGTATACAGAAGGTCTACTTACCTATAGGCTACCTGAATTTCTGAAAGTACTATATTTCTAAATATGCTATTGCTACACTTGTCTGCTGGAATGGATTGAACAAAAATAAAAATCCATGTGAAAAAAAATTACTTCGCACTGTTCTCGGGTCAATTATTTATGCAATTAAAATGCGATTAATTCCGATTAATTAATTACAAAACCTCTAATCGAGTCCCGGCCCTAATATTTATATATCTTTTTTTATTTGACGTAAACATATATTTATTAATTATATATTTATATTTATTATTATTATATATTTATTTATTTATTTGACATAAAAATATGTCAAATGAACAGGGGCAGGAAAAGTTGGACTCAGAGGAGCAATGTTTTGTTAGCGAAGCCATATGGTGCAGTGAACACTCATGAAGCCTGAGGAGAATCAGCCTTAGCTGAAGATGATGGATTGTAGCGAGCTACAGGAAGGGAACGGTAGAAATAAGTAATAGAAAAGAAAGTGGGGGCAGAGGGTGTTTATGTGCTCACCATTTCATTCCTTTATTCCAAGAGGTGATGGAGCTTGTTATGTTGTTGATGGCATGAGGTACTGCACAAACTCTAGTGCCTCCTGGCTCCAGTGGGTGTTTTAGTGGAATGGAGTTGAATTATCCATTTAGCACCGGAGGGGGAGTTCACAACCTTTCTCCTCTTCCACTCCCCCACTATTCCATCAGTCGCAGCTATGCAGCTACTGCCAAGGTTAGCTTTGTGGCTATTCGGCATTTTGTTTGGTGGTTGAGGGGAGCAGACCTATACTGAAGGACATATCGCTGGTTTAAGGACAAGCTTTCACAATGCTAACAAACGGTGCCCGGCAGACTTCTAGGTCCCAGAATATCAGGGCAGAGATGTTAAATAAAAAAAAAAATGAAAACAGCAGGTGGGCCGTGAGATTGCAACACGAAGTGAGTCTTCAAACAGGCTAGAGTTATTACAGCCACGGGAGATAACAACTCAGAGAAAAGCAGCTTACTTGACACTACTTGTTAAATAATTGGTAAAAGTTTCTGTTTCATTTTAGTTTCAGGGCGCAAAGTTAGGTTTGTCAATGTAATGTTAAAAGGCCCATAAGTAATAGCTTATTATAAACATTGTTTAAATAGCTCCCCAATTGAATTATGCTTCTAGGTTTTTCTGATAAATTAGTTAGTTTTGATTTCCCATTTAATGGTCAGCTGTTATGCCGCATAGAGGGTGTTGGGGGAAGCGATCCGAGTCAACAAGGTGAGAGAGACCTTGGTCAATTGCAGGGCTTACACAGATACTACCATTCATACTCACATTAACACAACTACAAACAATCTCTCCATAGTCTCCAAACAAAACGTGTAATAGCTATGTTGGTCCACAAGAAAAAACATTAGCTTTTCCAATTCATTGCCTTGCAAATAGGTCACGTGACCATCAAGTTTCCCCTTAGCGAAAAGAAAAACATGGCGGACTGTCGGCAAATTATCTGTAAAAAACACAATATTTTATGCATTTAAATGCATTTGTATGCATTTCGATGGCATTTCTAGTGAGAAGTATGTGTTCTACATTCTCTGATAGAAGATTATGAAAGTATAAGACCTTCTGTTTATTCGTTTCTACGAAGATTCGAGGGTCTCTTTAGGAATGCGTGGTAACGCAACGCTTTTAACAGCGGTTTTTATGACTTTTCAAACATTAATTGCCTTATTTTCAGAGGTGGAAAGTAACGAATTACATTTACTCGCGTTACTGTAATTGAGTAGTTTTTTTGTGTACTTCTACTTTTTAAAGTAATCTGTAATTTTGTAGTATTGTACTACATTTTAAATCATATCAACTAAGTAAAAAATAATGCAAAGAAAAAAAAAATGCAAAGGAAAAAAAGAACGTTACTGCACTGATTGAGTGATGAGCGGGAGAACGAACACGCTAAACAAGACTGATGGAGACGGACAAAACCAATGCAAACCCAGCTGAAATCGAATGAAAATACGGTCGGACCGCCAGCGCCACCCCCCCCATCAGCGACGCCACCCCCATCAGCCGTTCAGCCGATTGTCAGTGGCCCGCGTTCGGTCGAAGTCGGCAGTATCTAGTATCTATTGTTTGACACTTCTGCTTTACTGAATCCACAGTTCATGCCATATTTAGTGGTTGTAGTAATGTTTAAAATGTTTTATTGGATGATCTGCACTAAAATCATCTCTTATTTTTATTTTATTATTTTTGCTATTACACTTTTTTGTATTTTTTTTGTAATTTTAAAGGTCTACCTTCAATTAAAAACAACTAGATTGAGATATTGTCACGGTTTGGGTCTGCTTGTCTTATTTTGTAGCTTTCTTGTGTCTCGTGTCTCTGGGTAACTTCACTTCCTGTCCTGTGATTGCCTGATTGCTTCCACATGTGTCCAATCACCTGCACCTCCCTTGTGTATTTAAGCCCTGTGTGCCAGTTGTCCTTTGTCGCGTCATTGTCTTACGTCAGCCGTCGTTGGAGCACGTCATGGATTAATTTGAGAATAAAGAGCACTTTTTGGGAAAAACTCTGCGCTTGAGTCCTCACTTCAATCTGCTCCAGCCCGACACCTCTGACAGATATATTTTCCCTTGTCTTTTTTTAACTACACTAGAATCCCGCTCCCCACCCAGCTGTTAAAAAAGTAACTCAGTAACTTTTACTCAGTAAGTAAATTTTTAATGAGCTACTTTTTATTTTTACTTGAGTAAATTTTTTGATGGGTAACTTTACTTGTACTTTTTTTAAAATTTTACTTAACAGTACTTTTATTTACTTACTTTTTACTTTACTCTTTCCACCTATGCTTATTTTTATGAGTTTTCAATGAAAGAATGCATAATTCCCGGGGGGTTCGAATGCTAAACGCTTAGCGCGTCTGTGTATGTCTCTTCAAGACCTTCCGAATTGTTTTCATGGGAAGGGGGGGACACTTTTTGGCTTCACCCTCAGAGCGAAGCATCATTCCTCGCTCTACACGTTTCCTTCCTTTACTGGCCAGGGAAGCGGGCGCTCTATCCCACGTGGGTCTGGCTCGATTCCATTGGCTCTGACAATTCCATAGAGAGGCAGGACTTAGAATTTTGCCGGGAAACGGATGAGAAAAAAACTGCATGTCCGCCCTGTGCGTAAAGTGGCTCCACTAAAGCCTCTCTGTATTTGTTCTGCTTTACTCAAAGTAAAACCTTTACATATACTGTATACTTTCCACACACTATACTACATAAAAGAGACTTCCAGGCTCCGTCCTTTGTTTTATGGTGATAAAGCCCCAGTGAGTAGTTTTTTTCCCAAGTGAGAGTTTTTCTTCTTTTTTTTGTGTGTGCCATACAAATATAAAAATATATTTAGTGATTTTCACATCTAAACACACCAACCTATGTTTCCTTGTATCATGACAGCAATTTTCAAGATAACCCTTTTGCTTTAATACAGTGGTTCTTAACCCGGGTTCGATCGATCGGGTTCGGCGGAGGTCAAGACACACATCCGACTCATTTGATTCGTGATGACACGCCCCGCTTGGCCATCATTGGCTGCAGGGAATATGGCGCGCTCGGTAGTCGAATTGTGACTGTCGTGATGGTACGTCGTGTGATTTCTTTCTTAATATTTTAATCCCTTCATACTAACTATGTCGAGCAAAAAAAGAAAGTGGTCGGACGAATATGTACAATATGGATTCACATGTATAACGGAACGTGATGGGAATCAGCGTCCTAACTGCATAATTTGCAATGCCAAGTTGAGCAATTCAAGCCTAGCACCGGCAAAACTACAAGAACACTTCCTTAAACTGCATGGAGATGGACAATACAAGAACACAACTCTCGCTGAATTCAAGGTGAAGAGAGCCAGATTCGATGAAAAGGCTACTCTGCCTGTTCTCGGCTTTGTACCCATCAACAAACCGATCCTCACAGCATCGTACGAAGTTGCTTACCTGATCGCGAAGCAGGGCAAACCACACACCATCGGTGAAACACTCATAAAACCAGCTGTGTTGAAGATGGCGAATATTATGCAGCGGCTGAAGATAAGTTATCCCAAATTCCTCTTTCAAATGAAACCATTAGCGACAGAATAGAGGACATGAGCAAAGACATCTTGGCTCAAGTAGTTGCAGATCTGATTTCAAGCCCGGCAAAATTCAGCCTTCAACTCGACGAGACCACAGACGTTTCCAATCTAAGCCAGCTTGCTGTATTTGTGCGCTATGTGAAAGACGACGTGATAAAGGAAGATTTTTTATTTTGTAAGCCTCTTACGACAACAACTAAGGCAGCCGATGTGAAGAAACTTGTGGATGACTTCTTCAAAGACAACAATCTTTCGTGGGATATGGTTTCTGCAGTTTGTTCGGACGGAGCTCCAGGCATGCTGGGAAGAAAGTCTGGTCTTTGTGCGCTAGTGAAAGCCGATGCACCACACATCATTGTTACGCATTGTATTCTGCACAGGCATGCATTGGCAACAAAAACCTTGCCTCCAAAACTGGCAGAAGTATTAAAAATTGTAGTGGAATGCGTGAACTATGTGCAAAATAGTGCTCTGAGGCACCGCATCTTCAGTGAGCTGTGTAAAGAAATGGGCTCTGAATTCGAGGTACTTCTGTACCATTCTAACGTTCGGTGGTTATCCCGGGGACAGGTGCTGAATTGTGCTTTTGCCGTGCGTGTGGAATTAGCCCTGTTTTTGCAAGAGCACCAACATCATCATGCAGATTGCTTCAAAAATTCTGAGTTCATTCTCATTTTAGCGTACATGGCGGATATCTTCGCAGCACTCAATCATCTCAATCAACAGATGCAGGGCGGTGGAGTCAACATCATCGAAGCGGAAGAAAACCTGAAGGCTTTTCAAAAAAAGCTACGTTATGGAAACGACGAACAGAGAACGATAACTTCGCAAACTTTCCCCTGCTGGACGACTGTGTAAGTAAGATCGAAGATGGATCCAGAATCGGAGACATTTCTGTACCCGCGGAACTGAAGCAAGCAATTGCCACGCACTTAGATGAGTTTGCAAAGTCTCTCGACGGATACTTCCCTACAAGAGAGTAATATCCAGCATGGGTGAGACAGCCGTTCACGTTTAGTGTTGAGACAACAGATGTCAATGATGAATACCTCGATGAAATCATTGAAATTCAGCAGAGCCAGGTTCAACAGCAACTCTTCAGAACAACAACGCTCTCAAAGTTTTGGTGTCAACAAATGGTAACATACCCTGTTATTGCTAAGAAAGCTCTGGAGATTTTCATACCGTTTGTTACAACATATATGCGAACAATCCTTGTCGAGGATGCTGGACATAAAAACGAAGAAAAGGAACACACTTTGTTGCGAAAATGACATGAAAGTGGCACTTGCCAAGGTGAAGCCGCGTATTTCTGAACTGGTCTCTGAAAGGCAACAGCAGAAGTCACACTGATTTGCAGTAAATATTCATTATTATGTTTTTGTTTGAAAATCATGTTTTAATGGTTTTGTTCTTTGAACACTGATGTTGATGCACCGTTCATTTTGTGCACCAGTAAAATATATGTTAAGGGTCTATTAAGAAGGGTTCGGTGAATGCGCATTTGAAACTGGTGGGGGTCAGTACCTCCAAAAAAGGTTAAGAACCACTGGATTAGAGAAAACAACCCAAACCAGAAAAAGGATTTCTGAAAAATTTAAATCGCAAACGTCTCAAATGTTGATGTGTGTGAATCAAAAAATGTCAATATACACACACACATACTGTATATGTATATATGTGTCCTCCAAAGGGCAGAGTTGCTTATAAGAAAGAAAAAAACTGTTGTGTACTAACTTAATTCTGCGTGCCCCCCCCCCCAGCCTAAACCCAATGAAAACATTGAGGTCCATCATTGTTTTTCTTTTTTTCATCCATAATCTATAATCACATTGCCAAAGCGCAGCAATAGAGGCTTTGAAAAAATAGCGAGCCCACCAGTGCAGATGATCTGCCATTAGTGAGAAAAATGATTGATTTCTCAAAGTGGATGTATGAATGGAAAATAAACATTTACCCCTCAGGCAGCGAGGCAACATTAATAAAACATTACACGGAATGACTCGCCATCTCCCACAAACAGGAGTTTAATGACTGTGTTTTCCTGCCTCTCTTTCTTATGTTTAAATGCTGTTCAGTGAGATTATCAATCTACTGAACGGATGCAAATTATTTGAAATTTAAAGTTAACTTTGCCAACTTTAACATTTGAATAAAAGTTCAGAGTCTCAGGTGGCATTGTTTGCTGTTCTACTTTCTATAAAACCACTTGTAACTCAAGGTAGCGCCGTGCCAATTTCAAATGTTTCCATTATAAAACAGAACTGGTAGTAAATTATTGTGTCGGTTCATTCAGCGCCAGAGTTTGATATTCCACAACGGCTACATTGTTTACCCAACCATAATTTGGAGTTAATTAACTGAATATTTCAAATTTAATCTGTATCCATTGTCAAAATTGCTGCTGCTTGTTTGCTTGTGACAAGCAACATCTCACACCTCACAATGAGAAATGCAACACCTTTTGAAACAATAATTGGATGTTTATTCTGTCCATATTTAATGTCCCTTTGCTCAATCAGCCTCTAGTGTACTACAGAACTACAGAGTAAAAGGGATTTCAAATTCTTGTTTTAGGCCAATAATGGCTTTCTTTCAGTCTGCCACAAAATGTTATTTAAGATCTTTATTTTAACTAGTTCATCAAATGGATCCAAAATGTAGGAAGGAATAAATCAAGCAAACACTGTTCTATTCATCTACTTTACTTTTATTTAGGTCTGGTTTGTAACTGCAAGAGAAGTAACCGAGCTGATACATGCATGAGCTGGGTTACTTCTCTTGCAGCTTGGACCAGCCGGGTTAGGGTTAGACTTTGTTAAGCTGCTGTAGGCCTAGACTGCCGGGGGACTTCTTGGGACACACCGAGCCCCTCTCTCACTCACACTCACACTCCTTCTACAATAATCCACGTTTTATTAATGCACATCAATAATTCAGCTTTCCGAGTTTTTTGTGTTTTCCCGCCTAGCAGGTCTCTGTAGATCATAGTTCCGTCTGGACCCTGCCTAGAGACCTAGGACCAGCTGACCACCTCTTCCCTTGCATCATAAATATGTAGATAAAAGTTACTTGCATACATTGAACTCAGCTTCCATGTTTATAAACATAGCCACGCCACAAACTGCATGGTGTTTGAAGGTCTTCAGCAGCACAAATCCTTGACACCATCACGTGCCTCCTGCCCACCTCTGTTCCAGCTTGACTGGAGAATTACTATGTTTGATACAATTTGATGGACTGCTGAACTGTGAATGTGCTCCTGCCCCAGACAGCTGTCTTGCCTAGAGTGAAAAGTGATGGATAGTTAGGAGAGCATGGGGGACATATGCAAATTATCCTTTTTTTAAAGGAAGGAGAAATTCTATGTGCCTTTGTTTTACAGTTCAAAAAGGGTGGACAATGTCTGCATTTGTCATTCCAAATGACTTAAGTAGTCCTGCCAATAAATCAGTCCAAAATTTGTTGGGCAGGTCAGGTGTATTATTGATCAAAACCAACGACTGAATTCATTTGAATGCATTTATTGCGCCTTCAGTGACATCTGCTCAGTTTCCACGCGCAGTGACAGGTCACCGAGTCAAGTCGGGTGGTATCACAGTGACGGTAGCTAAAGATCAGGCTTGACAAAGTGGATCGTTGTCCCAGAAAGAGTGGTAGCTAAACATATTTCCAATAACTCACCATATTTGGCAACGCCTTAGCAGAAGGCCAGCAGGCCATCAATCTGATCTGAGAAGAATGATCCACTAAGTATGTTGGCATGTGAGGAAAAAAAGAGGAGTTGGCTAGAGAGGGACGTGTGACGGGAGGACATTTAAACAGCCATGTTCAGCTTTATTGCAGGATAGTGGACGGGAGAAAATTAGTGTGTGTGTATCGTGTGTCATATGCATTCGAAGAGAGATGTGGTGGAGTGAAGCCCTTACATGCCAAGTTAAAGCTGAGGAGGTGACTAGAGGCAGTTTCCTCTACCAGAGCAGGTTCAAGGGACTGAAGGCCTACGGGGCGCCATAGATGCTTCTAAATACATGTTTCCCCAAAAGATTGTTCAAACAGGAGCCAGATTTATGTAAATACAGTAGATAATGACTTTCAACAGGTCAGGCACAGCACAGAGCTGCAAAGTCTAAATTTATCATAATGAATTGAAAGAAAAGGCTACTCCTTGAATGTTATGTGAATAAACAAATGTATAACCAAATGAACAAACTAATGAGCAAACTGTTCATGTGCATGCTCATTTTATGTTGCGTTGTAGGATTTGATGACACTGGCACTACTCTTTTTTTATGGTGAGAAGGTTGAAAACTTAGGCTGATTATAATTTTATGAATCCTATTTTATTCAAACCGATAGAGGAAGGATGTTTTACAGGCACACTAGTATAAGGCGTTATGTTTTTTGGAGTATTTTGTCTAAGGATTAAACGTACTTGAATCCAAAAGCACAATTCGGAAAAAGAAATGTATGTGTGGGTTGGGATGTAGGGTTTTACCTGGATGTCCTGGATGTAGACTGGACCCAATTCATTAACATTATGGTACGTGAGCACCAATGTTTTGAAGTGGATGAGGGCAGCCACTGGTAGTCAGTGAAGAGAACGGAGGAGTGGAGTAGCGTGGGAGAATTTTGGAAGTTTAAAGACCACTCGAGCTGCTTCATTCTGGATGAGCTGCAGTAGTCGAATGGCAGTAGCAGGGAGACTTGCCAGGAGAGAGTTACACTTGTCAAGGCCGGAGATGACAAGAGCCTGAATCAGTACCTGCGCCACCTTCTGTGTGAGAAGGGGACGTAATCTCCTGATGTTGTAGAGTGTGTATCTACAGGATTGTGTTGTCGATGTAATGTTGGGATGTCAGGGAGAGTTGGCTGTCAAGTGTCACACTAAGGTTCCTAGCACTCAAAGTGGGCGTTTACACAGAGTTCCCAAAGTGAATAGTCAGGTCCTAGGTAAGAGAATCTACCTAGGACCTGAGTAGTTCAGTCTTGTTGGGGTAAATTTTCATGCGAGCGAATGACAGAGCCGAGAGAGTTGGTGTAGAGAGAGAAGAGGACCCAGGACGGAACCCTGAGGAACTCCACTAGTAAGAGGACATGGTTCCGACACAGCTCCTCTCCAAGTTACCCGGTAGGTGCGGCCATCAAGGTAGGCAGGAGAGAGCAAATCCTGTGACACCAAGTTCCAGAACGGAGGAAATAAGGATCTGGTGGTTTACTGTGTCAAATGCAGCAGAAAGGTCCAGAAGAATGAAGACAGAGGAGAGAGAGGTGGCTTTAGCAGTGTGGAGTTGCTGAGACAGCAAGGAGAGCAGTCTCTGTGGAATGGCCTGCCTTGAAGCCTGACTGGTGGGGTTCAATGAGGTTGTTACGGTGGTGATAGGAGGAGAGTTGGTTAAAGATCAAGAGTTTTGGACGAAAAGGGACGAAGAAAGTGCAGCCTGTAGTTGTTTTTTCTTGAGAAGGTGTGAGGAAGCCACGACCGTGTGAGTCCTGGACTTAGTAGGAGGCAGACAAGCGAGACTTGGTTCCGGTATCAAAAGGTTTTATTATTTCTAATAAAAAGGATGGTCTCCAATACACATATCATTAAACGGCTAAACAAAACGAATTTGTAAACTTGGAAATCAATGCACTCAACATAACTGTCACGTGCCCTCAGCTACACAGACGCCACAATTCCTTACCTCCTCCACAGTCAATGTCCTCCACTCTTATAGTGCTGTCAATCAACCAGCCCCAGGTTGCCCCATGTGCACAGGTGACACCCATTCTGATAGATTGCACCGATGATGTCACTGCTGACATCATCCCCTGCACTAACACAAGGCCTCACTGCCTTCTCCCCTCTAGTCGCCAGCACACTAACATGGTGCAAAGTGAGTCGTCACTTCTTGTCACAGAAGGGTTGAGGGCGGGTTTCTTAAAGAGTGGGTTAACTCCTTCAGAGAGTTGGGAAAACAGCCAAATGACAGAGCATTGTTAATGACAGGTGAGGAAAGGAAGAAGGTCAGGAGCGTTAGATTGTAGAATATGGTATGGAATGGGGTCAAGAGGGCAGGTGGTCGGACGGGCAGAGGTTACTAAGGTAAAAACTTGGTTAGGAGACAGTGGGGTGAAATAGGGAAGCGAGGGCGATAGTTGGTAGGACACAGGTAGTAGCAGATGGTTTTGAGAAAGAGCAGTGTATGTCAACTATTTTTTGATAAAATAGCTCACGAAAGAAGGGTGGAGGGAGGAGGAGGACTGGGGAAGAAAGAAAAGAGTTTTTTTGGGGTTAGAAAGATTTCCTTTCCGATGCTCGCATAGTGGCTCTCTCGGCACGCACCGATTCCGACAGCCAAGGAGCTGAAAGGGGATTTTACAGCCTGTAGTCTTGTGAGAGGACAGAGGGAGTTGAGAGAGGAGGACAGAGTTGAGAGGAGAGTCTCTGCGGCAGCGTTAGGATGCGTGAGAAGGACTCAGTTAAGGGGTCGAACAGGTTCGAGGCAGTTGATGGGGTGGGGTAGTTAGAGATAATGGAAGAAAGTAGGAGATATGGAAGTGGTCAGAGATGTGAAGTGGATTTACAGTGAGGTTAGCGATAGAGCATTTTATAGCAAAGATGTAGTCGGCTTTGTGAGTAGGAGGAGAGGGACTGAGTTACAGTGTAAAAGAAGAAAGTAGGAGTAAGAGGTCAGATGACTTCTCTGTTCGGATGTTAAAGTCACCCAGAAAGATGAGCGGAGGGCCATTTTCAGGGAAGTTGGACAGGAGGATGTCCAGTTCTTCTAAAAAATGACCCAAAGAGCCTGGCAGACGATGAAGAACAACAATATTTAATTGTACCGGGTGACTGTCACAGAGTGGAATTCAAAAGAGAAAAGCTCCCTTTGGGTGAAATGATTAAACCTGTGCCACGAACCCTGCCAATGGTTCTGGGTGTGTGGCTGAAGGAGAAGGCAGAGGAGAAAGCGGCAGGGGGGGGGGGGATGTGTTCTCCGGTGTGATCCAGGTCTCAGTGAGAGCGAGGAAGTGAAGCGAATTAGGGCTGCAACAACGAATCGTTAAAAGCGTTGGCAACGAATTTCATTATCGATTCGTTGTGTCGCGCGACTATTATGTTTTGAGTATAAAAAAAAAGTTGAGCGCGCCGCGCAGAGCTGAGAAAAAAAAAGTTGAGCGCTCGCGAACAGAGAAGAAAAACAGCTCCGCAGAGCGTTGCTAAGAAAAATAAATAAAAAAGAGCAGCGCTGAGGTAGAGGAAAGACCATCGGAGAGACCCGTAATACTGTGAAACATGCGGAGGAAGAGAAACCAATGCGACCTAAATCCTCCCAGGTATGGGGATATTTCACGGGGGTGGGGGGGGGGTGCTGGCGCTTTTCTTTGCAGCGCCAGTCTCATCTTTTTCCGTTCTAATCGCCGCGCTTGACTTCAAGGTGTAACCTTTATTATTGTTCAGTCGGAAACGGCGCGCCCAGTGACGGCTGGTGCAGCAATATTGTTGTCCGGGTGGAAGTCGAGAGAAAGGTCGGCCCGGGAGATTTTCGGGAGGGGCTTTGAAATTCGGGAGTCTGATTGTAAGATATGCAAAAGCGACATGGCCTGGCACGGGAGCACCACGGCAATGATTCAGCACCTTAAACCGAAACATGTTGGAAAAATCTAATCTAAATATTTTTTGTGCCTAATCTATTTAATTTGGCAGCTGTAAAGTATACATCATGCAATGTGTGTTTTTTGTGTTAGTCCATTTTATTTGCTTACTTAGGGATGTTCAAGGAGCAATCTGTTTGTGCAGTTTCTAAATGTTTTGCACTGTCAGTTCTATTTTTCAATAAAGGGTTGGAAATTAATGTTTTTAAATTTTTTATTTTTTTATCCGATTCATCGATTAATCGAACAAATAATCGACAGATGAATCGATTATTAAAATAATCGTTAGTTGCAGCTCTAAAGCGAATGCTGGATAGCAAAGCCACACATGAAGTCTGCCTTGCGAATAGCTGACTGGCAGTTCCAGAGCCTCTTGTCAGGGCCGCCTCGAGCACATTGGCTTCTCTAGGTGATACTAAAGTTTGCGCCCCTACCATCTAGGCCAACATTGAACCATCCATCCATGTTATCATTCTGATATACATTATGTTGTATGTATTATACTGTACATTTATATTTGATAAAAGGGGAGTCTATGGGTGAGAGGTGAGCACGATTGTCCTCCAATCCGAGGGTTGGCAGTTCGATCCCATGCCCGGCTAACCTGCATGTTGATTTGTCTTTGGGCAAGACACTTAACCCCAACATTGCTCCAGAAGCTGCGACTACAGTGTGTGAATGTTAATTACTTATGGGCAGGTGCCACTGTGTGTGTGGTAGGGTCTGTCATTAGTGTATGAATAGGTGTGAATGATGTCATGTAGTGTTAAAGCGCTTTGGGTGGTCGAAGGACTAGAAAAGCGCTATACAAGTACAGTCTATTTACTACAAGCAATAATGATCTCAGAACATTTTAATTCTGACTTTGGAACTTACAAACTCCACAATAAATGAATTAGCTATCTGGCTTTATGTCTCCCTCGTTCATACATTCTGCCCTGTCCCTGCCAAATAAATATAAAGAATTAAAAGATAAATTAGGCTGTAGTATATAATCAAGGCGGTTTGTGTCTCTTGCTCTTTCACCTAAAGACAAATAGAGTAAATCTTTTAATACAGATACATTATGGCAAATAGCAATACAATACAATTTTTTTTCTCTTATTCATGTGTTGAGATTTATCACTGATCATGTGAGTCATAATACGACAGGCAGTAAATACAGCTAAATCATATTTTTCTTTTAAGGTTTTTAATGGAATTATTCAAACATTTGAAATCGGCATTAGGTGTAAATAAATCATTGTATTGTAAGCCTTTAAGTGAAAAACGAAATAAAGATTATTAAATAGACTTACCTGCTGCATGCTCTGCGTTTCACTGGCTGCTGTGCTGTGAATGGACGCGAGGTCATATTTTCAGTGTATTTACATAATATTGAACTATTACAGATGATTATAGTTTTATTAATATCCATGTATAGACTGCTACTTCTACTAAAACTATTACCACCACCAATGACTGTAATGAATAAACAAACTTAATAAGTTCAGAGAGGTGAACCTGGGGACCAGCTTATCTTTGTTTAGGAGGTGAGGGTCTGCAAAGGCTTCTGAAGTGCATCTGGACATTTTTAAATATAAATAATATTATCATTCCATAACACTACTCATAACCATTACACAATTATTCACATGCATCTACTATTTACATTACTGTAAATACAATCCAGACAACATATTGTGTGGAATGCATGTAGAGCCGAATGCACATTAAGATAGAATACAGGGTTCATACACATTTTGACCAACTAATTTCCATAACTTTTCCATGACTAAATTTCCATGAACAAAATATTTGTGAAATCTCTGTGTATACATAAAAAAGTGAGAAAATATTTAAACTAGCAATGAGAATTCCAAAAGGTATACAAAAGGTTTTGCCCTACATTCAATTAGGGCCCCAACAAAGTATGCTTTCTATATTTACAATTATCCACTATGGATGAGTAGTGTTTTCCTGATACCAGTGCTAAAACGACACTTTTAAAAACACACCGCTGCCTAAAGAGTGCCTGAACCAACACTTGACGCTCCTTGTGTGTCTAGATGTATTGACGTTATGATGGCAGCAGGTGCTGAGATAGATTAAGAATTGTCTCATGCTCCTGGGGCCCTGCTCCTGCGTTAGTCATTTTGCTGTTGAGTGCCCCCCCTGAAAAATAAAATCGTGGGCCGGGAAGTTATGATATGTTGAAATAAAGAGTCTGACTGAGTCTACTCACATTCTGAAGAGGTCTGCTGCAAACCCACAGTGCAGATGTATGTGAAGGGAGGTTATTCTCTCTATGTGGCTACTGTGGTTCACAGCTTTGAGTGACTGTGTTAGTATTATCTCACTGTTTACTGCACTGTGATTCTGGGAAATATAATCAGCAGGCAGTGTAAGGTTTTGTTCAATTTACTGTTGCCGTCAAACTGAAAAGCCACCATCAACAGGGGGATTCTGGCCCAGAGAAGTACATGGCTGAGCGATAGCATTATTTAGTGCACTGGTTGATAACAGCAACATTGTATTTATAGTTTACAGTGAATTATTTTTTTAGAATGTAACGTATAAAAGCAGGTGAGATTTGATTACAAACCCACTCACACATACAACATTGCAGAGTTGGCCGGTATAAGAATAAAAAGCCTGAATGAAAACATTGATTTTAAAGGGCATGGCAACTCTGTTCCATTTCATGAAGGCCAAAAACACATTTTCCAGGACGATGGTACAAGTTTAAACATCTTAGCTTCCTTCAACCAGCTGTTTGATTGATTTTCAATAATGAACATACATTCGTACAATTCAAAAGGTAAAGACATTTTCCTCTGTATAAAGACAGGAGGAGTCACAAGCCTGAGGGTGTTTCTTCACCATAACCTACAGTAAATGTTTTGTTTGTTTACTCCTGAACACACAGCCCTCTTGTGTTCACCATTCTTCAACAACACCTCTCTGCTGACAGCCAGCATTCTAGCACTTTTCCTTTCAGTAGTGAACATTAAATCATCATAGCTGATTGTCTATGTATACATGACCATGTCTGTCTGTTTGATTGCTATTTGTGCGTTTGTTTGAGGTTACATGGGGCGGTTTCCACACAGACTCTAAGTGCACTGATGTCACCTTTTTAATAATTCAGTATTTGCAACTTTACAAAGTCACATTCCGGTCAAAACAACCTGCAATTTCTAGACCACATCGATTTCTAGTCTAATCTGTAATTCTATGGAAGAACCCAACCACGCTGTTACAAATGTTGTAACTTCATACTGTTATGAACCAGAGATGGGGACTCGAGTGCCACTCGCACACACGGTGACTTCAGACTCGACTTGGACTCGAGCTTTGGGACTCGTGAACAATGTTTAATTTTGGTGATTTTGTTTCCTAAACCTAACTGGTTCAATTGAATATGAAATGCAAAAATATGGTCAAATATTCCATGGAACAGAAAACTCTCCCCAGTTAGCTGTCCAAAGTACCGCATAGTTTCTAATTGCCGTTAAATAACCAAATTTATTTGTTTTAAGTCAAAACACTTCATACTGATAAAGAGCATCACGTCCTCCTATTAATTAACCACCAAGGCTATCACCTGAGGTGCCAGATTTAATTGTGAAGGGATGTATATGTCCTCGGAGTATAGTCTGTGGAGTCTTAAACTTTCAGACAGAATGAATGAAATCAGGGCAGGCGATAGAAATAGGTGGCAGGAAATTGGCCTAGAGAGGAGGGACAGCACGAAGGGATGCAGGAGAGAGGATGGAGATAACAGAGCAAAAGACATTTGTAGCATTGTAACAGAAGATAGCTAGGTCCTTGTACAACTGCAAGGGAGTTTCTATGTTGCTGAATTGGCCGGTAATCTACAGAGTTGATAATGAGAGCTCAAACTCAATGAAACATCAGCCCAATGGAGAAACAGCAAATGCATAATTCTTCATTGCACAATCCTGACACTTTTATTACATTGCTTTTCTGCAGATCCCTATTTATAGCCAAGGAATGCTGGTACAGACACAAAGAGCGCATCTGCCAAGAGAGGCAACCGCAGAGTGAAGTTTCACTTTTAACATTTAGCTTCAGCACTGTGCGAAAGACATGCACAGACTTTGCTTGTATAAAAAGGTAATACAGTGTTTTCACAGTCAAGAATAGAAGCCTTGCATCTTTTTGCATTCAACATACCTCTTTGTGATGCTGATCAATTTGGCAACGAGAGATCAACTAGATATTCTGTTCCCTTCCCTTCTCCTTGAACTCACTCTCATTTCAATCAGGAGAGACTCGTTTAATAGTAATACAATAATTTATTCCACAAGCATAAAATATGAATTGTGCAAGGTCTTTGGCGATTGGACTCCATCACGAAGTACTATCCCCGAAGGCAGGGATAGTGAGGTCCAATAAGCCCAATCCCCCTGGAGTCCAGACACTGGTGGAGGTGGTGTAAACAATAGCAGCAACCTGATGACGAACCAGGAACAACGCTGATGCCAACTGGAGGTGACAGGGGTGGAGGAGGGTCGCTTCAGCTACACGCTGAAATGACAGCTGACAGCCAACAGAGAGGAGAACACTTTTAAAGATTGACAACGACAACGTGATTGGCTTAAGGAAACCGTGTGTAGAATCTGATTGGTTACTAAAATGTGCCCGCCTCCAATCAGCTGATAGAGTAATTGCAAAGGAGGCGAACAGAGTCAGACTGGTTGTCTTCCTGACTGAACTTGCGCTTAAGCTACATTTCAATCAGGAGAGACTCGTTTAATAGTAATACAATAATTTATTCCACAAGCATAAAATATGAATTGTGCAAGGTCTTTGGCGATTGGACTCCATCACGAAGTACTATCCCCGAAGGCAGGGATAGTGAGGTCCAATAAGCCCAATCCCCAAAAGACATTTATTTTCTACGAATAAGTAAATAAATAAATACCTTACCCACTGCCGTAGTGAAATTCCTAAGCAAACGCCAAAAGTTAGTCATGACTGAAGTTAAACTTGCATGGGTTGATGTCAAAACAGAGGTAAGAGATCTGGTGAGTCAAAGCCCAGAATAGGACGTCGCAATGGACTGCCGATCGCCCACCGGGTTTACCAGACTGAGACTTAGAAAGAAGGTTACCTGGATGGGTCTTACGAAATCGGCCCCAGACCTTGAAACTTGTGTTGCCTTGCTGGGACTTACACCTTCGGCCCTCAACATGGCAACGATGACATCTTGCTGGGACTTACACATACGGCCCTCATTAGAATGATGTCACCTGATGGGTCTTACACATTCGGCCCCCGCCATAGTAAGATGACATCTTGCTGGGACTTACACATACGGCCCTCACTTGACTGATGTCATCTGCTGGGTCTTACACAGCCGGCCCACTCCATAGTAAAGATGACATCTTGCTGGGACTTACACATACGGCCCTCACTTGAATCATGGCATATGGTGGGTCTTACACACATGGCCCACAAACTTTGCATGATGACCTCCTGATGGGACCCTACGGCCTCTCTTCCAAGGGACACTAAGGAACCACGGCGGTCCACTGTAAGGGGACGCTGAAGTGACCTCCCCACATTGCCAAGGGAATACACCACCACCACCAGTTATATGCATGATTGCCTGTTCTTTTACCGCTTCAGGGATCTTGCAAGTACCGTGTTATGGTCAGGCTGGAGGAACGTCGCAGCAGCCGCCGCCGCCGACCACCGCCCTGTCAGCGGTGAGCTTGTCACTCACTTGGGTAGCTGCTGCAGCTCTAGCCCTTATCTGTATTGAGCGTGTGTAGGACAGCCTCTAGTGGAGCTTTGAGCATGGGCCAGGTCCGGAGCCGCATGGGCGGCGATAGGAAGTCTGGAGACGGGAAATTGCAGCGACATTTCGCAACCTGCCAGCGACTCGTTCCCGGGGTGAGCGCTCAGAAAACGCAGGTTAGATCTACCTCCAGTGCCGGTGCGCAACCTGCGAAGATAGGGGGGGGTTTAAAATGCTTAACAGTAGCTAAAGCAGATAGCAGCTGCCATTCGACGTGCTAGTGCAGTTGCTACTTCCTAGAACTGCAAACTTGTCAAGTTGAGCCAGATTACCGAGTCTAACCCTCGGGCGTGCAAGGACTTCTAGGGACACGAGAGAAGATCCCCTGCCTATATTGTGGGAACCATTTAGTGCTGCAGCACCCTGCATGAGGAATACTGCTACATCGGCAACCACCCAACGAAAAGAGCTTTCCTGAACCCAACTTACCATCCTCGATGTTTGTGACTGTAGGGGTTGCCGCAGTTCAACGTCCCATTAGTGGCAGGGATGAAGAGGAGATACCTTTGTTTATAGTTTAACGTAGCTGCCCCTAAACGAATGCCTTGCGTACTGTAGATACTAACTTCCTTAAGTGGACCATCTAATATTTCAGCCAGCTAAGAAAAGAATTTTAACCTTAGTTGATATTAATGCTGCACTCTATTGTCACACTAAATGCAATCATCTGAAGAAAGGAGGCCATGGTCTAGCCAGCTGTGGCTCTGACTGAACCTCCCCAAAAAACGATGGCCTGCATTGTCTCAAGTTGCTGATCAGAACCGCTGTTGTGGCGGTTACCCTAATCATATGAAACCCCTGCCATCCACGCTCTGTCCGTGCCGATCCTGTTGCCAGATTCAGTTTGCAAAGACGCCATGTCCTGCTAGCAGAACGGAAACGCAGGTCCGCCTGAGATGAAGCATATGGCAAAAGAGCCTCTCACTCTAACGCAGTCTCTCGTCAACATGCTGCGAGTGTAGTTTAGCTTGCATGGTGCTGCAATGCAGCTCCATCTTACGCGCACTTGTGTCGATGACTCGTCCCAATTAGTGTTCCTAAAAGGGGCCTGCACGTGCTTCAAAGAACTTCACTGCCAGCACAGTGGAGCAACGTCCCTTGTTGAAGACGACCCAGAGAACGACGTCTGGTGTGTGAAAGCCGTTTGTTTGTTCATTTGTTTCCGCTGTTCGCGGACATATTTGTCCCGTGTTCTCCTGTAGAACTATCGGACCCCTTAACCAGCCACCCGACGTTTGCAGAGATCTCCCGCCATGAATTAGAGTCCCTATGGGTGTCCTTGTAGTTTGCCAATGACTGGTTGAATAAGTGGTCCTATTTCCACATTACTTCCGACAGAAGCTATTCAATCTGATTAATCGCTTAGCATCCTTTAAAATGCCGGTATTATGTGAAAAGGATGGATGGAAAGGATGTTAGCCAACCAATCGCATCCCGCAAGAACATCGTTCGCAAGAGGGTGGAACCAAGCACGCCCCTGCGTTTCTCTGAAAAGCAGGACCATAAACTAGGCTTTAGGACCTCCTACCCGAAGATTTCTTGCTGCCGCAATGACTGTTCCATGTCCAAAGCAGGTGGTTGATGCGTCGCTGACAGGCCATCGGAGCTGGGTAACCCAATGCCGCCCGGCTAGAGAGCGCAGTTGACTGTCGAGAAAGTAGAGTTCCTTGAAAGCTTCCTGTCCAAGTTGTTATTAACTTCTTTTGCTTGAAAGCCTCGAAACCCATGTACCTGCATACAGACATACCATTATTTATTTTATTCTATTCTATTGCTAGTGGTCCTGTAGTGTATTTATTTATGCTATATGTTGAGGATTAAATATAATCATGCATGCTCACGCTAGACTGCAATTACACTTGAACAATAATTGAATACTAATAACGAGTGGAGGCTGTGTATGACCCGGAGCACACAAACATGTTGATAAAAAGGCTGCACACACTCTCAGGGTCACGTCCATACATGGGACGGGGTGACCATGGCTCACACGCAAAACAGCCTTAAAGTGGAGTGAACCTGTTGCTAAAGAACTGCACGCCCTCCCAGGGTCAAATGTAGATAAAACAGAATATTGAGACTAACATGTCTCACACACACAAACTGTCTCAAGTATGCAGTGAACTCATGAACAACAGGAGACGTGATGGTCCGAGAGCCTGAAGGGATGGACATCCCTGTGCTCCAATGGGGCTCTCCGAAGGTCATAAACAAAGGAGCTGCCTCCATCATAGTGAACCAATCAAGAATGCTCTTAAAGACTGTAAGAGCCATTATGCTCTCTTTTTGACTGTTGTAGTTCCACTGGAGAACACTGGGTGGAGTATGGGTTTAAGGTGTATATAGATAATCAGAGAGCAAGGGAATGGGGGTGTTGGGGAAGCAAACAGTTTTTGACCGTGAGGATCAAGGGTGAGGATCAAGAGTCATGGTGCATCAGAACTATGGATTGTAACATGTTTGAGCATCAGAACTGAGCAAAAAATAAAGAAGATAAAATGCAGTATTGGACTGGAACTGGATTCATTTGGAACCACGCGTCAGATAGCCCTACAAAACACCTCTACTAGTGACAAGATGGTAAATTGTCGCTACAAAGACTTTATATTCCGAGCGCACTTTGAATTAAGCGCCCTTTCATTGCTGTTGCTAGACAGATTGAAACAGGTCCGTGCACGTATGACTGCAGGACTGAATACTCCTGTCAAATAAACATTGTCATATTGCTTTGATTAAAGCCTCAAGTCTGGTCCTTGTTTTGCGTTCACGACATATACATTATCTACATCATAGCCTATAGAATAGTCCAGGTGAAGCCGTTATTCTGCTATGGTCGTGTAGAGGATCCCTTCCTTGTAGTCAATGCGGTGGAGTGGGCCTGAGGACTTTGAAAGCTTTACTGGCTTTACTGGTGGCAGAACGATTACTCCCGTAGTTCGCGCTGAGATCGCTACCCAGCTCTGTACGAGTCTAGCTCATGCTCCCCCTCAGGGTATACATTACATTACACCGCAACAAACAACGCCAGAGCTACGTGCTCCCCCGTGGAGCGGTACTTTAAACAGTGCTTTACTTAACCAGACGCTGCGCTAGCATCACATAGAGGGCGGCCGGATACATGCTAACCGGGGTATAGCTTTGCATCGCGGAGCTTCAGATGAGCGTGTCGTTACGTTAGCAGTTTAACGTGGATGGGGAGCGTCGACTTGCCTTACCGCGTGTTAGCCTTTAGAAAGGCCACTATGCTGCTTGCTGGACGGAATGCTGCGTGTTTCCCAGGCGTTGGAGATGAAGGAGATTCCCGTCCTCGATGTCCCGCAGTAGCTGGAGAGCCCGTCCGGGGCGTAGCGCCCGGTTAGCCCGCGTAGCGGGTGCTTGTCGCTCCCTCAGAGAGATCTAACGTAACCCCTTAACAACAACCCGACTGTTTATGCCCTGGCTCTTAATAAAGCACTTGTAGTTTGGCTTCTTACTTATTTGTACTCTCTTGCTTCTTGTTCTGTACCCTCTGCTGAATGCATTTATTGTGCCTTGGATTATATCTTATGGTGAATGACGTTACATAAAACATAATGGTCTGTTTCCGATTCACTCCGCCCGTCTGCCAGCTGTGAGCCTTACCCACTCACACCTGGGCAGAGGAGGCTTGGTACCGCGCTCTTACGTTTAGCATAACTGCTTCCTGCTGCGCCTCGTAGGCGAGTGCTACTACGCCGGTACCTCGGCGGGCTGCACGACGGCTCAGATTATTGATTTAGTTTCTCCACAATCGATCATCGTCCAATCGGAGTTTGGAGTTTACCGCAACACTGTGGTGCCGGACCCGCTAATTGAACGCTTTGCTTTGCTTCGCTTCGCCTCGCTTCAGCTACACGCTGAAATGACAGCTGACAGCCAACAGAGAGGAGAACACTTTTAAAGATTGACAACGACAACGTGATTGGCTTAAGGAAACCGTGTGTAGAATCTGATTGGTTACTAAAATGTGCCCGCCTCCAATCAGCTGATAGAGTAATTGCAAAGGAGGCGAACAGAGTCAGACTGGTTGTCTTCCTGACTGAACTTGCGCTTAAGCTACATTAAGTTTCTGCCTTCAAATCAGTTTCGTCCTTCAAATAACATCCAAAAGTATCACAAGCATAGTTTGCTATCATGCAATGGTGTTTTAGATATCTTATCTCTGTCAGGACGCGGGGTCGAGGGCAAGGAGGGAGGACTCAGATGCGGAGTTAATGAAAAATAAAAGGACTTTAATAGTCAAAAAACACAAACTCAAAATCACTCCAACCAAATAGGGGAGGAAGGTAGTGTTGTTACCTCCGACTCTCCTGCTTCGAAGCTTGTGTCGAAATATGAACCAGTGCAAGGTGAAGCAAATGTATCGGTGCGTGGTTCGTTCGCAGCTGATCACGTGATCAGTGACGTCCGAAGCTTCGTTCCGGCGCACAGTCACGTGACCGCTTCGATTTGATTCAAATGGGTGCGAAACTATGGGGCGCCGTTTGTAAAATGCTTTACATATTTTATGTATTTACACGATTTTGACTCCAAATTTACTCCAAAAGTGTGAATATTGTCCTGCTTTTTTTATACATATGATGATGCTAAATGTATGAAAATGGCGCAGGATTTTAGAACGTGCTACATTTTACAAACGGCGCCCCATACGAAACAGGGATCGGGCTTGGCTGTCTGATAGTCAATGTCAGTGTTGTTGTGAGCAGCAAAGAGCAAATTTACAATGGAATCTGTGGCAAAGAGTGGTCGCTCCGAGATGTGTGAGCACTTTGATTTCCTCCAACAAGGTTAGCAATAAGAAGGCCAAGTCTGTCATTTGTATTGTGTAATTATTAATTAGTTATGGATGTTTATTATATCTCAATAAAAATCAATAATTTCATGCCCCATCCCATGTGTCCACAAGCACCTCAATGTCCAGTCATAACAAACCTGTACAATCACTGCCCCACTGAGCTTTCCTCTGTAAATCACTTCCCACATTCCAGATAAGTCCCTATGACCGCTATGAACTGCACATGCAGCAGGAAGCACTTGCTGGTATTTTAAATTATATTGCTTACATATAACTATACTATATATATATATATATATATATATCTTCTATTAATTCTTCTGCTAGTATGATCACAAACATACATGCACAAAGGTGCAGAAAGACACATAGATAAGTGTTTGTTCCATTTCTTTTCAATGTACAAAGAACTAAAAAACACAAACAAGGACACAATTCAAACCTGAAAAACAATAGTTGTATTCATATAGGAATCCATGTATTTATTAATGATTTATTGGTTCAACCTTTCTTAATCATGTTCAACCCACAGAGACTGGGCCAAAATATACTGGTAGTCTATTTGAAACACGTACTAACACTACACGTATTTAACAGCAGAGGTCATCATAGAGTTTGCGATGCATTGAATGAATGAACCTTTTTCCGATACAATTGGCTGGAAAGCTTCACTGGTTCAGAAAGCTTCACTTTGCCATCACTAGAGGAAGGAGGCAAAAACAAAACAGACAAAAAAACAGGGACCTGGACTTGAAACCACAGACTTGACTTGACTTGACACATGAACGTTGTAATGACGCCACACAAAACAAGGGCTTAAATACACAAGGGAGGTGCAGGTGATTGGACACAGGTGGAAACGATCAGGCACGGCAGACAATCACAGGGGAAGACAAGAGACATGAAAACTACAAAATAAGACAAGAAGCAGACCCAAACCGTGACAATCTCAGTGACACAACATATTTAAAATTAAAAATTCTTTGGCGACATCCACCGTGTCTCAGCGACTGACTTTACTTTCACTTTAGGCCTTGGCTATCTCCCTAGGAAGTCCCAGGGAAAGCAAGATAAGCACAAGGGCAGGCTCTGCTCAGATTGGAAACATAAATCTATATTTCTACATTCGATATGAGCAAAACCTGAACAATGTACCACAAATGTAGGCTGGCTCTTTGATATCGGCAATTTCAATATCTTTGTCCCATGTGAAACCTTCTCTAACGTGTGATTTGATGCATGTACATGGAAAATTTGTGCTTTTCAAGTCTTGCATTTTAACAATCCATTAATACCCATTGCCAGTGTTGGGAAAGTTCACTTTCTACATGAACTAGTTCAAAGTTCAGTTCACAAATTTTAAAATGAACTAGTTCAGTTCATAGTTCAAACTTCAAAATATTTTAATTAAGTTCACAGTTCCAACTAGTTCAGTTCTTTTTTTCCATTTGTTGCTGCAAGCTATTATTTTTCAAAATTATTGCCACAGCCCAGAACCACAGACAGCAATTATTTTATCAGTTTTAACACTGAAGCTATGCATCAGATTTAATCTTCATATCCAATTTTGAATCCTTATCCAACCAGGGTTTGCATTAGCATTGAGGGGACAGCATTTCCCCTTTGTTGCTTTAATGTTGCTGTCCATTCACTCCACACTAGCAGCAGCTGCAGCGTTCACCCCTACAGTACATTCTCAAACACATGCTGCTTGAATGGTCTTTTTTAAATAAGGAATAAAAACTCAACAGTTATCATTAAGGTGGAAATGTTTGCAAAGAAAGGTCAGATTCCACCCATCCTCACCGACAGTAACTTCATAAAACTCATTTAAATTATTATACGCCGCCGCCTCTTTGCTACACGCAGCTGTCGCCTCCATGCATTTCTTTTTTTTTTGATGACGCATGCGCGGTGCGACACTGGTGGCTGGTGTTGCCAGATTGGGTGTTTTTTCCGCTACTTATTAAGGTGCGTTTACGGCGTGTTTTCTATAGAAATCTTGCACCCCATTGAACGATGTTAACTTGAAAGAACGTGCCTGTAACGCACCACAAGAGACAGGAGTGAAACCCAAGCGCAGAGCGCAGCTTTATTGGGGAAGTACAGACAAGGGTTAGGCGTAGTCGAGTCCAGTAGGCGGGCAGAGGGTCGAAAGCCAGGAGAGCGGGGATAAACAGAGGCACCGTCAGGGGGTCAGGCATGGTCGTATCCGGAGTACAGTCGGGTGGTCGAAAGCCGGGATTGCGTGGAGCTAGGCAGACGTTCACAGTAACGTTCATCGGGCATTAATACAGTACGTTCAGTTCACGTTCGCCCCAAATATGAACGAGTTCATGAACTATCGTTCAATGAACGCGTTCAGGCACAACACTGCCCATTGCTGTTCACAGAGTGTGTTTGCTTATTATATAGATTATTGCCATCAATTTAATTATTATTGTCCTCAATCATCCTATCATCCTTCACAAGTAATGCTAATAACAGGGTATCACCCCAGGCTCAGGGACCAACAACCAAACTGTTAATTAAGTTCCATAAATTATATTTCTCAATATGTCAATAATCAAGGTTCTATTACACACAAACAGCAAACAATGAAGGTTCAAGTTTGAGCACAGCTATCACCACCATACAGACAAAGTGATCACAGAAAAACTGCTCTCCAATGTATAACCGTTTTAATTCCAATACAGATCAATATCAATCATATCTAAAAACAAAACAAAACATTGTGACACACACTATCTAAAGCAACAATCATATGGTATTTGTGTAAATTGACCAAATCTTCTTTCGAGTCATTCGGGCATTGCTCAACATTTTATAGACAATTCCCTGACCTTAATACGTTCACTGCCAACATGTATCATATTGTAATGTAGTTTAGTTCATGTAAACCAGTATATATTAATTAAAAAGGAATTCCAGTATTGAAATAATAAAAAAAAGATATCAAATAATAACAGTTTGGATGATTTCAAATGGTCATTTATTATCACACTACAGAGCTGCCAACTCTGACGGTTTCTCTGTGTGAAACACGTCTTTGCATGTTTTCACACACACCCATGGCACTCATCCTTTTGTCCGAGCTGTGTTGCTCTCCAATCTCCCCCGACGGGTAGGTAGCCTCCAACCAGGGTTTGAAATGAGGGGGTTCTGGGGGGGTCCCGGACCCCCTATAAGTCATTAGGGACCTCTATAAGAATTTATTTTTAGATTTTGGGGGGTCCCCGACAAATATTTTTAACATTAAAAATGATTGTAAAAATGATAGGTCTTTAGTGACGTTTTATATTTATAACAATCATTAATTCATTTCCTAGCGCGATTGGGCAGCAATCGGGGCAGCTAATAGCATCACAGATTGTTGTTGTGGTCTATGACCCAGACACGTAGGTTATTGTTGAACGCGGCAAAAACGATGCAAAAACGATGCAAGAGTGAAATTCATAATGAAAAAGTAAAAAAAGTGCTTTGATTATGTTTATATCTCCATAATAATTGCTTATTCTAGTAAAATATTTGGAGTTGGTGATCCTATATCAAAAGTTGCATTAACTAACTTAGATACCCAATGAAACGTAATGATTAGAAGAGTGCGTTTGTCAACGTTTCTTGCTGTATGTGTATGAAGCCAAACAATCTGCTAGCTAACAGCAGCACATTCACATATTGCTGAAAATCTACAAAACACATCACAAATCCCATTAACATAAGGGGATGAGAAACGCCAGTTGTATTTCATCAAACCCTTTGAAGGTGCATGGTGCTGCCATAATGAGTACACCTGGTGGATTTAGGTAACTCAGTTAACTTCCTTGCTCAAGGAAAGAATGACCTGTTATCCACTTTGTCATGTCAGGGATTTATATAAGGTGCTGTAACTTTGTTGCTCCAGAATTAGAGGGTTACCTGTTTGATTATAGCCAATCCACTCATCCAGACACCACTACAATACTGGGAGTAGCCTAAACCATGAAAAACATCCTAAGACCATTATCCCACCTTCAAAATATGTCAATATAATAATATAATATTTGCCTGCAGTATATAGTGTAACAAGGTAGTCTTCATTATTTTTTTATAGTTACATTTTAGGGGACCCCCCAAGAGTCCTAAGTCATTTCGAACCCTGCCTCCAACCCCATCAACCGTATTTACGCGCTGCACACCCCGTACAAACTCGCACAAAGACCCAGTCGGGAAATGAACAAATCATTTCCTTATGCAGGTCACGTGAAAAGGGATCCTAAAACTTAAACCCAGTCGGGAAATCAACGAATCATTTCTGTTTCCTTGACTGAGCCTATACAACATTTTCGATGCGCGGCCACGAGGAAATTAGCGAATCTCCCTTTGAGAGGACTCGTTACTTCCGAATCCTTGAGAAGATTCGTTTGAAATGAACGAAACGACACCCGACCCCTAATTTCTCCCCAGGAAAAATGTAATGCATGGGTTATATTGCAATGTAAATCGCTTTGCATAAAAGCGTCATCTAAATTACATTTAATGTAATGTGTAGAGGGTAAGAAACAAAGAGCAGAAAAAGAAAAATGGCATTTGTGGTTTCAGCTACCTACCACAATGGGGAAGAGGGAGGATACCAGCAAGATGGTGGAGCGGTATGGATTACAAAACATAGTGGTGTGAGGGGATACATAGATGAAAAGCTGTTAATGTGTGCTTAATAAAACATCAGTCAAGAGAGGCTTTGCTTGTATCCCATTTCAAAAACATGGTGCCACATGTTGACAATGATTGAATGTGTCATGTCGGGTAACTGGAATGTGTGAGCACACAATATTATCTAGTGCTCAATAGTAACAGAAACATGTATTGAGGTACAAGGTTGGAGTGACAATCGCAGAGCTGTACTCATCAGCATTTACCTTGCTCCCCTCATAAAACATTTGGTTCTGCTTCAATGTATTTTCTTCATGCAGGAGACTTGATAAGCAACCCATGTCTCATGTTGTTGTTTTTTGTACAAAACTTCATTATAGATTGGGATCAGTTTAGATCTTCTGCAAATTCACACAAACACAGCGATCTGGGTTTGCTCTTTTTTATCAGTAGCATTTGTAGATGGAATGAAATGGGAACAGAGTCCCATCTTCTCTACTTTGATCCTCAATTGAATAACTAAGTGAAAAATATGATGGTCAAAAATTAGAGCATGAACCAATCCAATCACATTTTTATCTATTTTTCTCTAAGGCCGCTGTATGACCTTTTCTTCCTCTAATTGGTTTACGGAAAGTCCCTCACAGCTGCATTAAAGCTTGGCTAGATAATAAAGGCTGTTTCAAATGTTCTTTTTTATTCCCCCATGTGAGGACTGAACTTGTAGCAGTCGTTCAAGCATGATTAAAAAAGTTATTTTTCATACATTTTGAAAATGTGTGCCTCTTTGAAAGTGAATTGAGGCTAATTGATTGCTCGGCTTACAAAATCAATTCAAATCAGATGTCTTGTGATGAAATTCTAAATGTGGTTTGGTGTGGAGCTAAATGTTTTGTAGATAGCAAGTCCTTTAGAAATGAGCTTTTTGGCATCATTGATCAGCTTATCAAGGATCTCTTCACATACGCAGGAAAGGTATGATCATAAAGCTTCCAGAAATGTCGGAGCACTGCTTGACTGGGTTTGCAATTATGTAATGTAATGCCAGAGCTGCAGTCTGTACTCCTTTCGTCTAGAGTATAGACCCAAATGCACCAACACAGTGCTACCTTTGTTCTGTTGCCTAAACATAATGGTAATTTGTTTCTATTACGCGATCATTTAACTTATTGTACATTACATCATCTTGAAAGGGAGACATGTGGGATAAATACTGTGGTATGTTCTAAGAAAACAACATTGAATTGGTTATTGGTAGTTTGTCATACTTATCTGTAGGTAATCCAGTGATGGTAACAGCCATTAGTACTTTCCAAACTTTACATTTTAAAGATGGTGGGCGATGATGGCGCGTGAAGTATGTGCTGCGCTGGGAACCGCAAGGTTGGTGGTGCAAATCCCGCCTGCTCCATGTGCCATGTTGAAGTGTCCCTGAGCAAGACACCTAACCCCCAATCGCTCCCCAGGCAAAAATGTAACGCATCGGTTATAATGCAAGGTAAGTTGCTTTGGATAAAAAAAGATTATTTTGCATCTAATTCAGAATAATGAAGGTACGGCTAATTCTGGATAGCGTGGAGGAGGTTTGGAAGCGCAGGTCCTTCAGTGTTCCTATATCATCAAAAATGGGCTCTACGAGAAATGTTTTGGGAACCACTGACTAACAACTTGTTAGGACGGAGCAGAGCAGGGTGAGATAAACGCGTACGATTGGCTTTTGGAGTGTTTAAAAGAGAAACCAGCCCAAATTGGATCGATGACACGTCATGTTTGCTACTGCAACTCACCAGCTTCTATTCAAATGGCGCTTTAGGGCTTTCAAAAACTCTGACATTTGCTCATGTAGTTTAGAACAGCTAACCAACAGTGATTTAATTAAGACTTACATTAAAATGCCGCTGAATTAGCAAACATCAGCTAACAGCTATGCAGGATTAGCCCCTGAAGCTCCCAGAGTTCAGTACTTGATGTGGAATCATATTGCAAGATGAAGCTGCTGAATTATAAATGACATGAAACTAATTACTGTGCTGAATATTGTCACATAATGATTCACCTGTTTAAAAATCTGCACATGAAGTCTATTTGCATTTAGCTGTTGACAGCTATTCCTCGGTTTTTCACAGCTGGCCAGGCCAAAGGAAAGATGCAAGGCCACAGACCTTGTGTGCTGACTCCAGTGACCATTAGTACCCTTTTGAATCCGTCAGTGCAGAACTATGACTTGTTACGGAACAGTGATTTCCACATATGAGGCAACCTTTAATTTCATGGGTGTTCAAGAAATGTTTTTTGGAGACTTGCATACCAGGGGCTTCACTCAGGATTCTCTGCTGAGTCCCAGAAATGACTCATTGGCTGTGAGAATGCTGGATCCTGGGCTTGTCAAAATGAATCACGTCATGCAACACATGGAACCAACTGTTTTGTTTGCTGGGCTGCTGTTCCTGGCACAACGTGATTCCCTCTCCCCATGAGCCGCCAGGGCAGGGCATGATGAGTTGAGATGTGCAGGCTTTCGGAATTCAAGTCACAAGCGCGTCATCAGCACCGGAGAGAAGCACTGTCTCTCTGGAACTTCTCCGCAGTGACAGTTCGTTCTTTCTATGCAACTAAAATACAGAAATGGAATAATATTGTTTCTTGTGTAAAAGTTTTGTTGCTTTTACACATTTGAAAAAATATCAACAGCAGATGTGACGCTCTGTCTAATACATTAAAAGTCAGTGCGCGCTACCTGGAGAAACGCCGTCGGTCGAAAAGGTCTAACGAAGGGGTGCTCACACTTAGTCGGCTCGCCAATTACTTTCCACAGAACTTTTGAATCCAAGTCATGGCAATCAACCGCCCCCTCCTTCTCGCCCGAATAATATTAATTCAGCAGTAGCTGTAACCAAGCGCTGCAAATCGGGAGCGCAAAGCGGATGAATATAAAAACAATAGAAGGGATCTACCGGCACTGCGTTGGTGAACGACCTGGTCCCCTTGGTTTGACACTTTATAATTAATAAATAATGTGTAATGATATTATTAGTAATTAATATGAAGTGAATGTATTTGAGTCCTCCACTTCACTGTTTACTAATGTGGATTTTCTTATTAGTGCTGGTCTTGCAGTTTGATATAGATGTTAAGAGAAAATGAGGTTTCTTAGAAATACTGCCAATGAAAGGAGAAAGAGCATAGACAGTAAAGGCAGTGGTCAAACATGCTGGATCAGACCAGTGGCAAATGCAGGCATGTGCACAGACATTTTGCGAGGCAGGTGCTCAAACCAAAACAAAAGAGCCCCCATTGCCAAAAGTATTCATGAAATTAAAAATACTAATAATAAAATAAATAAATAAATAACACAGAATTTCTTCCCTGTCCTTGTGCTTTTGGAGACTGTTGTCTTGGAATAATGCTGTAAATTTTGTAAATTAGATAAATCAATGCTGTCCATAATAATCAAGAGTGACTTACCAAAGACCTACCTTTAATTTCAATGATTGTATTCAATTAAACAAAACTAGTAAACTTGTCTGATTTGTAGAACAGTAAAACTGCCTATAAATTCTCTGCCTGTATCAGTAAATAGATAAGGCTTCAAAATCACAGATTTCGTGAGTTTTTTGTTTGTTTATTTCCTAGGAAACGTCAGAACAGTTGCGACGTAATGTTTTCAGCGGCGGAAATGTTGTGGCTCATCACCTAACAACATCTGGGGTTTGCACAACCACCGTCTTTGTGCGACGCTGCAGCCATTTGCCTCTTAGCAGTGCACGAGCACCAAGAGGAGGAGGAGGAGGGAGGGGCGGGGCTTGTGAGTGCCACAGATCATGTTGGAGCAAAATTATCACAAGAACTCAAATGCCGCCGTCGGATATCAAAACACATTTTGGGGGAATAGATGACAGAAAAAGTCATTTCTTTTCTTAAATATTGATGAATGAAGAAAAAAATGGGCTCCAGCAGGAGGGGCACTTTTCTCATCCAAGGCAAAGAGCAGGTGCTTGAGCACCACTAGGGGTCTATCTGTGCACGTGCCTAGGCAAAAAAATAACGGTTTTACGATATGCCGTGTTGGAACCAGCATAGCACTCTGGTATCTGCCAACCGAGCATTGTGACACGGATGTCAACGCATGCAGCCCCTGAGCCATCAGCGAGGTGGCCAGTCGAGCCTGGCCGATGCTGGGTGCTGAAGGGATAACACAAAGTCCATGAAAGGACAACATGTTACAATTTTAATCATAGACAGCTTTTAGTGTGTCAGCGGCATTTAGCTGGGGACACCTGCATCAGCTCAAAAGTGCTATCAGCAGTTCTTTGACGGGACCCCCCGCCCCCCCGGTTTTATCCCTCATAAAACCCCGTTAGTATTTACCATCCAGGGAGAGGAGACAGCGTCAGAGCTCAGGACAAATGTGATCAAGAGTTTGAGTGAGAGCCTGGTGGTAAGCTGCTCTCCTACTGCTTCCATAGTATATCAACTCTGAGGAGACTCGCTATAGAAGCCTTACTTCTCTCTTCTCCAGTTCTTCCTGCTAACAATGTTACCAGAGCTCAGTGAGGGTGTGAAAAAAAGGAATGAGGTGAAAAACATAATGACAGACTCCGACAGTCACCCGTTTTCTGAATGACAAGCAGTGTGCGCCTCTAATCAAAGACGATGTGTGCGTGTGTAATTTACTAACTTGTGCTAGAAGATGTTCTAGGATTTAGCTGTCAGGGTAATCCACCTTTTTGAGATTTAACATTAGTCCTGAACAGTAGTGAGTGTTTGCACCTCACCTCCACATGATTGTACTAGTCTGGCCAGCGTTCTTTTGAAGTGGGCAGTATCTGGCACAAAACTGAAATGAGTTTGGCAAGAGATTAAATGAACTTGAAACAGAAAAGTACCGTCATGTAATCCATTAATTTCAACAATGTAACTGTATTCTGTATTTGCACATATTCAAAATAAATTCATTCAAAATGATTCAGATTTACAAAATGAACGGTGCTTGTGATTACCTCATCAGGAGGTAAATCCTGAAAAACAGGAAGCTTTACAGAAAATTAAGCAGCACTCACTTCAACCTGAGGTGATAACTGATAGACTCGAGTCTGGAGGGATGTTTTTTGCTCTTGGCAAGTCTGGAGTTATAGTTGACAAGGCCAGTCTGAGGTCATGCTCAATGTCCAGTCTATTCCTGTGTTTAGTCTTCAGCTGAACCAGAGCTGAGAAGCCACACTCACAGAGATATGTAGCGCTGAAGGGTAGCAGGACTTCTACTGCTCGAGTGGCAAGGGAAGGATACTCGCTGATCACGCTGCTGTACTAGAACTTACCTCCATCAATTTCATTTTCAGCGTACGGTCACAGGACAGCTCCATCATCTGATTCTCTTGGTTGCTTAGCAATGTGACACTTTCTATGTCGATTCCAAACGGGTCACGTATCCAGTCGTCATCCCTCTGTTTCTCGGGAAAGTAGTCATTAAACCGCTCCAGAAGTTTATTCAGATGCGTCGTGATTGTTTTCTCCATTACATTCTTGTCTGCCGTGTCCAGCTGCTGTCCCTCATGACAGGCATTGGGGAACATGTCGAGTTGGCTTTTGGAAACATGACTTCCCCACACAGAGATCTTTTTTTTGAAAGCATCAATTTCTTCATGCTGTTAAAAAATGTTGTTCCCCTTCCCCTGCGTAGACAGACTTAATCCGTTTAATTGTTCAAACACATCAGCGAGGTAAGCAATGTGTGCGAGCCACACACTGTCGCCAATCAGGACAGTTTGAGCAATATAGTCCATCTTTCAATGTTAGGCACTCGTTTCTCCCCATGCACACATCAGTTACTGTTTGCTTATTAGCAAACATGAATTACTACATTGATAAAAAAAGGAAATTCTTCGAAGATCTCTCAGTTTTGCCTCACTATGCCTTCATGTATTAAGGATAATGTGAGAAATTTGATGCAGTGGAGCAAAAAAGCTAAAAAGATAGTATTTACTTTGCTTGACCTCGTCAAGCGCTGGCCTGAGAGACAGATGCACAATGGGACAGAAAAACTGGGGGCCAACAGTAACGGCTTGATCTTGAAAAGACTAAAATAGCAAATCAAGATCATCAAAGTTACTATCTCATGAAGTGGGTTTTTTTTCACAGTCAGTTAAACTTAATTAGGTGTTATGAGGTTGATGGCTTACACTGTCCAAGGAGGATGAAAAAAATAAAAGGACAAACCTTGAAATACACCTAGAAAATCTGAAGGACTGTAGCGTTTTTATTTTTAAAATGAATCATCCCATCAGCTTGCAGAAAATTCTTCAAAATGGAAGCAAACGTCACATCCAGCCACACATCATACTTAGTATATCGGCAGTCAGCTCATAGCAGTGAAGCAAGAGGTCTGAGTTAAGGAAATCATTTTTCAATTTCCTTTTACAGTAAGGTGCATTTCAGCCTTTTCATATCACCCATGCCAGAATATCCTTACTCTTGACAAATTACTAATCCTTTCTGAAGGAGATAGCAGCAGCTCTCTGTCGACTGTGGATCAACAATGGTTGGAGCTGTGAGCACTTGCAACGTTTTCCACACGGGGGTTGTTATGGTAACGTTTCTATCTAAAGTCCTTTAAGCTGATGGAGAATATAGTGTGCTTCCACAAAATGGAGAAGGCCTGCAGATTTTAATGTGAAATGTCATTCCTTCCCCAGTCTACAATCCAGCTGAGGTAGTCAAGCAGACCCCTGTCATGCTTGCAACTTGATTGGTTTACATAATGCATTGATGAAATCTTTAATATTTGAAATGTTGGGGTGTGTAGTCGGTGGACCCAAAAGCACGCACACAACAGCTTCTTCAGCCATTTACTTTTATTTTTCCGCCGTACCAGGGAGGTGAACAAAAAACAAAACAAACGCAGAAGAGATATTCAGATATTCCGAAAGGGGAAACAAGGTGCTCCTCGCGCTCACAGAAGTCAGGAGGGCAACTCCCCCGACGTTGTGTAGTCCGAGGGGATGGAGCAGGGTTCTGGTGTGGAAAATCAGAGGTCCGACACCATAATCAAAAGTCTTGTACCAACGTGTACTTCGTGGTTCTGGCACTGCAGGACTCAAAAACTAAAAACGTGCAAACAGGTGAACAAACTCTGCTTGATACGAAAACACACCTGGGACCAGCCTGGGAATTGGGACGACCTGTCGACTGGCCTGGGAACATTGAAACCTTTATACCCGCCACAGGTGATTTCTGCAATGAGCCACAGCTGAGCTCTCAAGAGAGGGGCGGGGCCGAAGGCGGGACACAGAGGTAGAAACTAGATTGACAAAACAGAACAAAAACACAGACATGGCAAAAAAAACAATGTATATGCAGATCGGGTCCCTAACATTGAAAGATTCCTTTCTCTGAAAAACAGGTTTTTGTTTTTTCACTTGCAAGTTTGACGTTCACATTCCTCTGGTGAATGTCCACAGTATCTCTGGTGAATTGATCACACAACAAAAATTTGATATCGTGATAGATTTCACATGGAAAGCAAGTGACGGGGTCGCAACTGCATAATGATGAGCTTATTTTTAGGCAAATGAGAGCGATGATTTGCAAACCAATGGGCTAGAGCCATATAAAAAAGTGTGCACGTGTCGCAACTCTCTTTTTCTATTGCTCTGCAATGAGCCAATCACTGAAATAGTGTGGGAACAAGCGAGATTCAAAATTACGAGGGGAAGAGGGAAACGGCGAGCCCTGATAGACAGAGATAAAGGGGCTTCAGTTGGGAGGAATATCCACAGTCAACGTAATAATGGTGGGCTGGGATAGTTCGGGGAGAAAAAGAGGAAGAAGGGACAATACATGGAAGATGCAAAAAATGTGGGAGTACTTCTTTCCGCAGAGGAATAAGAGGAAGGAGGGGTGTGATGAGGGAAGTGATTCAGAAACAGAAAGATGGAGACGGGGAGCCTGAGAGGGAGGGCGAAGAGGCAGAGTGATGGACAGGGGGAAAAAACATGTGGAAGCTGCAAAGAAGCTGAGTGAGTGATGTCCACAATGCTGCAGTCTTCTCCCTGGTGAGGCCTTTATGGGACTAGAGCACGCCAGCACCTAAAGCACTTATACATGCAATCTCATTTTATATCTTAATTTACTCCTTTTCATCTCCCTATGGCATTCATTTCCAACGTGTTACATGTATTTAATTTGTGCATAACACCGATAAGTTAATTGCAACACTCAAGAGTGAAGCTTAAACCATAACCTTAACCATAACCTTGGGTTTTTGTCTTACTTTGCCGTTGGCCAAGATAGTTAAGAAGCAATTTCCATTCAAGACTATTCTCTCTATAGCTTTATAAGTGGTTAATGGTGCGGCATTTTACAGAACAGTATATGTATTGGCGGTGCCTTGGATCAACATGTTACCCTTGACTGCACAGCCAACAGAAACATACAGTTTAGTAGAGAGGCACACCAGTGTCTGTCACAGGCAAGAGACTACTGTGACACACCAAGCACCAGTTCTTCAGGGTTAAGCTCCATCCATCAATCCAACCATTCATCCATCCATGCATACATACATCAAACCACTTAACTATCCATCCAACCAACCATCCAATGACTGATCCATCCATCCACCCATCCGTCATCTATCCACTTACACATCCATCCATATTCGTCCATCCAACCACATATCCATCTATGCATTCGCTTATCCATCCATCCATCCATCATCCATGCACTCGCTTATCCATCCATCTACCATTCATCATCTATGCATCCTTTCATCCATCCATACATCATCTATAAATCCTTCTTCCCTGCCAGGGAATGACAGAATCACATAGAGAGAGAGACAGAGAGAGAGAAGATCGCTGACTGCCATTTCCTCCTACAGTCTCGGAGCCACACCAGGTGACCTGGAACTCCGAATGATCCGGTTCTTGCCAGCAGGCTCCTGGGGGGAGAAGCCTGCTCTGAGAGGGTTGGCACACAGCTGACACATGTAGTAGTCTGTTCTGTTGCCAGTGTGTGCAGCCACTGGGAGATTTCTAAAAGGCCCTTACCCCGGAAACTGAGGCTTGCTGCTGCGGAACTAGTAACTAGGTTTAAAGTTCATGGGACAGAAAACCGAGAAAAGACAGTGGTGTCTTGTATGTCCAATACTCTTCATTGCGTTTGCTGTCTTCAGCTCAGCTCTTTTTTGTCTCCATTTATGATCCGAAACGTTTACCCACCGTCTCACTGTGTGTTTATCTACTCACTCAGTGCGTCTGCCTTGATGGCAGCTCCGTCACCACCACTTGATATCTTGTCTCATAAACAGCTCTTGCCAATTGAAGGTAATTGCTAAGCTGTCGACATGCTATTGAGAGGCTTAATCACTTCTAGATAATGATCTGTTCCAGCTGCCATTTTGTTGTCTAATGTCCTGACAAGTGTTTGCAGACTACTAAAAGCTTGTTTTTTGTTGTGTGTATGAGACAGACGTCTTGTAGAGAGAGCTCTTTAGTTCAGAACGAAGCATACAGTCTTTGGAATTGAAGTATAAAGTTTCTGAAATGATGTATTAGAGAAGCTGGATTCAAGAAAATATTTTTTTGCATGGCATTGATTGGCAACTTGCCCCTGTCGCCTCGAAGTGAAATGAATTATGTAGCAGGATTCATGAACAAAATGTAAAATAATGCTGCACATGCTAATGTTTCGCCTCAGCGCAATTACATATTTAAGAATTTGAGTTCGTATTTAATAATCCAAATCAGTTTTAAGTTTCTTTTTAATAAATACAGTGCAGATTTGATCATGTAGCATAATATTTCATAATTACTAACATTTTAGATTCATAGATATTATTTACTTCACTTAAAAGAAGCAGTTTGAAGGATCTGTCAGCATCTAGCGCAGGGCTATTCAATTAACATTTAATGAGGTTCAGTTAGAGAGAATTTTCCCCATCAAAAGGTCTAGAAAATCTCAATAACTCGCAGTGTAATAGTCCCATATACATCGAAGTTGTATCAACATCTGTATGAAGTAAACAATTAACAGTCAAATTAAATGAGGTGCAATTGAATATCTCAATAGGTTTTCAAAAAAGAACTAAATAAACAATATATAAATAATACTCTTACTCTCATTTAAACTCAGTTCATTTAGGTGTAAAGTGATAATAATATTTAGATACAAAATTATATATATTCTCATCTTCTCATACAATAAAAAGGTGCAGTTGCCATTGAAACCACTTGTCTTAAGTCTATTTCCTTACATTACTGTTGGGGAATGAATTAATAGGTCAAGTTTCTGATCATATCAAACCCTTCTTTTGTTTTTTCTGTGTCTCTTCATTTTGCATGTAAGTGGGTACGTTCTCTGAAAATATGTGTGCTTAGTGATGCTTCATATTGTCTCTGAACATATTTAAGACATCTTGGTTTTAAAGGAATGAACATTCAAGAGTCTGAGTTTGTCAAAGTCTGAAGAACGAGAATTGCCTCATTGACCACGTTTGTCTTCTTGTAGAACGACACTTGAAATAACGTCTTTTGTAGATTGTGATACAAATATTTGATCGGACGAGTGGCATCATGTGGTATGATTTAGAACAGTGGTTCTCAACTTGTCTGGCTCCGGGACCCACCTTTACCCCTTAATGACGAGCCGCGACCCAATTCGATCGGTCAACGGGGGGGGTGTGCTTCCGCGCTCGTCGACGGGGGGGTGCTTCCGCGTTCGCTGGCGGTGTCGACAGGGGGGGGGGGGTGCTTCCGCGTTCTAATTGCCGCGCTGACTGAAAATATGGACGGACGAGCCGGAAAAACACCGACACTCTGCTACAGTTTTGAAAGTTTTTTTCCATGCAATGACCCACTAAAAACGGTTGAGAAACACTGATTTAGAACACACTTAATTTGTGGCTGTATTTCGTGGGCCGCTGAACTGTAAAAGCACCGTTTCAAATACAAATATTCTGTCAAAATATGATAATTATCTATCAGTTCTAGGCCATTATGAGTTGGAGAATCAGATTTATAATTATGTTGACATTATCCTATAATTAACATCTAAATTAAAGGGAATTCTAAATGTATTCCTTTAACAATATCAGCAACATTTAAATTGTATATTGATTTAATTGAATAACAATACATTGATGAAAATCTTAAGGTTGTTATTCGACCTCCTCGTGTTACAGTCCTCAATGGCTTCACTGTGGAGAGATGTTTTCCACATGGAACCATTTCTTCTATATCATTCACACCGTTATTTGTCCCTATTAGTAGTCTGCAGCAGGTCCCTTTATTGGGCTGTGCTTCTTCTTTGAGGACTGCGAGATGTCTAGTTATGCAAATAAATTATATTCACCAAGAATTGCTGAAGGAACAGGGCTATAGCAAGTACAATGTGACTGACAACTGATGTGCTAAAATGAAGTCAACTGGGGATTCAGAAAAGGAGAGTGCACTTGAAATAGAGGCTCTGTGCCACAGATTTGTTCCATTACACCCACTGCTTGACGATCTTTAAAATTCCCGACCCCTTTCCATTCAGGTATGTGGCTTAATGCAAGAGATATTCTTGAAAGATGAATTTTAAGGTTAGCTAAAACACATTTATATTTTCTTCAGAAGCATTTGCAGTGTTTCTCTTTTTCAGCTGGATTTTTAAATTAGACTGTCAGCTGAGGATGAGACAACTAGTGCCTGTGTGCCCCCCAAAAGCAGAGAAAAACACAACTTTTCTACATAACCTTATACCCTCTCCTCTGCATAGCAAACAACCCTAGATTCAGTTTTTGTTTGTGATGAAGTCAATGGACAAGAATCCATTTTCATCTTCTTTAACGTTGTCCTGTTGCTGGCACTGCTTGGCCTGAAACACATGTTCACAATTTTACTTGAAGGATCGCTTGGGCATGTTTCACACCTTCCCACAGAGATCCTGGTCAGTTTGCTTTAAACAAGCATGAAATTATTGCATGGAGTGAAATGCTAACAACAGACATGGGTGATAATGAGCAAAAGTAACAGTAATTTAGAGGTAGCAGTAGCAGTAAAGGTAAAACAGCAGAAAGCAAATTTTCCCATGCTTGCAAAAAGCATAGTTATGTAAAAGAGGATTAGCTCAGTTTATGTATGTGATTTGTGCAATTATATATATTTGTTTCAATTATTTTCCTACATCTGACTACAGCAAATATCAGTCATGGATGTTAGCCAAGGTCCCTCTGAGGCAAGGTTGAACAGAGCGGAGGATCACTGCTGAGCACTGATCCAGTCACAACAGACTTGGCCTAGTCTTTTTTCTCTGAGGACGGGGCAGTAAGACAGTGCTTATTAAAGTGCCTTGCCTGCTAAAAATCTCCCCAAAAGACCAAAGACCAAAGCTGTGAACACGGACGCTGTTGGATCAGGCTTGACCAAAGGGAGCATGCATGGCAAGACAAATGAACATTAATTGCATTTTTATTTACTCAAATGGTAATCTATAACGACCTTGTAATTCCAACAAGTGATGTCTTTAAGCTAAGATTGTTGATTATCTATTTTAACAAAGTTAAAATCACCAACCAATACATTTCAATTTTAAGCCAAAAGAACCAGTGACTAAGACTGTGTTGATGAACTTCTCCAATCAGGAATCAGGAAACGTTTATTGCCATGATATGGCAACAGACAACATACAGACAATAGTAGATAAGATAAAAATATAATAAAATATAATGAAATATATGCTATCGGTTAGTAATCTGAAACTATGGGTTAGTTAAGCACAAGCCAACAGAAAGTAACAAGTGAAAGTGACTACAGTCTTTCAATAATCTATTTATCATCCACCTTTGGTAGCAGGTGATGTGGTCAAGTACAATGGGATATACTGTGCAGGGACTTTTTAGTCCACAAAGTTGTTGTACTGGAAGCTCGTTCAAAAAAAAAACTTTTAGTAAGTGGGTTTATAAAATCTTGTGAGCACTTCAGCAGCCTCTAGCTCGCCCCCTAATTCTCTCATCAGTTGGTGCATTTACGGTTGCGTTTTTATGTTGAATGAATAGAAAAGTGGAAGTGCACCGATAGAAGCAGGACGAAAACAAACAATGTTAAAAGGACTGTGTGTTCATTAAGGCCCATAAAAAACAGAGGACACACGACCCACACATAAACAAACACGACATTGGACACTATCATTTTTGTACGTTATATATAGTATGTATTTGTATACATGCATAAACCAGCAACTTTAACAAGCACATCTTCTTTTGCTAATCCAATTACATTACATGTCATTTAGCTGACGCTTTTATCCAAAGCGACTTACAGTGCATTATAACCCATGAGTTACATTTTCCATGGGCAGCAATTAGGGGTTGTGGTGTCTCACAGCGCATCACACTACTCCATGCGCCACCATCGCCACAATTACTAAAAGCTCACCACCATTGGTGCAACTGGGGAAGGCTTACCTTCACTTGAGAATAAGAACCCTGAGAAATCTGAACATCTGTTTGTGAGTGTTTTAGAAAAGTCAATGTTGCTGCTGTGAAGAGATAATAATAACTCTGAAAGTCTGATGTAAAGATTGTAATGGTAAAATGTTCTCTCTTGGCAGGTGATCCTGATCCTAACCAAGCTGTATGACTTTCATATTGGCAGCGTCACTGAGAGCACTCTTTGGAGGTGAGTACAAAGCAGATTTTTTTTAAATTAAAGTAATCCCCCCCCTTCAACCGCAATGGTCTGGCCCACATTTGAAGTGGGCTGCGTTTGGCCCGAACCTGAAATGAGTTTGAGACCTCTGATTCACTTCCTTTCGGAGCCAGCCTAAATTGGTCACTTCAAGAATAAAGACCTGTATGGGAGGAAGGGGAGTCTAGTCGGATTGCCTTGTTGAATTACGTGTTCTTTTACCTGGGCAGCCCAGAAAAAATCCCAAAAGTAAGACCTGATTTTATTCTTTCTCAGTTTGTTGTTAGGCTCTCCAGAGACACAGATGTATCTGTATAAGCACTGGATAAGTGAGTTTTTCACAATTTGTTCCCTTTAGATCAAATGCTAGGACACTTCACCTCTGTTTCCAAACCACTCATCTCTCTTCCCACCTGTTTGCAATCACTATGTGTCTTTCCTTCTTCGGCTCCTCTTGTGTTGTTAACTGAGTGTTCTGGTGTCACACGCGGTCAAACAGGGCACTCAGTGTGGCGAATTCCGTTTACAATGTTCCTGTTTCAGCATACTATCTGATGTACTCACCATCCTTGGCCCTCCCGGGAAAAAAATAAACACGCAGAGCATGCACACACACTAAAAATACACAACCAAAATGGATGGAACCCATTTCCAATGTGGCTTGTGTAACATCAATACAGTTATTCCTTTGTCTCAGTTTTAGGATGATGCCACACACATAACAGAGTCCTCCTGGACATGAATTGGCCTGGTTTTCCAGGGAAACAGTCTACTTTAGGGCAATTGAATCCCATGGTAATGGGCCATTTGCCAAACCTCCAGGACAGCGATTGCGCTCTCACAGATTTGAGCAACTAGTAACTAATTAGGCCCAGTAGATCTGTTAAATGTTGGACTCATGCAGTAGAGTGATAGTTAATTGTGTGTTTTTGACTTTTTTTCCCAAGCCTTTCCAAAACACAAAAATAAAAAATAGTCAGTTGTGTAAGTCAATCGCATATTTTTTGAGAGGCAATATGCCCCCACTATAAAAGGGTGTCTCTGCACTCTGGGATGAGCAGAACATGCACCTGTCCATTTAGAGATTCTGGCCTATCCTGCTTCTTAAATGACTTAAAAAACATCCAAATGATGACATTTCAAAGTCTATTATACTACTTTATCCCATGTGAGAAAATAATACATCGGATACCTATACTGACATAGACAGTTTAACAACTAAGGAACAAAAGGAGGCCACATACTTCAATGGAAGTAAAAGTTTCAACCTACAGAGGGGACACCCCAACAATTATGTGGCAGGCCAGTACATTTTTCTGAAATTACATTTCTGCAACTCAAAAGGCTTCAATATCTTGTGTGGTTCCCACATGGTTGTATGCATGCTTAAAAACAGCGCGGCAAGCTCCTAATAAGTCGACAGATCTGGGAGGACATCCCACAAGACTCTAAGGGCATCAGTGAGCTAAAGTTTGAGGAGGAACCTGGCGGCGTCTGATGGACCGAAACATAATGTCCCAGTGGTGTTCTATCGGGTTCAGGTCAGGTGATCGTGAGGGCCATTCAATTGTATGAATTCCTTCATCCTCCAGGTACTACCTGCATACTCTTGCCAATGAAGGTTGAGCATTGTTGTGAATCAGGATGAACCCAGGACCTACTGCACCAGCGTAGATAATGTACACATTGCCCCGAGTATTCCATATCACTGCGCATTCAAAGTAACAGGTTCGATTTTGCGCGACCTTTAGTTGACATTTTTGCTTTTAGCTTGGTGTCGATCGCCAGAAAACATCCGGAAATCCCACAAATGATTGTTTTGAGGGAATGCGAGCTGTCGCAACCGGACAATTAAGGTGGATGTCATGAGCGATGTGAATGAATGAGATGGTGCGGTACCCAATGCTGTTTACATGCACATATGGGGACTATTTTTCCTCTAGACTGAAGAAATGTGATACAAAACGTTTGGTGGCTACAACTATTTTGTGCTGAAAGGCAGCTATTTACTTACCATTTATAAATTCGCTGGTAACCGTGGTATAAAAGCAATCAGGTATTTGAGGCAGAGGCTTGAGGCCTAATCACACCCTCGAACTGTTACATGATTTGGCGATAAAGTCCAGTACCTTATTAGACAATACCTTTGTAATTTGGAACAGAGTTGTAATTTGGAACAGAGTTATGTTTTGGTATTTGATGACAATCCAGTCCACTGAGACAGATCACTACGATCTGTATCGCTAAACCATCTTCAAACTCAGGCTCAATTCAAAGTCAAGTAAACTTCAAGAAAATGGGATTTAACATTATTTGTAGATTTGCAAATCTGTTCACTTTGATGAGTCCCTTTTGCACAAACACCCCCAGACATCACAGCCACCACAGATGGCAGGGAGAGGACATAATGTAGCCTAAAGGGTAGGTGAAAACCAGCATAATTCAAACTGAATGGATTTGCAATATACTTGTGTGAGAAGAAACTTTGGTTCCTCTCCACACATTATACATTATATTATAGCAGGAGTGTCAAACTCATTTCCGGTTTGGGCCAGATACTGCCCACTTCGACCGAACGCAGGGCCACTGGCGGTATGGCTGACGGGGGGTGTGCGCTGACGATCCGAACAGCGAACGGTACGGCTTTTCTGACGGTTTGCTGATGGTGCGGCTGTCACCCGGCGGGCCTTACGCACTCGGGCCACACCGGACAGGCTGCCGGACACCAACGGTGGGCCATGAGTTTGACATATGTGTACAGTATTGTTAAATATGACATGTTTTGGTTGTCAAATTTCAATGGCTTTCTTTATAATCCATGGTCTCAGCATCCCCAATAACCAACGTATATGGTTTTATTATAAAAAATAAATGTTTTCTATACAGCCGTACCCTTGTTTGCCTTCCAATAAAATACAAGACTGAACTGCTTCTATCGTTTGCTAATTTCATCTGATCACACTGAAAGCTTTAGTGTATTCAACGACCACAAAAACACAACCCAATGAGTACAATGAGTACAATACAACTATTTGCAGCACTCAGCAATGTTCTACAGTATGTCTTAACATACTTTTTTCTGCCTCACAAATACGTGACGATTGAACTCAAACCCTCGCACTGCCAGAGTTAAATGCACCATGACCGTTTATTTCTGCAGGGCAAGACGTAATCAGGTGAGGGGATTCATCCATGGTGTGAGAACAGGGCAATCACTGTGGTTATTGGCAGAACTCCCAGTCTTCCCTCACCCAAAAACCTACAGTGAGAGGAGCAGCTGTCCATCTTGGCTCGACGTTCCAGCGCATCAGTGTCTAAGGAAAGGCTGATTTGTGTATGTATGACAGGAATGTTGAAAGCAGAGGGAGTTAAGGGAAAGGAAAAAGGATAGAGGAAAGAAAAAGGAAAAGATCGAAACCGCTCTCTGAAATCAGCTCTGTGGCAGCGCTGAAAAACCTGGCTGTCTCATGTCAACGATGGCCCCGGACTTGCCTCTGTTGCTGGCTAATTGAGATCAAAGCTCTGATAGGGTTTGAAGAGGAGTGGTTGGAGAGAATACTTATCAGTTTGGTGAAGACATCCCATAAGGCGAGTCTCAACGCTGCCATCTTGCAAAGGTCAAGGCTGTGGCAAGCCCTCAAAGTATCGCCCAGTCAGTCTGTCAATTTTAATGAACATCCTGACCTTAGACAATGAAAACTGATCGTTCAGTATCAAAAGAAACTTCACAGCTTAGGTCCAAAGTAAATTCTAGCACACAGATCTAAAAGGCACAAGCTTTAAACAATAATAGGACCAAGTAAGACTGTCCTATTCTGAGAACATAGCATATCCTATCCATATCATATTCCTTGTGAGGAGCTAGAAGCACGTTTAACCTCCTCTGTCATCATTTTGAAAGGAGCCTTCATTTTTCTGAGGTTAGAGGGAAAAATGGAGGCGAGCAGTTCGTTGTTGACAATGAATCAACTCAGCAAAATAATTTTTCAAAGTTGTGCAGCCTCTCTCATCCGACCTCTGGAGTGTTGTTCTGCTATAGATCAAGCTTTAATCAAATATGACAAGAATCATACTCATTTGCAAGTATTCAGACGTGGGTCAATTAATGCCAACAACTAAGTCTGAAACAGATACATTTTATACTTGTACTTGAATGAGTCTATGCAGCAGTTCTTTGAAGTTGGACTCACAGTATGTTAGTGATTTACTCAGCTGGATTAGCTAATGGTAATGTATTGTAACACTAACATACAAAAATTAAAGGGTCTTTTTTGTGTGTACTGAATCGTAAACTGAACTGAGGTAAGCGAGTCATCATCACTGACAGAGTCTGAATATTTCAAATAGAGCTCGCCTCACTGGACACAGAAAGGGCCACTGTCAGCTCAGCCGTGATGAACAGTGTTTCAGGTCCTGATTAGACCTCTCCCTGCCTTGGCCAATTCACGTTTTCAACCACAAATTTTGCGATCTTATAGGATCAGACTATATTGACGAGGAAAAGAGCAACAGCTCTTAGTCACTCAGAAACCAAAATGGGGAGAGCATAAATGACGCTCGAGAGGGACGTCTGGTTTTGAAAATTGACCTGCTAACCATACTACAGTCATTCAAAGGCAACTAGAACCAGTGTGAGTCATGCAAGATGGCTGCTGGAAACATCAGATTAAATTGATACGGTAAGGGGCATCTATAGTTTTTACGATTCATGCTTGGTGATTATTTTCCTCTGAATATGCTATGGTTTGTCTGAGAGAAATGTTACAGATATCACTGGATTCAGTGTCAAATGTGCTAGCACAACAAACAACAGCGTTACATACTGTGAAAAACAAAACAAATTCATATAAAAAACAATAAGCCTTTGTTTGAAGCGAGGGAACTGTCACAACCATTCCATACATTCTTGGTCATTACCTTGGATGATTTGCACCGGTTGGAGTCAGCCAGGGTTGCTTTTGAGTAAAATAAATGTATCCGTTGACAAGCAAAGATAGCTATTTAGCGTTACCAAGTTGTCTGTTCACTCCGATCACTCATGCGTGGTGACCTGATTTTATTTCCGATGGCAGGCCATCTCCCAGTAGTGCCATGGTCGCGATTGACCTATTGAGCATAACAAAATTATTCATAGCAGGTTAGCCAGTTCAATGGATGCTTAAGCATGTCCCGATAGATTCATCTACACTACTAAGGTTGCTAAATAACATAAGTGTCCCTCTTCCAACTGACCTCTCCATCCTCATCTTGATTACATTCACTCTTTCATTTTCATTTTTTAGCTAAACAATCAGATCAACACCTGCCTGCGTCAAACATCATTTTAAGTTGTCAGGGAATGTTGGGCCATGATAACATTGTTAGCGCCGATGTTTTGTGCTGATTGTCTTATCGCTGCAGACCCCTACTGCATTTATTTATTTATTTACTTCTCAAAAGAGAAAATGCTGTTTCATGCCACGATGCCAGATGAATCGGTTGACTGGATCTCAATGGAGTGGACGTGTACCCAAAGAGTCCTACAGTGAGTACGGGAGTGTGTGCTTGCCAGTCTCGAACAAAACCAATACATTTAAAAGCAAGATAAATTATTGCACTCTGGAGTACCACTCAAAGTACTTGGAGATCAAATCCGCCTGTCCATCTCACTCTGTGCTGCACCAACCATTGAATTACTCCCATCCATATACCACAGCAGGCTTTTAAAGGGGAGATGCGGCACACCTCCAGATAATCACGAAAGACGGACCTGCCTACAGTTATTAAACAGCCTCTTGTTAAAACAACAGCAAGGCAACTAATTCACAACTCATCTGCAATAATAAACACCTCAACAAATCCAGAGCTCACACAACTAATGATTAAAACATGCAAACAATTAAAATGAATAATATAGCTGGAATTAAAACCATGTAGATACATATCTGAAATTGTTTAATTAAAACAAGATTGTGTCCTGCGGTTAGAGACGAAATCAATGATCTGAACCCAGGCAACCCATTTAATGGTATGGATTAGCATCATCCCTCTTTAGAGAGGCTTGTCACTGTTTGAGGGCTTTCCTTTGCCTAAATACAGAGACTATCACGAGAGGAGAGCTCTGTAGTATTACTCCCTGCTGCAGACTTCTCTCCCGCTGTGCCAGGATGGGGTCACGGCGGGGTGAGGAGTGACATCCTCTCAAATTGCATCATTTAGCTGAGCATGCTTACAGGCTATGTCATATTTCACAGGTCAGTGCCTATAATAAGGGCCCAGCTCTCTCAGAGAGACCTACCTGATTTGTGTAACCTTTTTCCAATTGGACTAGGTATTTTCAGCCAAGCTTTACCCGCCTGGGTTTGGCAGAACCTTTCAAAAGCACTTCTTACTATGGCAAGGGTACGATTGATACAGCTTCCATTGGCTCCGCTAAAGAGGGAGAACAATGTCAGATGAATGAGAGCAGCTCATCTGCATGCATATTATGGTTCGAAATCTATGATCATTGGTTGGTATTATTATTATTGCGTGTAATGTGAAAGGTGTTGATCATCGTGATGAAACCAACAGAGAATCAACTGACTGTACTTCCTTTAGCTCTACGGATTATTTTGCAACCTGCCAACATTTTTGCCAACATTGTCACTGCAGTTGTTTTCATGGTGTACTCGATGGTGTCTGCAAAATACCAACTAGCTGGTGAAATAAGCTCAGTATTTAGCAGCTAAATAACCAGATAACCCTCTGATCTATATTCTTATGGTTGTGTCAAAAGAAACTTTCACAATGGAGAACACAACCACCAGAAGATAACTTTCCCTCTTTCTCCAAAGCAATGATAAGAATCGAGGATGTAAAAACTGGTAAATTTATAGAAGGTTATAGCACCATCCCAGGTAGCCGAAAGGACCTGGCCCAGATCCCGCCTTGAGCTCGGCACGCTGGAAAAAAACACGCCGGACCGGCTCCCGTGGCCAACGCATCTGGGTAGTGATGTGTTGGTCGGGTTCAGCTGCCACACTGACAATTTTTCACAGTAAAAGAAATGCTTGTGCGTGAGATTATGTAAGTCACTCTTAATTATTATGTCCAACATTGATGTATCTCATTTACAAAATTTGCAGCAGAATGCCAAAAAAAGAAAAGCAGGGAAAATATCCTACTGTGCTCATTCATTTATTATATTATTATTATGATTAATTTCATGCACCCCAAATGTCTGTGCTTGTTATCATTTCATGATTGAACTACATGCTGTCAAACTTGACTGGTAACGACAAGCCAGTCTGTGATGCTCGGACACAATGAGTCTATCAAGTCTGTCCTTTCTGTAGGACTGGCAGGGAGAACTGCCAGGTCTGGTTTACTCTCACATCTGTTTATGCCGTCTACATATCAGACAGAACTTTCCTAAAACAAAAAACGAAAATCCCTATTTCATTCTCCATGTATTGTATCTATTAATTATTGTAATGTATGTACTGTCATTACTTTCACATCTGACAGCCAAGCTAGGTCAAAAGCTGTCTTGTGAATGTGAATATCCGCTAGCTCCTTGTTGGAGAGGAGATGGGGGGGCAACACTCGATTCGTTTCTGCACTTGAACTCAGAGCAGGAGAGATTTAAAAAAGGCAGACATATTTGTTTGTCACACAACATATTTTTCTAGCTAGCGGGCTGAATATTTGTTGAAATGCTTTGATGCATTGACTTTTCGGCTTTTTAGCTCTTATAATTGAATTTATACTAATTAAAATCATCAACTTTTAAAGATGGCTCTCATCTTTCAGCTAGAGACACCATTTGAACTTTAAAATGTTGACACTAGTCTTAACAATTTTATAAAAAAACAGCTTGTTGATATCTATACTTTTTTATAATCACTAATTATGTTGCATTAGTTTTTGGGTTTCTGAGTTTTACCTTGATGTGTATTGCGTTTCTTAGAGTGGAGCAGAGTGGAAGCCGTGTCAGAGTTCAGTAAAAAAAAAATGGAAAAAAAGATTCAATTTTCAGGCATGATTTTTGGATTAAAACTATGCCATGCTTGTGCTGGTCAGACTCATGAGTATGGAAGAGAGTGAGACAAAGTCTGTCCCAAGCCCCATAGGCTCCAATACAAATCTGCAGACATGTTTCTAAGAAAAAAAAAAGGTACTGTGGTGGCGGGCGTGGTTTCGGCTCGGCTGCAGAGGGAGAGAGAGGGGGAGTGGCTCGGGGAACAGTGCCAGGTGGAAACACTTGGCAACCAGCTGGGGGGAATTAACGGGTCTCCTCTCGCCCCTATAAACAGTGAGGCGAGCGAGGAGGGAGGAGAGACGGACCGACCGACCGAGCGAGCGAATTAATTAATGAATTGTGCGAATAAAAAGCATTTGTGAAACCCACCACCCTGCGGTCCTGTGCCGTGTCTTCAACTCCACGCACCCACACCTTACAGGTACTTGTTTTGTAAACTGTTATTTGAGCAGTTTTAAAAACACATAGAGACATGAAAACTACACTCATGCGTCACATTCTAGTTTTGCTCAAGGGGACATTTGTTTGAGGTGTGGATTTTGAGTAAATCACTGTGTGTCTCTGTCCCTGTGAGGTCCTTAGTGACAGCAGCTGCTCCGTTGTCACGGTTACTCGGCGGGCTCTGTCTGTGACTCACAGCTGATCCATATTAGCTGACATGACCTCCTTGCAAAGCTGCAATGATTATCTGTAATTTAACCATGAAGCTTAGGATAAAGTTTCGTTGAATACTTATTGCTCTTTTCAAATACTACTAATATTACTAGTACTTTTAGTATTTCAACTGGTATTAATACTAAAATGACTGCGAAAGCCCGCGACGAACCTCCTGTACTACCCTGCCAACCCCCAGAAACTGCCTCACCTCTTTTTTAGTCTTGGGCCACGCGATAGCTGCTGTCTTGTCCACCTGAGGGCCCGCCCGCCGCCCAAGTGGTATCCCAGATACCGTACCTCCCTCTGCCCAACTGCACACTTCCCCGGGTTGGCGGTGAGCCCACCTGCCGCACATGCTCCGCCCAGGTGGTGCTGTATATGATGACGTCATCCAGGTCGGCGGCAGCATATGCAGCATGTGGATGTAGCACCCGGTCCATGAGACGTTGGAAGGTGGCCGGGGCCCCGAACAACCCAAAGGGAAGCATGGTGAATTGGCAGTGGCAATAGGCGGTTGGCGCCTGAGTGTGACAGACGGCTGCGCCATTCCCTCAGCGTGGTGATCACTTGGTTCCATCCCTGCTCTGGCGCCACTGTGGCAGAGGAGACTCCTCTGCGCAGGTTCTCGTCGTAGGGACACACGAACACACCGGTCAGTTTGATAACAGACTTTATTGTTAGCTTCACAACTGTCGTCTGGTTGCTGTGGTTCACTCCTTGGCCTCGCCCCTGAGCGTCTGCTCCAGCCACACACCTCCTTCCAGTCCTGCTCACAGTTTTTAATCACAGGGGAGACTATCAGTCCAAAGGTCTTTCAGCTGCGCTCGTTACCTACCGGAACCGTTCCCTGAACCCCTCCCCCTCTGTAGCTGAGCTAGCCACACCCCGCCACCACACTCTCATTTTTTGCAATTCAAAATTAATTTCAGCTTTTCCTATTTCTATTCTTTCAGCAATGTTTAGATTTTTCAAATTCATAGAAGCTTCTCCCATTTGTTTGTTTTTTTGCAATTATTTCAAGTTAATTTCAGCTTTTCTCATTTCTGTACTTTCAGCTTTATGCATTCCAACACATTTTCAGCATGAAATGCATTTTTCTAGTCTTTTAAGTTAAGTTGAAAGCTTGCTTGAGTGTTTAAAGATTATTTCCTGGTGAATGCAACCAGAGAGCTGAGAGCTAAAAATGCTAAAAGCCCGCAACATCAAGGCTACCATCTACGATCATCTTAGATTCAAGAACAGTGCACACTGTACTCACAAATACAAAAATATCCTGTCTATGTCCCTTAGCAACCCAACAAAAAACAATTTTCTTTCTCTCAACATGTTTCAGTCTGAATAGGCCTCATTCTATAATGCCAGATTCGGCACATGTTCGGCAGCCATAAACGGATAAAATCGCTTTCAGAGCTGGTGGCAGATAAACCTAGCTGCCATGTCTCAAGCAGAATAAGCCAGTTTCTATAATGCCAGATTTGGCCCATGTTAGGCAGCCATCAACTGGCCAGAACCGGTTTCAGAGCTGGTGGCAGATAAACCCGGCTGCCATGTCTCAACTAGAGTTGGCCCAATTCTATAATGCCAAATTTGGCACAGGTTTGGTAGCCATCCACAGGCCGCAGCCTGTTTGAGGGCTGGTTGCCGGTAAACGCGGCTGCCATGTCTCAGCCTCAATAGCCTCAATATACAGTATACAGGTATATTAGCTAGTCTATGTAGTCTGTTTTGCTCAAACCAGCTGGCCATGGAGGCCACAAACTATTTTGTAGTGGTTACTATGATTGTCTTTCTGACAACCTGCAGAGAAGCTTCTAGATATGTCAGCAGCATTATAAAGAGCAATAAATAAAGTTCAGTAAAGGTTTGGGGAAAGTTTAGTATACGTTTCCTCCTTCTTACTTACCTTTGTAAACTTCACTTTCACACGTCACAAGTTCCACATGCTTATCAGAGAGAAGAAAGGTTCCAGATAAAGGCGCAGTAGTCAGAAAGAGTAACTCCCACACTCCTTCAACGAGAGCACTTTTTCCCCTTCTCTTTGGAAATAGCAACAAAACGTGTATTTACCCCTGTGCTGCCGAAACAGGATGCGCGCTGGAAAAGAGCAGGCGATCAAACAAGACTTTTAGAGCGTGCACACAGACTTCTTAAACCTGCCTGGCTTTTATCACTTCTACTCTCTGCCAGAGAAACAGCTGGCGTTCTGCTAAACACTTGCGTTTGTGAGTCGTTCGTCTCCAACAAACGACTTCTACGCTGACAGAAAAGGAGGAAATGATTTAAAATTGGATTTTGCATACACAGTGAATGATGAACACAGATCTAAAAGAAGTTATTGCAGATATGAATCAAAAGATTGTTTACAACCGTCAACCAACACAAAAGGGTTGGGAAAGAGAGGATTCAGAGAGCTTCCTGCAATGAGTAAATCCCATATTTAAACTTTTTATGTTTGCCTGTGCATTTATGTATAACAAACAAGTTTTGTCCCATTGTTTTTAGAGAAACTTCCCACACAATTCATGAAGTTTTATTAAAATGCCATTGGACGAATATTTACCCCTGGCCCCCATGCCATCTCCCTCTAGGTATACAATGCAGGGAAATGGGAGGCGGAAAATATGCTCATTGTTGGCGATGAACCACAGGAATAGGTTGGGTGCCGATGTTTCCAAACCAAAATCGAGAAAAAGATCATGTGTTATCTGGTTTGTGTTCTGATAAAGCCATACCACGTGACTACCATGAATAAAAAACAAGCATACCTCACAGCCTTTTGTTTGGAATGTTAGAGGCATTGTGTAGCTTTAGGAGACACCAGCAGCACTGTTTGTTTGACTTCCACTGTCCTTCTATCTGCTGTGCCCCTGTCTTCTGTCCTCCTGACTTCTGTTGTTACTTTAACACAAATGGCTCTTTAGCTGTGACTACAGTGTGAATGGTAGTTACTGATGGGCAGGTGGCTCTGTGTGTGTTAGCTCCGGTCATCAGGGTGTGAATGGGTGAATGGTGCAATTTAGTGTGAAATGGCTTTGAAGGCATGCTAGAAAAGAGAAATACAATACAATTCCATCTACTATTTAAATTAATATTTTTGAACTAAGGCAAACAATTCTTTGTTTTAGGTAAAGGTAAAACATAGTGTGAATATTGCTTTCTAGTGGTGGCAATCAATCTTTCAAATTGTTACACATACATGTGCCTTTTACATATATTTCACAAGTATCTTCCCTAGAGACAGCCCCTACTCCTCCTGCCCCACAAATTGTTTAGCACATTGAGACTTTGACTTCTTGCTGACCCTGACATGTCCAACAACACTTTAGAGACCCTGTTGGAGAACAGACTCAAATGTACTGGCCACTACAGTCACTGCCACTCTCCAGAATACCGCACTCTGATGATTCAGTCCACTGAATTGCTATTTTCCGGGCCTTCTCGTTGTATGAATAATGAATGGAGAAAGTCTTTTCTTCTTGTTCCTTGCTCGCCACCCATCCAGGGTTGGAAGATATTCTCGGAGATGTTCCCTCTAAAATGCTGCACTCTGAAAAAGATTTGAATCACACACTATAGCAGTTTCATCTGTGATCGAGTGTGTGATGGAAGCCCGTTGTTTAGCTCACCTTGGAGGGGAAACAGCACAGCAAAAGAACACTGGGTTAAAGGAGGATGTGGGTTAGGCCACAGCAAAAGCAGGGTGCACTGGAATTTACCAGGCGCCGTGCGACGATGTGGTCAGGTTCTATTTGGTAAGTCCTGAGAGCAACATGGTATTCTGTGCGTTACTTTTGACAATTACAGTTCTCCCCTTCATGCTTTGCTTGTTGTAATCACATTCCAATACATGTTTTTTTGTGGAATCTTTTACACCAGAGGATCTTCTCACTTTCTCTTTGCTTTGAATTAGCAGCGGTATGGATTCCAGCACGGTCGGCTGCCACTTTTTTCTGTTTGTTTCACACATGAGCTGCTTTTATATTTTCCTTTCACTATCTCCTACTAACACAGTCACGTCAGTAGAGCTGGATGTGCACAACACATTTCTTAATCTATTTAAAGACTTTGTCATGCAGTGCTAGGTCTTTTGAGGTTCCATTATTTCCTTCATGCGTCACCGCTCTATGCTCTCACGTGTGTTTCACTGACAACTCTCAACACCTGTGAACACAGTATCTTCCAATCTTGAAGTGGCAATTTTCCAAAGTCATTTTCAATTAGGCCCCAGCGGTTCAGCATTAGAAGAGAGATTGTACAGCGTTTGCTAGAGGTGAAAACATGGAAAGATGCAAGCGTGTCTGTGTGCAAGAGTGCAGCTCAGGGTGAGTGTATATTCCACAGATAAACTAGCTGACAGCTTGTACATGATGACTCTCCATGCTGAGATATGTTCTGCTGATGTAGTGATTGTTAAAAAAGCAGCTGCAAGTTTGCTAACTCTGCTAAAGATATGCTGCAACATAATCGTTTTCGAATGCTGTAAATAGCATTTTCCTGAAAAGTCTGTACAGTAGACCCCAAACAGTTTCATTTTCTGATGGAAATATAATGTGAGTGAATGGAGGGCAGAGACTGGCTATCAGTGGCTCTGTGTCTTTTGGAATGAATCCCTTGTCAACATTTTAATGTAGGTAATATGCCTTGTTTAGCCATAGAAATAAAAACATCACCAGCCTATATCAATTTAGCTATTATTACTATTTAGCATACTGCAATATTGAGAAATTACCAATCTGCCCCCCCAATATACAGCAGAAAATATGTCAAATATATGTTCTCCTTTCATGAACCCTGTCAATGGCTCGGTCTCTTGGCTCGTTAGTGCACCTCCGCAAGTGTGGTTCTCGCACACCGCTGCCGGGCATCTTTCTCTCCAACGTGCCCTCAGTGAGCAACAAACTTGACGAACTTCAGCTGCTGGTGAGAAGAGACAGAGACTTTTCTTAATCCTCCGTTTTGTGCTTCACTGAGACCTGGCTTTGTGAATCGATACCGGACTCCTCGTTTCTGCTGGCAGGCTTCAAGCTGCTTAGAGCGAACCACCACACAGAGCTCTCCGGCAAGACGAAGGGTGGAGGATTCTGATTCTACTCCAACATCAGCTAGTGTTACAATGTAACAGTGATTCAAAAACACTGTTCTCCTGATCTGGAATCTTTTATAACTGTAAACCCTTTTACTCCCCTGTGAGTTTGGTTAATTTATCCTGGTTGGTGTTTAAATGCCGCAGGCGGGTAACATGAAGGAGGCACAGCGGATTAACCAGGACTCCTTGGTTACTTTTAAGAAATCTCAGCCATGAACTTCCTAAAGTACAAAACAGACCAGAGAGGAGAACACACTGAATGTGATGTACGGTATTCATTTGGACGCCCCCAATGTCTAAAACATGGTTACGCCCTTGCTATTTGCCCTTGTTGGACCAATACTGATTTTGTTCGAAAAATAGAATACACTTTAAATGAAATTATTTTAGGTGTCCAAAATACATCCATAGCACTAGTCCCATGCTTCCACCTTATATCTCTTTCTCTACTTTAATAAAATCCTGTTTATGGAGAAGAACATCCTACAAACACTCTTTAGGACCCAACGTTTTCCTCCAAACACTCAAGCCGATTTAAAAGGGGTAGAAGGAGCTTTCTGTCTTGTTGAGCTGCTAAGGCCGGGGAGTGAGGACTGGGGGAGCCGGACCTCTCAGAAACAGTGAGAATAAGGGTTTGTCTGGGAAGCGTTGGGTTGGAGAGGCTTAACCACTGAAGGCTGGAGAGCCTGAATTGTTAATTCTGTTGTTTGACTGCGCCCAACCGGATAGACATTTTGTTGGAGATACTTGGAGAGTTGGTGGGTCTTAACATTTCACCGACCGGAGTCATTTTGTAAAGAGAGAATTTGGAGGGGGAATTTTGTATCAACCAGAACACAGCAAACCCTGTGGTGTCTGTGGCGTGACCAATCAGACCTCGGGCTGTTTCACCAAGAGAGAGAAATCGCATTCTCTCGATCACTCTCAAAGTGCGAGGACCAAAGAAAAAAACAAAGAATATGGAATAATATATTAAGGTTAATGGTAGATGAAAACGTATTCATAAAATTACTGTAAACGAGTTACTAATGATATTAACAGTAGCTCAAATCAAATCAAATCTTTGATCGCATACAAATGCAACTTTAAAGTTCCATTAAAAGGCTTTTACACTCATTCATTCACAAATGTCTGTACCAGCTGATTAGTGACGTTTCCTTTCGTCTTAAATAGACCGAATTCTTCCACAGTTTCCCCTAGCCAGACACATAGATGCTGTCAACATTTTAAAATGTCTCTCCTCTTCTCGGCTGTCTTTTCATTATAAACTGATGCAACTGTCTTACAGCCCATTCACCTCCAGTCAATACTTTACATCCAGTGCCCAGCCCATCCCATTTTTGGAACTTCTTTCCTCACCACCACCAGTGTTAAATATCCAGGGAGAATATTTGTGATCTAATCACAGTATAATTTCTGCCATATTAAATACTACACCACCATAGAGTCCCACTGCCACAGACTCTTTACTGCTCATTAGATCATGATTTCTTGTTTCACTCGAAGGATGTCCCCCCTTTTTGAGGCTATTATTGTCTCCCTCTACCTTCTATTTGCTATGTTTTTGTTTGATTTGAACAAACATTTAGTTATATACATATAATGACACCAAACCTTAGTTATTAATTAATTTTTTCTTTGACCCTTAGAGGGTTCATTATTCTAACAAGAGAGGATTGTGCTGGGTAAGAAGCTTCAAAGGGAACATTATGCCAAAATTTCCACTGCCATAAATAACAGAACCATGACAACAGTGTTTCCGCCTCAATGATGTCTGGAGTGCCGACTTTGTGTTTTGGATTAAAGCATTTAGAAACCCATTGGTTGGATAACCAAGTAAAAGACAAATTTCCTGCGGCAACTCATCCTGTTTTCATAGCCTCACACAAGGAGGCTGAATCCTTTTTTTTTTTACGCCTCAGAGTAAATGGCAGGGAAACACCCTGAATAGGTCACAACACAAACACCTTTAACACGTTGTCAATTGTGACACACTTGACTGTTCATTTTCAGTTAGATGAACAGCTAATGCAGTGGTTCACAAACTGTGGTTCCGAAAACTTGCAGTGGAACTGCAATTTCATCACTTACCCCATTTGCACAGGCACACAGACACCACTAAAACACAAACATGAGTGGCCTCTTCACGGAATCCTTGACCCAACGAGAGATACGGATGTGTCAGGGGTCCGAAGTTTAGTGAGGCGTCCAGCAGGGTGAACAACGGTCGTACAAGAGATAATCCTGGGAAATCCTGTGGATTTCATTATGACGGTTTAGTTTGGAGGCAGTGTTGTATTTCATACCAGCACGATTCAAGGATGTCTCCGTTTGAGGCAGCTCTGGTTTGTTTTTGTTTTGCGGAAATAAAAAGTCTCATAATCCATTCAGATGCAGCAGTGATCAATGCAATGATTTGTCCTCTATATAGTGATGTTGCCTGAATATTTTTTAGTATTTATTGCAAAATACATTTGTAAACCCTCCACATCAACATCACAGGAAGGTTACCGACAAACAAGATCGGCACTGAGTCAATCACTAACCACGGAGCTTTCAAGACTAACTGTTCTCTCTATCTCTTCACCAACACCTATTATTGTCATCTAACGATCTGGCAGGGACTGGATCTCCGGGCTGCTCCTAAATACCCCCCTGATAGGGAACTGCAGCCGGCGCGTCCTCAAAAGGTCACGCACTATTGTCATGGCCACTGGAAAAACACTGACAGGGACAAGATGAAAAGAAAACACTCATGACAACCAAGCAATGAATACACCTTTTCTGATCTGTATAAGGGTTGTAGATATTAGCAATATTATTTGAGATTAATGTGGCAGAGATTAATGAAGTAAATATTTTAATGCAGTTAACGCAACTTTGTTTACTTCTGGTCTGCGTGCTGCAGTCAGTTAGATCAGAGACGGAGTCGGTACTTGAAGATGGATATATCTGTGCAGAAGATTTCCTCCACACTCCATAAAAAAGGGGATGAGTGGCAAATAAACACCTTTAGGAAGAACCCTAATCTCTAAGTATTTTTTCTGTTGAAGCCTAGGCTTGGGTATCTAGTATTGATTGGAATCGGGACTAGCTTTGCGATTTACCCGGTATCATTCAAAAGTTTAAAATTCGATTCCTAGTTTTGATTCTCAGTCCGCCGGCGGCGACCGGAAATAGAAACCGCTGAACACCAACGAAGAAGCGTCCACCGGAAGTGCAAGCTAATTTGATCAGCGCGATCAAACATGTATCGAGTTTCAAACCGAAAACTCGGCAAATTGTAACATTTGCAGCAAAATTGTTTCATGCATAAGAGGGTGCACGTCAAATATGATTAAGCACTTCTAAGGTCATTGAGTGGAAGTAAATGTGTGCCTAGGGTTGCCAAACGTCCCGTATTACCCGGAACATCCCGAATTATCGGCAATCTTGATTTGTCCCGACAGCTCCAGTCCCGATTTCCAATCACAGCCTCCTAAGTCAATGACGCGCGAAAAACTCCCGGTTGTTGTGGATTTGATGCATCAGACCAGTGTGTGCGCGGGTGCCGGGTGGCCAGAGCGGAGCTGTCCTATCTGTTAAAATGAGCAGTGAGGGTGGCGCTGCAAGGAAGAAAAAAAAAAGTCATCGAAAGTGTCTCTTTAAAAGCCTGGGCTGGCGCACCCTGTATAACTAGCGGTGGACAGTGAAGTAGTGTGGGGGGGGGTGCAGCTGAAACAAATAAAGAGGCATGACACGCAAAACTTGTGTTTGGTCCTCGTGGGACATTTAGTAAGTAAGTAATGAAATAAACAAAAGGTCCCTTTTGTTCTACACCCCTTTCCCTGCCTAACACAATCTATCCCTAACCAGCTCACCTCTCTATTGCAAAATCTACAGGGGTGACCCCACCCAGCTAACTTAGTGTGTGTAACAAAGTTTTACCTACGTGATGGAAATGTACACCCATGGGCAGAACTACCTACCCCTTCTCCAAAACTGAGGTAGAGTACAATTGGGTCTCACTCGACCAGATCCCAAACAAAACAATATCCGCCAGGCCATACAAAAAGCCACAGCATCTCCTTTCCTTTCTCTCTCTCTTCTGTTCCTCAACCAGGGTGGTTATATAGGCCACCAGCTCGTTAGCTGATTGCTCCCCAGGTCTTATACGGCCACGCCTCCTCGCCAACAGCCAACCAGCACTGCACACCTGTAAGCCATGAAAAAAAAAAAAAAACTACCCCCACTCACAGTTAAAGGCATAGAGACAAAACATGGGGACATGTAACAGACGCGCTGCGCCGGCCGTCCTCCGCTGCCTCTTCCTCTGGCTTCAAGGGTTAGCCCATCAGTGGGAGCAAGGTAACGTTTAAGTACCTGCAGTATCATACACTCATGTGTAAATGTTTTTGTGAGGTTTCAAAAATAAAGCTCTCTTGAGGAAAGTGTACCCCTGTTGAAATATATTCATAATTTATAATGTTTATACAATATTCAAGTTCATAGTTCGATATTTATATTGTAGTTGAAAACAGCCCTGTTCATAAACAGATTCATAGTAAAGTTAATAAAAAGTTAAAAGTTAAAAAGTGAGAAGGTCAGACTATTTCCTTCAGAAAGACCCTTGGTTAGCAAGCTCATTTAAAATATCTTAAACTTAAACTTTTTTGACCCTGCCTCTTAAAAGAATCGTAATCGAGAATCGCTGAGAACCAGAATCGAAACAAGGAATCGGAATCGTTCAAATTCAAACGATACCCAACCCTAGTGGTGTCTGTGTCTTATGTGAGAGGAGAAACTGTGATCTAAATCCCTGATTTCCTTCTCTATGCACTCAATGACCATGTTTTGACCTTGATTGCTGAGGAATATGGTCCCTCCACCACAGACCCCAGTCCATCTCATTGTGAAGGTTTCTGTGAGTCTCCTGCAGGAAGACAATGTCCAACCGCTTCTGAGTGACAACTTCTGCGGTGACCGCTCTCCTCTGGCAGTTCCTCCTACCATTCATATTCAGAAAACCCAACCTCACCTTGTGCCTTAGTTGGAAGAAAAGGAGCAGTGGTGTAGACAGAAAAAGGAAACGGTGACACAAAGAATAACTGCAACACATCCATCACAGAATCAACCACCTCTATGAGCCTTTCCCTCAGTCTCCATCCATCAACTTCCTGAGAACAGTCACATGCTTGGGGGAAGGAAGGATGTTAAGGAAGAATAATGTTTTTTGAACAATTATGGCGAAACAGCGTGGGCGAGCCAAAAGCGTCCGGGAGTATTTCATCACGCAAAACAGTACATGGCTGCATCTGCAAGACGGTGCAATTTGGTACAATGAGCTGCTACTACTGGGTGAATTGAATTGCAGCCATGGGAAAAGACTTAGGGTCTTGGCCATTAACTGTTATTTCAACATGTCTTTGGGAAGTGGATGGATACGCTGTCACGCTTGCTGTTCTGGTTTTCTGGGTTGACGTTATTGGACTTTGACAGAGAGTCAGTGAGGTCACGTTAGCTTTGGCCTTAATGCATTTGTCATACTGTGGTTTGTGGCGATTCTACAGGTGGTTCAACATGTTAGTTGTGTTGCTATGCGGCGCTAACTCTAACGCACTCTGTGGATGTGATTTGTTTTTCGTTAACATCACCAAATCCCAAAACAGGGTTCGTACGGTCATGAAAACAATGGAAAAGTCATGGAGATTTGTTATATTTATATTTTCATGTGGTTCATTTAAGATACATTTCATATAATTTATATGGTTTGAGAGCGCAAAATGTAGTGCGCTATCTGACCTTGTTCTACGAGAGCATCAAGGTGTGACCCTGAGGTGCGGATATGGGTACTGCATGGGCTTCGGGGCAAAACTGGCAAAAGATGTTGGCCAGTGGCTGGCAAACCACTAGCCTTGATAACCCAAAACCCACAGATGGCACGGCATCTGTGAATAATTGCAGTGAATCTGCCAACTCCCGATGTCGTTGTAAATGTGGTCAAGCTGGCGAGACCAGAACCGTAGGCCGGACCGGTAACTGTCGTCTAAGATGGGAACCGAGAACGCAATGTCTAGCAAGCAAGAAATAAACGCGAGCCCTTGAGGAATTACACGCATAGCAAAGTTGAGATGGAGTTGGATGGCCTGTTCAACTCGCCGCAGCGAGGAGACTGACCTGTGCTGCGGAGATTCTATCACAAGAAAGTCATCCAGCAGGTGCAGTACGGATGGCCCTGTTCAGCAGGATCCAACAGAGCGCTTCGGAAACCTTATTCAATATCCACAGGCTGCTCCTGCACCCAAATGTCAACCATTCTGTAAAATAGAATTTCACCTCCCACCAGATATCGAAGTGATGTCGTTGAGCCGGGTGTATGGGGACAATTTTAAACGCATCTTTTCCAATTTTGATAGTGGTGCGATGGAGGCGCATGGAGTAGTGTGATGCGCTGGGAGCCACAAGGTGGGTGGTTCAAATCCCGGCTGTCCCATGTGCCATGTCGAAGTGTCTGCTTTGGACAAAAGCGTCAGCTAAATGACATGTAATGTAATAGCACAGAGTGTCCTCGCTCAAGCTAACCTGCTGAATAAGTAGACTAATCAACATTGATCTGGTGTCAACTGAGGCTTTTTTGATATAGTGCAGCTGTCGGTTGCCAATGTATCCTCTCTCAAGCTGAGACACAATTAGCTACAGCGACTGTCCTGGTGACGAGAGTTCTCCCGCTCCCCTCTCACCGTAAGGACCAACTATTCAGTCGGTTTCCACAGTAGCAGAAGTTCTCCCGCTAAGTGGTGGGACCCTGATATCTGCAGCAAAAGATCCTAGTGAAGAGAGTGCCCCCTCTCCCCTCTCACTCTAAGGACCAGCTGTTCGGCTTGTTTCCACAGTAGCAGAAGCACTCCCGCTCACCCTAACTGGTGGGACACAGATATCCGCAACCAAATACCCTGGTGAAGAGCGTGCCCTCGCTCCCCTCTCACTGTAAAGACCAGTTGTCTGGCCGGTTTCCACAATGGCAGAGCTGATTTTGCTTGAGCCAACCCGTGGGACACTGATATCTGCAGCAAATATCCTGGTGAAGAGTGTCCCCGCTCCCCTCTCACCGAACAGACAGGACATTTTTTGCCTGGTTCCACTGTAGTAGAAGTGCTTTACTCAAGCTAACTGGTGGGACATTAATACCTACGGTAACTTTTCTTATGAAGGCAGTGTCCTCGCTCCTCGTCACTGCTAGGAATGTTGTCGACCTGCTTTCTGCAGGGCCAGAGTGCCCTCCTTCATCCCTTAGCGCAGGAGCTAGCATTAGCTGGTGGCCATGTTTAACTCTGTAGGCTGTAGGGCCTGTATAGCTCCTCTTCAGCCTGAAGCCTTACCCTATCCCAACCCTATCCGTAACCTCATGTTCCAGGGTGCATCATCACAGGCGGTCTTGCAATTTACTGCCCGAAGGGCTTCCATTCGGACCCTCTCCACGGGTGCAGGGCGACAGATACTGCTACACTTTGGGCTTAATGCGGCCAACCTGACAGCAGAGGGCACTGCTTACCTCCTCTCACGTGGCTCGGCGGGGCCTCAAGGTGAACATGGGGTGGAACCGCCCTAGTGATAATCAAAAGTTTCTTTCTTTGTGCTAAGTTAGAAAATGTTGCCCTGTCCTGCTGAAGAATTCAAGTCAGAGACAGTCTGGCAGGATGGGGGTTCCTGTCTGGACTTGATTTAAGAGTCGGGACCCGCACGGACAAACAGAGGTTTCTCTGTGTGTATTGATAAGGGGATCGGTTTCTGTTCTGTCTAGGGAAGCAAGGTCAGCGGGTCAACCAGCAGATGTGTAAGATAAGGAGGGAGGTTCACACCACACCCCAACCAACACTCAACCATTGTTCTTTGTTTACGTTAGGCAAGGTGGTCTGCACATTGGATGTGACCGGATCCTTAGAGGCGGGGGGAGAAGGTTCATCCCCTACGCCAGCTTAGGGCCAATAGAAATCTTTTCTTTGTCTTTTGGGTTATAAAACATGTTCTTGCTGATGTTAGTTAGTGTGTGTTCTTCCGGCCTGCGGGCCGGTAGGATTGCTCCTGCCTTTGCAAACGCAGCGCTTATACTTGACCTGTGATCTGATGAATAAATCTACCAGAACGAGAGAAGTAGTTTGGCTGAATTCTTCCAGACGTCCCCATCCAGGCTTCCAATTTTTGAACACGAGCCTCTCTTTTGAAATTACTAACAATTTTGGTGACCCCGACGTGATTGGCTGACCTGGATGAAGATCGAGGGGGCATCCGTTTTCCGGAACAGGCAGAAGGCCGGCGGCGTGGTTCAGCGTTGACAACAAAGGAGCGCGCTACAGAATGGGTGAGCAGACGAGCCCCTTTTTGTTCTAAAGGAATGAAAAGTCTGCAATTGGACAAATCTAAAATAATTGTTGTCAACTGCAGAATACGTCTCTGTCCTATAAGACCACTAAATTTAAACTAAATTTCAAAATTTTCTGATGATCACATGTAAAGTATAAGCACATAATCACATTGAATTCAACATTAGGGAAAGTAAATGAGTGTCCATAGGGTAGGGAATTTAGGTTTTATATATAGAGTTTGCCTGAAGTCAACTCAGTAGAAATCCAGAGTTGAAGTTTGCGTCCCTCTGGTGATCGCAGTACTACGTATGCATGAACTAGTATTGGCGATTTAGTCTAAGAGTAGGGACCTAGCGGGTAGGGATTTAGTTAATTAAATACAGGGTCTAAAAAGGAACGACGGTGCTCACTTGAGCTATCGAAGGTCGACCCTTAGTCATTAGAAATCCAGAGTTGAAGGTTGCGTCCCTCTGGTGACCGCAGTACTACGTATGCATGAACTAGTATTGGCGATTCAGTGTAAGAGTAGGGACTCAGCGGGTAGGGAACTTTAGGTAATTATATAGAGTTTAAAAAGGAATGACGGGGCTCACTTGAGTTCCCTGAGGTCGACTCTTAGTCGGTAGAAATCCAGAGTTGAAACGGTCCCTTTGGTGATTGCAGTTGCACGTATGTATGTCGTGGACTGGCAGTTTAGATCAGAGCAGGGTTTAAATTTATGTTAATCATTAGTCAGAAGAAAACCCAAGTTGAAAGGTACCTCTGGTCCTGCAGCCCCATTAGTGTGATATGGGGACTGGCAGGTTAGAATATTAGATGACGAAATAAGGACACAGGGAAAGATTTGTTATTTTTCATACTGGGAACTGTGTGGGTGGTTGGTGTAACTCCTGGTGTTTTACCGAACCTGGAAGCTGTGGATCAGGACTTGAAAAGGACTGAGAATCTGACAGTGAAAAGTGTTTGACCGGACTACACATCTGTGGGGATATGTATTAAAGGGTAAAAGGGAAAATCATAGTCAATAGTGGTGATACAAACATGAGAGAAATAAAACAATACAAGTGAACTGGTGTTATAAGCCTCAACAATCGAGCGCTGTATTCCTCTAATACAGTAGAAGCTTCTTGATTGGGTTCACAGTATTGGGCATTGTGTCCTTTCTCTGGTGTTCTAAAGCCATGTGTGAACAAATAAAATAACCTGTGAAACTGTGAGGAAAACAGAGGAAACCATAATGATATGGGATGGATGCAAAGTAGGCACTCTGGGTCTATTTAAGATCTATGAGAGATTTATGAAAAGAAAAAAATTTAAATTAAAAAAGGAAACATGTAACAGAAAATAAGTGGAGTGGGACGTAGAGATGCAGGAAGGCTGCAGCTGCGGAGCCCCTTATCATGATGAGACAGAGACTCAGCCAGCAGGGTGCTGCAGCCGGCTGCGGAGCCAGCACACACACAAGCTCATGCAGTGCTAGGAGCTAAAGGGAGACAATGTGGAAAGAAGATCAATTCTTATAAAGTTGTGTGATTATTGATGCCGACAGAGTTTCACACAGACAGTTAGAAAAGTTCAGTGCAAGAAGTGAATTAGATAGACGTAGCAAAAGAAAAAGATATAAAATAAAAATTGATTTTAATGGTTTAATGATTTTGTGTCATTTGGGGTTCACACAAATCAGTTAGTTTGACGACTCAGAATAAATTAATATGTTAACACCCCTTATGGGTGAGACACGCACAAGCGTCGGTGCAGTTAGGGATTGTAGATCCAACAACCGGTTTACAAACAAAACAACAATTGGAGATATCAAAATTGTTTGGTTATCCTGTTTTTTCAGAGTGAATAAAGTTGTTATAATGAAGCATGAATGACTTCTATGTGAAAGAGTTTCTAGGACTCCAAGCTATTACCCCAATGTTGATTTAACTATATGAGGTCAACAACAGGTTATTAAGAACTGTAACTAAATGTGGAAATGTGGTAGAACATTTCTGGGAGAAACAAGTTGGGTATTTGAAAGACAGACCCCAGCCGGAGCCTGTCAATTAGAGTAATCTAAACACACCACAAGGTCACGGGATGGTCAGAAAAGGCCCCAACTCGTAGCTTGAGGAAAACAGCAATCAATCACCCGGTTCGGACAGAACAAGCATGAGACAGGGTGATGTTATCAAGGAAACTCGGCCAGATCAGAACCTGCATCAAAGTAATGATTTGAAACCTAAGAAGTCATTAGAAATGAGGAGAGTAGGTGTATATAGTGTCAGTCGTTTGGTATTAATGTTTGTAGTTTTAGTCTCCTACACTCAGAGATGGGCTGTAAATTGTTGAGTGCTGATATTGAGTGTATAGTGCACGATACACTTGATACAGTATCTTGATGATGGAAGCAAATGTCTGATCAAGGAATATTGATACTAGCAGGACATGAAATATGGAAACTTTGTTACAGACTGTCGTCTTGTAATGGTTCAACAAGTAACAAGTATTACACACTGCATTTGACTGCTAAACATGAGAGATCTGTACTCTATCAGTGTTGAATGAATGAATGAGTGAATGTATTGGATCCCAACTTGGACATGAGCTAAGTTGTGTTTGCAAGTAACAGATATGCCTTCCTTTTGCTTTTGGGTCGAAAAGCAGTAAAAGTGGAGACACTCAGGCTGCTGTAGGATGGGGAGTCCTGACCAGATGGGTCTGCTGCAAACTGAATTTATCGTCTCTTAGTCCGATTGTTTATTTCACTGGTGGTTTGGGATTAACCTTCTGATACATTGTTTAAAACTGTGGGTTTTAGTGATTGATACAACTGCAGATGTCCATCCACTAGTGATAGTAGTTCACAAGTTTAGAGCAAATCGACTGTAATGATGGGGGCCATTGGATGGTTTATTTAGATGGAAGGAAAATAGGGAAGTAAGTAAGTGAAGAAGAGATTGAAGTTGAAAGGTTATGAGAGAAACACACAAGTGTTTGAGAGTATGACAGAGGGTAAAGTGATGTGTAAGAAGGTTAAGGAGGTTGAAGAGTTTTACAGCAATGAAAGAACTGAAGTAAAATGCAGGAAGTGAAATCAGTAAAGTCATAGACATGCAATGCAGGAAGAAAGGAAGATATGCACAGGCGTTCTTTAAATCAAGATATGCTAGAAGACACGTAATAGATCTTGTTGAAGGGTTTTATGGGAGTAACAAGGTCACAGCAGTCAGAAGATGCGTGGGAGAGACGGTGGGGCCATTAAGGCTGGACAAAGAGATGCTTGCTCACTTGGAGCAACTCAAGCAAATTCTTGAACCACACACACACACACACACACACACACACACACACACACACACACACATACTGTTGAATGAAATGAATCTTAAATGTAAGTATTCTTCAGTGATGTGATTAAGTCTATGTAGTTTTCTTAAATATTAGGACATAAAGAGGATATTTTTTCCTTTTTAGTTTAGATGATTTGGCTCATCACTACTGTAATGTCAAAAGTTACAAAGTTACACAAACAATTGGATTGTAGATGGGATTTTACAAACAGATTGATCAAATATATTGCAACTTTTAGATGGTTAACACACAACTGGTGCTGATCGGGTTTCAACAGGAAACAACGAATGCCCTGACCTATTTTCTTTTTAGGTGCAACACTTAAATCGAGGATTTAACGTAGAATGATTAGAAAAATAAAAATGAACATTTAAACAAACATAGTGGAGCAAGAAGGGAAATTCGTTTTGGGGATAAACACAAAATTTGAGATATCGCCTAAGAGGTCTTGAGGTTATTTGGATATTAGATTTAACTTCATATGGGGATATTTTTAACCATGTTTTAAATTAATACAGGCCTCAACAGGAGTGATGGAGATGTGTGTACAGTTTTGCTGTGCTACTTATTACAAAAGAGAGAAATATTGGGCATGGATTAATTGTGCAAAACACAATCCTCAAGTTTAAATGACCAGAATTAAATTAAATTGCACCGATACGTTATAATACAATTTGAATATTAAACCTAAAGATCTTTAACCCTAACCCTTCCGAATTGATTGAATTGTGTTCAATAAAACAGTAGATGTTTTTAAAAAAAAAACAAGTAAAGAGAGAAATTATACCAAGGCTTTAGATACCGGGGAGTAAGAACAAATTTGTCTTTGTGATGAATGTACAACATTGTTTCTTATCAGCCACAGTTAGCAGGACTAATGAATAAACTACAATTAGATAAAATTAAGAGAATGAGCTAATTGTAAGATAATTGGGTTGCGAAGCTCTGGCCAAGGATCAGACTTTAATATCCCAAGAAGGTGAATTGGGTGAGAGTGAGCACCTATTCAGCCTTTATCCAGATAACCCTCCCTTCTCCTAAGGCGCCGTCTACCAGCAACCAGACGCATACCCTCCTCCACAGGCTCTCTGTCCCTAACTTTATGCCTCGTACAAGCAGGACTACAGGACATGACGGGGGCCCCACTGTACGGTGCTACAGCCAACCGAGAAGACAGTGGGGAGGGGCAACCGAGGCCGAGGTAAGATGAATGAGGGGCAGTTTAGACAAAGAAAATAATTGTTTCTGTTGTGGGCAGTCTGGAAATTGTTCCAGGGCACGCTCCTAATCACCTAAAGGCCAGAGGCCTCAGTCCAACACAGCTCGATGCCCTCATGATGTCCATCCACCACAAGCACCATACACACTATAATAGATGCCATAGTGGTGCCCAGATCCGATGGCTGATGGTAACCTGTTCCAGAACCTGAGGTTACTCTGACGATCAATGGAAGACATTACAGATGTATGCTGGACTCTGGTGCTATTCCACAGTGAACATGCCATCTGCCACCATCAAGGAATGCTGTGCCGGATTTTCGGGCCAATCAGAGGAGTGGCTGCTTTCTATCCACGCCCCACTCTGACAGCCAGCTGCTGCAAGCTGAAGTCCAGCAGACACAGACAGAGGCAGACGTCTGGTGGGAGAGAGTGGAAGACTAAGACCAACCTGATCTACATGAGACTGTTCACTGTTGGAGCTCCTGATTCAAGGTGTTACACCGGACTGAACATTGTACAATTAACTGTTTGTCTTCTCCTGAGGAGGACTATGATATCCTGTGGATTACGACTGGAGTTTGAATGGACACCCAACGTCTGTGACATCTTTGTGGGGAAAACAAGGCGTAGCAGATGCGCTACGAGAGACGTCGGCTCCTCACATCACCTTGATCATCCAAAGCAGAGGAGAAGCTGAGAACATGGGGTCAATCGTTAAGACAGGGGTTGATGCCACGGACTGGGAGCCCACTACAAATATTAAACTATTGCACACACATTTGAAGTAAACTCAAATCAGAGAAACACATGTGAAACCACACACTGACAATGGAAACACAACTCATGGTAGATTTCTTGACACATTTTGGACGAAAGGGGGAGCTTGATTGATGTGGGATTGATTCCAATTGCAACGGTGGTAATTGAATTGAAATGGTTAAATGGAACGGTCCAAATTTACCGTCCTTAGTACCCCGTAAGGGATAATAAGCAGTAGGGATAGAAAATAAATTGAAGGATTGCTGGATGCAGGCGTTTTGGAAAAGACGAGGTTCCCCTGGAATACCTTGATTAATTGGGTCCCTAGAACCAGAAGCCCGACTATCATACGGTGCACGATTTGAGTTTTAAGTTGTGGTGTCAACACACTATTAACGCCCCAAATTCTATGTTTAACACTATGTTTAATGCAATAGGCTCTGATGAGAGATGTTTCACCAGCATCAACCTGGCAGATGTTTTTTCTGTGTCCTAACTGACAAATTGTAACTGTTTTATCTGGGTGTTTATGAAAAGAACAGATTTGTGGTTTCTGTTCTGTTTCAAAAGGGGGTGTGTAGAACAGGTTAAAGAATTAAGATTTTGATGTAATATAGTGGCAAATTAGATAATATGGAAATATGGCACCCCACTTGTGTAAGGAACATAGCTAAAAAAACTAACTAAAACTAAAATAGACCAGTTAAAAATGGAACACGAGACTGTTGTGCGTACATCACATGGGATAAAAGGCGTTTTTATAGTCAAATATGTTGACACTCTCCTTTTAATTAACTCTGCCCCAGATGGATCCTTTACTAGAGCATTAAATAGACTAAGAGCCATGTCCTTTAAATAAGCTGAACACTCTGGCATAGACAATCCCATTAATAATTGGTTAAGTCAACATTTTGGACAATGAAAGGGTTTGATAATGTCACTGTTTTGTACTATAGTATAGCATAGTAGCCTTCACCCTTTGTGGATACTAGATCCCTGTATCAGACAATTATGTCTTTAATGCATCACAACTGCAGTAGATGCTAAAATGCCCCTGCCATACAAGATGGTTTTGTTACATGAAAGGATCCAATTGTTAGGGCTGTGGGAGAATGGAGGAGATGGATATTGTAAGAACCGACTTCAATGGACCTGAAGAAGACACCCCGTTAGGGTCAACGTCCCTGAATAGATAATCTGCTAACTGTTGCACACATCATATATAGTGGATGCACGCACGTAGGTGGTGTGATAGTTTTTGGGGCTAGGATGTATTTCTGTGTCTATTATACTCGGTTTAGATGTGATAGAGATTTCTTAGTATTTCTTGTGATGCATAGAAATTTCCACAACTGCTGCATACACCCTCTACACTGATATAGGTTCTAGTGTTTTTTAATGTTTAGAAATTTCCACGACTGCTGCATTCACCCAATACCCACTGATATAGATTTTTAGCGTTTAGATTAGTCGTTTCTTTTGATTTTTTGGTTTACATAATGAATTATGTAAAAAGGGGGATTGATAATCAAAAGTTTCTTTCTTTGTGCTAAGTTAGAAAATGTTGCCCTGTCCTGCTGAAGAATTCAAGTCAGAGACAGTCTGGCAGGATGGGGGTTCCTGTCTGGACTTGATTTAAGAGTCGGGACCCGCACGGACAAACAGAGGTTTCTCTGTGTGTATTGATAAGGGGATCGGTTTCTGTTCTGTCTAGGGAAGCAAGGTCAGCGGGTCAACCAGCAGATGTGTAAGATAAGGAGGGAGGTTCACACCACACCCCAACCAACACTCAACCATTGTTCTTTGTTTACGTTAGGCAAGGTGGTCTGCACATTGGATGTGACCGGATCCTTAGAGGCGGGGGGAGAAGGTTCATCCCCTACGCCAGCTTAGGGCCAATAGAAATCTTTTCTTTGTCTTTTGGGTTATAAAACATGTTCTTGCTGATGTTAGTTAGTGTGTGTTCTTCCGGCCTGCGGGCCGGTAGGATTGCTCCTGCCTTTGCAAACGCAGCGCTTATACTTGACCTGTGATCTGATGAATAAATCTACCAGAACGAGAGAAGTAGTTTGGCTGAATTCTTCCAGACGTCCCCATCCAGGCTTCCAATTTTTGAACACGAGCCTCTCTTTTGAAATTACTAACACTAGCCCTTCTCAGAGCACGACCACCGTTAGTGTGGCAGTGTGGGGCTGTTCGTCAACCCAGTGTATATGCACCAGCGGACACTCCCCTAACCCCACCCCATCGGTCCGCCCGCCGACAACAACTTCACCCCCGCCCCAGTATTTCAACGTGTTTATTAACCGGTCATGACCAGGATCAGTCTTGGATCTTTTGCTGTCTGCATCGTATATCTCCATATCCATTAAAGATCACATTCATTACCGTGACTGTGATGAAGGCATGCCTGGCTTGTGCTAAGCCATCTCATGCCAATAACAACATGTGTGTCTGTGCCAGAGATGGGGACTCGAGTTTGAGACTCGGACTCGAGTGCGACTTAACTCGCACACACAGTGACTTCAGACTTGACTTCAGACTCGACCTCGAGCTTTTAGACTCATGAACAATGTTTAATTTTAGGAAACATCTGATGAGCTCGCTATACCCCTCCCTCCGTTACCTGCCTACGTAACACGTATATTGACATACTATATTGCTGGTGGCGCACACGCGGACAACAATTTGTCGTCCAAGATGTCGAATGCACCAGCCGCTTCTGTGCCATTCGTCGTGAGCTTAGGGTTTAAAACCTTCCAATAAGACGGAAACAATAGAACCGCTCAATGCAAAATATGCGCCATTACAATAAAAGATTCTGACTCAACCACGTCAAATTTTATCAGGCATCTGAAAACCCACCCTGATAGGTGAGTAAACATGTTTAGCTAAGCAAGCATTGACCATCTACCGCAGGGGTGTCAAACTCAGTTCAGGTTTGGGCAAGATACTGCCGACTTCGACCGAACGTGGGCCACTGACGATCAGCGCTAACGGCTGACGGGGGGTGGGTCACTGGCGGTTCGGCCGACGGTTCGCTGACGTCGGGACGTATGCACTCCAGAGGCGGACCGTTTACTCTGCGATCTCCTTAAACTGTCTCTGCTCTGGTCACTGAAGCAAAACAATACGTGGACAATAAATATCGGAGCCAAGAGCAGCGAGTGAAGTCAACTACTGCTGCTAACACATCCCGTCAGACCAGGATTATTTATATATATCCATTAATGAACTTTTCTCCTCATGTTACCCTGGTAAGCGCTGTCATAACAGACGGTTGCGTCGATTCTTACTGTGCAAATCTACGTACTTCTGGTTTAGCGGCTACGCTTCGTATTTTCATTTTATGGGAAAAACCACAAAAAAAATTAACAGAGTAAAAAGTTGTTGGTATGGTTGAATGAATGGTTAAAATTAAAAGTATTTAATAAAGGAAAAGGTATTGTGCTAAAAAGAACATCTCAGCTGAGGAGCCGCTGGTCTCAACCAACAGGACACAGGGCAGTTGTATGACCATCCCTAGTGCCTGTCTGTTGCCTCCACCAGCGAACTTGAGAACAATGGCTGTCTACAAGTATTTATACAGATCAGTAGTCTCTACGGGAGTACGGGGTGAGGGGGTCCTTACTTTGGGCGTACATGGGTCCCTGTACGCCCAAAGCGAGAGCTGTTTTCGGGTGGTCGGCAGTAAGTCGTTTCCAGTGGGGGTTGGCCTTCGCCAGGGCTGTGCCTTATCACCAATCTTTTTTGTGGTTTTCATGGACAGGATATGGAGGCATAGTCGGGGGGAGGGTCTACAGTTCAGGGGGCTGCAGATTTCATCACTGTGGTCCTGATGGCATCCTCCGTCTGCGGCCTCCAACTCTCACTTGAGCGGTTCTCAGCTGATTGTGAAGCGGTTGGGATGAGGATTTGCACCTCCAAATCTGAGGCCATGGTTCTCAGCAGGGAACCGATGGATTGCCTCCTCCAGGTAGGGAATGTGTCCTTACCCCAAGTGAAGGAGTTCAAGTACCTCTGGGTCTTGTTCACGAGTGAAGGGAAGATGGAGTGTGAGTTTGGCCGAAGAATCGGAGCAGCAGGGGCGGTATTGCACTCACTTTACCGCACTGTTGTGACGAAAAGAGAGCCGAGCCGAAAGGCAAAGCTCTTGATCTACCGGTCAATCCTCATTCCTACCCTCACCTATGGTCATGAAGGATCGGTCATAACCGAAAGAACTAGGTCACGGGTACAAGCGGCCGAAATGGGTTTCCTCAGGAGATTGGCTGATGTCTCCCTTAGAGATAGGGTGAGAAGCTCAGCCATTCGCGAGGAGCTCGGAGAAGAGCCGCTGCTCCTTTGCATTGAAAGGAGCCAGTTGAGATGGTTTGGGCATCTGGTAAGGATGCCCCCTGGACGCCTCCCTTGGGAGGTGTTCCAGGCATGTCCAGCGGGGAAGAGGCCCCGGGGAAGACCCAGGACTAGGTGGAGAGATTATATCTCTGCATTGGCCTGGGAACGCCTTGGGATCCCCCAGTCAGAGCTGGCCCAGGAAAGGGAAGTTTGGGGTCCCCTGCTGGAGCTGTTGCCCTCGCGACCCGACCCGATCCTAGAGCGGTTGAAGATGGATGGAGGGATCTCAGTCAATATCGTTGTGGTGCTATCAAGTATTACATGAATGCATTTTGGTAGATTACATTGAATACAATCATAACTGTACATTGGTATTATTCTATTTGATTAGTTTCAAAATTACAGTGGTTTTACAACATTCCTATTACTTTATTGAATACATATCTCCAGAATCATGGCTGTATTTGGTGTACACTAAATGCATTTTATTTATAGTTCATTTATGAACCTGGTCATCAATTTCTTTTTTAATATCCTAGTATCAACGGAAATACACAGAGGTCAACAGTTCAGTTCTCCTGCTCCAAATTCCAAAATATTCTCAGAGCAGTGAATCTCCCTCGTCTTGTGGGAAATGGGGTGCCGTCCGTGTGACTCATTATTGTGCTTTGTAATCATAGCAACTACTGTGTCTCTCAGAGGCATTCTGGAAAGAATTTAAATGTGAGAAAGTTCTGTGCAATTGCATTGAAACCATGTTCCCTGCTGAGATAGCTCAAGGAGTAGGATCTGATTAAAAAAGGAATCAACGCTGAAATAGGTATAAGCCTCACTCTCCTCATAACACTGAAGTAGACTGCAAATCCAAATGGGAGTTGTGCCACAGTTGTGGGTGGGTGCTTAGGCCCCCACTGAGAGTAACATTTGAAATTTTAAGCACATGAATGTGGCTTTCACAGAAAAAAAGGAGAAGCAAACAGCCCTGTAAATGCTGTAATATTCTACTTGAAAGCAGATTGGGTAGTTACCAGTGATGATGGATTCATGCAGAGTTTCGAGGGACTCGGCTGGCTAACAGACTCATTCCCACTGTTTAATTATTAAGCCCATGAGTTCAGGAACCTCCACATGTTTCTGCACTTGACATATTTTATTTCATAGTAGTCATCGGGAGATAATTAATTATTTACAGTGCCAGTTCCCCACTGATTTTGCAGTGGTTTCTTTTGGTTGGCAGCTATAGATGATTGGTAAACCTTCTCTTGTTCTACTGCCAATGGATTTATCCTCACTCAGAGTAATCATACTGTGTATAAGCAGTACACTGTAAAAAAAAAAAACTGTTGAAAATACGGTGAAATATTGGCAGCTTTTGTTGGCAAAACTTCACCATATCAGACATTATGGGATGTTTTTTGAAATTGTAAATTTCCCAATTCATTTGTTTACAGATTGCATTAAAATCAATATACGGTAAAATACTGGCAGCTGTGGTTACCTTACCTACATTGAACTATACCACGGCATACATGTAATTAGCTTTGACAAAGATGATGTTTGAGTCACTGCATCCAGAGTTGTCAGGTGGGATGAAGTGTCAAACAGATAGGGATTTGTGTTCAGGAGACTGGAACTTTGGTCAGGTGTTATCCTAATTTCAGTTTGAGGATTCCCAAATCAATCTGGTATTGGGGGAACGGGCATGATCCACTGTACAGCCAGAAAAAAGATAACATAGAAACATTAACAATACTAACATTAACATCAATACCAATAATATAACTGTAAATGGCACTTGCACATATGGAAATTATTCCCACATAGTTCACACAAAACATAATTCAAAAAATTAAACTGAAGACATTAAAGACGGTTAAACAAAACAAATTTAAAAGAGGGGGGAACTGAGAATAGGATAACCTACATATATGATTTATGACAAGAAATAGCCATAATAGATAGGTATATATAATATAATAGGTATGTCTGGGTAGAACCCACGTTGGACTATGCAAAGTGTAGGTTTATGCAGTGCTCAACAATGGCAATACCTGCACACACTGTTTGAAGTGCTTACAGAAATAGAATAATATGAAGCCTTATGTTGTTAGCTTACAATACACTGAACTGTACAACAACTTACCACTATTTATCCTTGACAAAATTTGCATCAGATTATAAGATTATACTAGCAGGACAACAAAGAGGGTGATGAAGTCCACATCAAGTAAATCTAATTTTAGTGCTGTTCTTATCCTTATGTTTCTGTGATATATGGGCCATAAATGAAGAATTGCATCCACTCACATGACAACTCATGGTGCATCCTTCCACATGATGCTCCTTCAGATGAGTGATCAGCTGATTAGTGTCTAATCACACGTGATCACCTAATGCTGCACCAGACGGACGGGAGACATCTTCAAATCAATGGTTTTTTCAAAAGTATTTAATAAAGGAAAAGATGTTGTGCTAAAAAGAACATCTCCGCCGAGGAGCCACTGGTCTCTCCAAACAACAGGCCACAGCAGTCCTTTGACCATCCCTAGTGCCAACCCTAGTGCCCGTCTGTTGTCTCATACAATGCTCCGCCGTGGTGCCAGATAATGAGTCTCTCGGGTAATACTGGTTTTGTTCATATCACGGTGTATTGCTGTTCTTAGTACATAGTTCTTTAAAATGAACAGGTTTTCTTTACAAAGCACTGTAAACAATACAGTGCTGGTTGTTAAGTGTATAATATGTATCTCCATTGGCACCACAATGTTCTGTATATTTGACACCAACAAAATATCTTCTAAAAAGTAATTCATGTAAAAATCACAATATTGAAGGATTTCCATATCAGGAATCGTTTATTGCCATAATATGTCAGACATACATGGAATTTGACTTGGCGGTTGGTGCATAACGGCAGACAGTACAATAATGGACAGACAACGTAGTGCAGGAATAAGATAATGATATATGCTATGGTTATTAAGCTAAAGCTATGGGTTAGTAAGTTAAGAAATAAAAATAAAGATAAAGTGCACCAGCTAAAAGAAAGTGATGAGTGAAAGTGACAAAGTGTATGTACAGAGTGAGAGTCAGTCAGGGGGGGACCCGGGTTCGGTTGATGAGCCCGACTGCCGATGGGAAGAAACTGGGAGGTCCTAGTCCTGATGGACCTAGACTCCTCCCGGATGGAAGGGGAACAAACAGTTTATGTCCGGGGTGAGAGGGGTCCTTCAGAGTCCTGGAAGCGAACAAGTTCTGGAGAAACGGAAGATTGCAGCCAATCACCCTCTCTGCAGAGTGGATGACATGCTGCAGCCTGCCTTTGTCCTGTGGCTGCAGTGTACCACACGGTAATGGAGGAACATGGGACGGACTCGATGATGGCCGTGTAGTAGTGCACCATCATCGTCTTTGGCAGTTTGAATTTCTTCAGCTGCCTCAGGAAGAACATCCTCCTTCATCCTGGACCTTCTTGGTGATGGAGCTGATGTTCAGCTCCCACTTGAGGTCCTGGATGATGATGGAGCCCAGGAAATGGAAGGAGTCCACAGTGGTGACGGGGGAGTTACACAGGGTGAGGGGGGAAGGTGGGGCTCCGTACTTCCTGAAGTCCACAACCATCTCCACTGGCTTCAGGGCGTTAAGCTCCAGGTTGTTCTGGCTGAACCATGTCACCAGGTGGTCAGGCTCCCACCTGTAGGCAGACTCATCCCCACCAGAGATCAGACCAATGAGGGTGGTGTCATCCACAAACTTCAGGAGCTTGACAGGCTGGTGATTGGAGGTGCAGCCCTTGGGTGTACAGGGAGAAGAGCAGAAGGGGAAAGAATGCAGCCTTGGGGGGAACCGGTCCTAATGATCCGAGAGGCTGAGACATGGAAGTTGGACAGAAAGTCAGTGATCCACTTGCAGGTGGAGTCGGGTACGTGCAGCTGGGAGAGTTTGTCCTGCAGCAGAGACAGAATGATGGTGTTGAAGGCAGAGCTGAAGTCCACAAACAGGATCCTGGGCCTCTTGGGAACAGGGATGATTTTGGAGGCTTTGAAGCAGGCTGGAACGTGGCATGTCTCCAAGGAGGTGTTGAAGATGGCAGTGAACACCGGAGACAACTGTGTGGGGGGAGACTGAGTCCAGACCGGCTGCTTTGGGTGGGTTCTGTCTTTTAAAGAGCCAGTTAACGTCTCTCTCCAAAACAGAGGGTCGTTGGGGGAGGGGAGGGTAATGCAGAGGTGTGAGCCCCTGATGGGTGCGGCGAGGGAGGGGTGGTGGAGCTGTGTGGGATGGAGTCAGGAAATTGAGTTCTACAGCAGATTTGAATGTCATTCAGCTCGTCTGAAACTGAAGCAGAGTCACTTGCTGAGAACTGTTGTTGAAGTTTCTCAGAGTAGAGTCGTTTAGCTAGTCGTAGTTTTCTGAGTTCCGCTGTGAACCAGGGTTTGTCGTTGTTATAACTCACCCTGGTGCATGATTGTACACAGCTGTCCTCACAGAAGCCGATGTAAGAAGTTACAGCCTCTGTGAAGTCATCCAGATTGTCAGAAGCAGTCCTGAAAACATCCTAGTCTGTGCAGTCCAAACACGCCCGAAGATCCTCTAGCGCCTAAATGGTCAACTTCTTGGATTCCCTCACCACAGGCTTGCAGAGCTTTAGTTTCTGCCTGTATGTGTTGCGCCCTCAGTGCGCATGTATAACCAGTACACCAGCTTCACCACTAGGCGGCAGCAGCGCGATTCAAACGGTGGTGGGTTTATCTAAACCCGCTCCTGCGGAACCGGCTTAATCCGGTTCTCAGCAGGAGAAAGAATCAAGAGTTGGCGCTGTGGTGCTGATGATTGTGTTTTTATGTTTTACAGGTGAGCTGGTGTCCGTAATAATTAGATGTGTGTATGAAGCTAAAATAACAGGTTATGTGTCGTAGAATGTGAGTTTTGATGCGTTAGTGGGTTAAAAATAGGTTATATGAATGTTAGCTAACTAGCTTGTTTCAGAGGGGTTAGCTTCTATGCCATTTCCCTCGTTGGTCACGTGACCACAGAGGGGCTGTTGTTTACGTGGCTATTGAGTATATAGTTAGGCTTAATCCGGTTCTCAGCAGGAGAAAGCATCAACAGTTGGCGCTGTGGTGCTGATGATTGTGTTTTTATGTTTTACAGTCACCTGCATTTAATAAATAAAAAAGTGGATCAAGACCAATCCGACGTGCCATCTTTGAGGATGTTACATATGCGGGAATCAGGTGGACCAGGACGTGGTCGGAGTGTCCCAGCGCAGCACGAGGGACGGCGTGATAAGCCCTGCTTGCTGTACTGTAGCAGTGATCCAGCGTGTTCTCCTCTCTGGTCGGGCATTTTATAAACTTTGTTTAAACTTCATGGCTGAGGTTTCCTTTGTTAAAGTCCACGAGGACAATAACCAAGGAGTCCGGGTTGGTCCGCTCCACACTGGCCGGAGAGTGTCTGCTGTGCCTCCTGTATGTTGCCTGCCGGCGACATGTATACACCGACCAGGATGAATTAAGCAAATTCACAGGGGAGTAGAATGGTTTGCAGTTGATAAAAAAAAAAATCCAGAGCAGGAGAACAGTGTTGTAGGATCACTGTTACGTCGTTGCACCAGTTGTTGTTGAGGTAGAAGCAGATTCCTCCACCCCTTTGAGTTGGAAATAACTCAGGTCCACGGATGTTCAAGAGCCCTCTCTGGTGAAAGAGCTCTGGGAATCACAACAGGAAAAACAATAAAAAACAAAGAACACTAAAACAACGTGGCAGCAGAGTTGTATTACGGTGCATTTCCCTTTTGATTACAATTTTAGGTACAAATAACGTGATCAAATGTATTTATTACAAGATACGAATCCCCAACTAACTTCCTCGGCTAACATATATATTTACGGTGTTTCACTGTCAAATAAACTGAATTTAACAGTCTGTTACTGTCGGGTTTTCAGTTTTTCACCATACATTTTACTGACTTTTGCATTTTTGTTTTACTGCATTTTCAGAATTGGTGTGAATATTATAGAAAGACATATAAAAGTAGGTGCTACTCCTAAGCCCCTCACCCATCGGCTGGACTTCCGCGAGGCAGCACCCCTTAAATGGTTTTTCATATTTTTAACGGTGGTTTTAACAAAGTGGGCAGCAGTAAACATAAAATGAGTTTGACACCCCAGCATTAGATAGTCGGCGAACATTCAGCATGCTCTGGTTCATCTATTTTTCTTCCATTCAGATCTACTGACTATGGCTCCACGTATGAGAGGATGAACGACAAAGTCGGATCCAAGACTGTCCTGAGTTACCTGTACGTCTGTCCAACTAACAAGAGAAAGGTGAGACGTTGTGAGTGGTTCATCTTCCAGAATCTGTCCGCCTTCTCTCGATTATTGATATATAGTATATGCTTTGTTTATCTTGCTTAAAATGCTTATATGCTTATAAATGTTTATAAATCTGTAAACACTTGTGTTACCTTCAAAAGAGAACTAGGCCTCTATTAAATCAGTTTTATAAACGAGAAAGATTGTTGGTTATGTTTCCCCTATATGTATAGACCCTTTTAAAATATTCTAATAAGTCTCTTTTGTGAGTGACTTATTGTTTGAATGTTCTTTATGCAAACTGAAAATGTCATACTCTATGTAACTTTGCACATCATGATGCATCCAAGCTAAAATAATTGGATATACTATAGTTATGTGGTACTTATGTTCTTTAGCAGACGTACTGTTGTTGCGGTCGCCCGTTAATCAGGGCCTGAGCCAACTATTTGGTTTTCAAAGAAATATTTTTCTGCCACAATAATTGCACTTTTGAGGGCTTTATCATATTAAAAAAAAATTGATATTCTTGGGGTTGCGCAATTAGGGGATTAAAAGAAGTGCTCTCTAGCGCCCCCGTAAGTGCTTCCTTTTGGGGGAAATTTTGCTCCCTTTTACCAATTGACTTGAACCTTTGCACACAGGTGCTCTTGGATGTGCTCAACAAAAAAGTCAATCATGGTATGCAAATGCGCCTGCCCATTTGTCCCGCCATTTTGAATATTGAGACGCTTGGTCTGATTCTTACGAAATCTCCAGCAAAATGATTATTGGCTCAATGCCATCAAATTTTATTGAAATAATGTTAGTATCTCAATTTTCATTAAAGTTATGGACCAATGAAATTTGTAAGGGGTGTGGCCTTCAAAGGAAAGACCTTATACCTTAATACCAAAAGTATAAGGCCTGTCTTCACCAAATCTTTAGGACATGTTCACATTGAGTCCTCGAACATCCCCAAATGTTTTCAGAATATTTGAACATTAGAGGTGCTATAGTGATTCTCTATATTTTTGCTTGTCTTTTACAATTGCAAACGAACTCCTCCGAGTTTAAATCAACTCAATTTCAAAATCAGGCAAGTTGATCCTGACACTTGTGGGGTCAAAAGTTATAAAAAATAAAGTGAATACATAAAATAAATAAAAGTTTTCACAAAACTACCAGGGCGTGAGGTTGCGTCCATTTTGGACAATTTTTGACGATTTTCTTCCAAATGTAAAATGTTATAACTCCAAGGAACATTGATATTTCTGGCTAGAAATTTTTATTCATGATGCTTGTGTAGGCCTATAAGTATTCCCATGCAGTGATTTTCAAAAAAGTATAGCGCCACCTTATGGCTTAGGGCTATGCAAAATTTCAACAGTTTGATGTCTATCTCCTAGCCCTTTAATCTGATTGACTTCAAATCTGAAAATAAGCCTTAAGACTGTGGTGATGGGTCACTAAATATTGGGAGTTTTTGACAAACTTTGTTGCCGTGACAACACCATCTTCGCATGAAAGTTCAAGCACATCTTTTGAGCCTTGGCAAACTCAAAAACTCTTGAAAAGCTCTTTGAGTGTCTTAGGTGATGACCTTTACAGACCTGATGTGGAGTTTTGGATCAAAAGTGGAAAATTGCCTCCATAGCGCCCCCCTTTCAACAAAGCAGCGCCGGCACCTTGTTTGACCTACAAGTATGGTGATTTTTGAACAAATGTATTACAGGGAGACTTAAAAAAGTCTCTGGGGACTATGCTGTAAAACAAGCAGGAAGTCAGTTATAATTGTTTTGGTGTGAATATTTCCTCTGTTTTTGCAATTCCTAGCCCCCTGGAAGTTTTTGACGAAGCAGCGCCGGCACCCTGTTTGACATACAAGTACGGTTATTTTTGAACAAATGTATTACAGGGAGACTTAAAAAAGTTTCTATAAAACAAACAGGAAGTTAGTTATAATAGTTTTGGTGTGAATATTTCCTCTATTTTTGCACTTCACATTTATTGCATCAAAAACTATATTGACAATAAACGTTATTTAATTGACTACAAAAACAAAAAACATTAACATTTAAACAAACATAACATTTAAGAAAGAATAGCTAAATAACTGCAAATAGTCCCCACAGATCACACTCTCTCTCCTCACGGAATGGAGTGATCCAACCTATTTTAGTGACGTTTTGATTATGTAATTGGATCAGAACCGATGGCCTCGTCGTTAGCTCTAAGCCTGCCATGCCGTAGACCCGGGTTTGAGTCCTGTAAGTTTTTTTTTTTTTTTCAACCGCGTGTCCGGCTGATATAACAAAGGAATCCATTTTACTCTCCTTGGTGAGGTTAATGATTGACTTTCACACTTTAGAGGTTCACTAATATCTTACTAAGGCTCTTACGGTTGTATATATAATTTATACAGAATACAGAAATGGATCAAAGTGAGCCTGGTTGAGGCACTTAAATTAGTTTTTCTTTCCTATTTTTGACCCGCGTGTCTGGCTGACCGCTGCCCCCCCGACATGCAAGGAGAGGCGAAGGCCCTTTCATCGCTGCTCGCAGCTTTAATTTTGCTTGTTCTATTTTGGGCCATGTTGTGGGGCTCCATTTTCAAACTCAAGCGCTAAACAAGTGTACAGACCCTGATTCCATTGCTCCAATTTCATGGATTTAATTCCCCTTTCATCAAAAGAAAACATAATAAGTCTTATAGCTCATCAATTAGTAAAGAGTCAATATAACAAATTATTATTATTGAGATAACACTGCCTATCACTAATATTACTTTCACTGATTATCTGGAACTATGTACTGCATTTCCCTCCTCAAAAGGTAATTGAGCATGCAGTTGTGTGAAAAGGTTACTCTGTAAGAGACGGGTTGGAAAATTTCAACCTATGAGTTTATGTATGGTGCAGTTGACTTGTGGGCAGGATGAACGTATAAATTCATGGCATTGTTTCCTTCCTGCATAGTTTAATAATAATATAATAATAATGCATAATTTATTGAAACAGCAAAAAGAATGGAATTTGAAGCTATTTAAAGAGCCAGAATAAAAAAAACTAATGAGCATTGTCAGCTGCTGGCCATCTGCCAGAGTATTTAGTCTGCCCAAGAGTTTTGTCAGTTACATTTTGTGTACTTATTTTTCTAACATTCTAAGAATTTCGTTAACTGATCACTGCGTCAGCATTTTCTACCGTCTGCCTAAATCTTTTAATTTTATTCATGAACCCTAACCTACCTCACCTTCCCAGTTTGAAGCATTCGATTCTGTCTTAAATGTAGGCTCTAAACCCCCTGAGCTGTGATTCACAACTCAGTTTCAGTAAGTGTGATGCGCCTTGTGTCGGGAGCTCTGCTGGTCTGGTGCTCCAAGCAACAATGTGATGGACAGGTGGAATTGTAGGCAGATGAGGCCACAGTGCTGTAAGAAGCTCAGTTACAGCATTAGTCTGGTCCGCATCGGTAGACGTTTGTTTCCATATCAATATGTGTACAGTAGCAGTCATGAAAAGGTGTGGTAACAATATTCTTTAGTGGTTGCTAAAATACACAGAAAAAGTATAGTTTTGTTGGTCATGGTCAGCCAAAGACATATCTGATATTGGGGCAGGATGTCATGATCACTGGAGGAAAAGTTCAGCTTGAATCTTCCTCCAGTGATCATGCTGTGAGAATAAACTGTAGATGTTTTTTTTGTTCACATTGATAATGTTCATTTTTGTGGCATACCTTTTAAGAGAAGTACTCTTGCTAGTTCCTAGCTCTTACTTTTGCTAAGAAAGCATTGATTATCAGATTAAGGAAGAAAAGAAAAGTGAGTGTCCAAAAAAAAGATAAATGCTTACACTCAGGGACTTGCGTCCTAGAATTGTGTCTACCATGACCAGTATTGTTTCCAGTATTGCAGCTTTCAGCAGGGCTACATGGATGAGCAACCACATCAGTGTTTGCATCAATACACGTTAATAGGAGTCATCTTATTGAACTATAGTCACTTAAACAGAAAATGTTTATTTGAAGATACAGCATGCAAATCTTTTAGAGGTGTAAATGTATTATTGACAATAGCTGCCAAATTTAGCCACAGTTTTCCTAGTTAAATTATCTTACTTCAAACATGTAAACTATACACTCATAATAACGGATATCCACTATAACAGGGTTTCCTAACCTTTTTGACCTTGGGCCCAACAATACAAAGTTGCACGGGGCCCGTTCAAATATTTGGATTAACTAATTAATATCATTCTAGGTTGGATTTGTATTCAATGACTTAATAAAATAACAAAAAAACACAGTGATCATCACAAGGACAACTATTTATTATCTGTAAACACTACCCAACAATTATTATAATAACTTTTATAAAAATGTAATAAATAAATATGGAGTAATAAAATACATTCAAAATAATACGTTTAAAACGTTTAAATAAAGTGCAAATGAAAAAATAGCCATATAATTTTATAATTAATTTGATTAAAGCTTCAGCAGTAAATATATTTTGGCACCACAGAAGCAGCCGTTCCTCTTCAAATCTTCTTCACATGACAACATGTGTTTGTCTGATGCACACATCCACAGCGGCAGCAGAACCAACTCCTCCGCTATAGTGAGAGGTTTCTTGCATTGTTCTACACGTCTGGCTAGGAGGCAGCTGGCTTTCAAGTCAGATTTAGATTTGCCAGTCAGTGAGATGACGGACTTCTTCTGCATCTGTAGCCCATTTCTTTCTTTAAAGAAATTCCACCTGCTTTCCCATGAGCGTTGGATCTTTGGTTTCCATATGACGCTTTAATTTGGACGCCTTCAATGCTTTGTTGGAGAGCGTTCACACCAAAGGCCAAGCAAATTTTCGATGTAGTTGTAGTTATTTTGCTTCATTCCCGTCCCGCTTTATGCGTGCCTGAAAAGGCTTATCTCTGTTAGACAGTTATAATAATTTCCGCTATCCACCATGAAAATAAAAATCATCATCATCAATCATCAACATCATCCGTCGCCGCACACAGCGTGAATTTCACCGACTCCTCAGGAAATGTGCTTCTAGCGCTGCTTCAGGCTGACCAGCAGCCGGTTTGATGACCTGTTGTGTCGCCTCGGTGCCAGTGTCTCTCGGTTAGACACCAAATGACTTGAAAGTATGAATGAAAGTGTGTTCACGCTGTGGCAGCAGGACGGCGGTGATGACGAGCAGAGCATCTCAACGCTGATTGGCTTTTGAAAAAAACAGCGTCGGGCAAATTTTTCGCCCTATTGAAATATTTTAACAGCAGCCCCATACGGCCCACGGGTAGAAATTTAAAGTTTTTTGCAACCCTCTTGGTGGCCCTTACGGCCCAATCGGTGGCCGCGGCCCTATGGTTAAGAATCACTGCAAGCCTGTAATAATAATAATCTTTTTATTATTTGTTTATTTCTCAAGCAGTTTTCCCTCTAAGTATATGTTTTACTTCAATTGGACAGGGCAGACTGTGGCGCAGTGCAGGGTGGTCTTTCAAGGGCTTTGTGTAGTTTGAAAACTAGGAAAGAGATATACTGTCACAATTTAAGCAGTAGTAGTACCCAAACTACAATAACTGAATAGAAAGGGAAAAGCCAGGAATCAGGAAGGTATATAACAGGAGTAACCCCATAAAACCAGGAGGCACCATAGTTAGTTAGTAAAACAAATGATCAAACCCAGAAAATGCATTATCAATCCTGTCTGTGAGGGTGGCTTTGCCCACAACTGCTTTCCCCATTAACCTTCCTTTTTTGTTAGGAGAATATGACTAACTAACAGTCTACCATAACGGGTCCTGGTGCACAGAGTCTACCATGACGGGGCATGGTGCACACAGGATACCAAAATATCATGAATGTAAATAACAACATCAGCAACATTATAGTTTCATTAAATTATTAAACCAAACTATATTTTATAAAGCCGCACCTAGTGTGATCACTAAGTGATCAAAACACAGAGCCAAGAAATGGTAATGATCTCTTAACTTGAATGGTTGATCTCTGGCTCTGCCTGAGCCGACTTCTCCTTTGCACCATATCTCTGATCTAATTATTTTGCTTTTGCCATCTTGTCGGTGAATGACAGTGTGCTTGTTTAATGGCTACATTCTTTTTTTTTGTCTCCTTGCATCCAAGTGGCCTTATTTAGCGGTGGTTTGCCGAAATGAAAAGCAGTCTGGGTGCCTAATTAATCCGTGTGAGAGATCATTCTTTCCACGACAATAAAGAAATCACTTCATGTTCACTGCGATAATTCTGGAAACATACAAGGAATTTTGTCTCTTACACTGTTGGAAAAATCAGGTGGAAGGAAACTGTGACCTTTACAATGTCACATTATAGATTTGAATGATAGCAATGACATTTCGCGTGTGGACCTTAAAAAATGATGGCTCATTCTTCTTTGCTCTATGTCGACGTTTTTTCCTTGAGCTTGGCGTGCACTTAGTCCTTGTACGGCTTCACAGAATGGCCGGTAGATGGTCTCCATTTAAAAATAAAGAGATGCACATCGAAGAAGCAAAGAAGTGAAAGGATGATAGATGTGTGTGATTAATTCTTGATCCATGGGAGCTCAATTGATCTGGCATGACATGATTCATGTACTGGTCGGTGTCCTTTTCCTTCCATTCCCGATCCACACTTCCTCTGACCTCATGATCCAACCAGCTTCTATCTATGTGCTCCAGCTTATGCTTAGCTAAACATCAGACTGATAAAACGCAGCAGCAACTTCTATCAACTATGTGTTGTTACCCTTCTTACTTCCCCGCTTATTCTCCTACACAGAGTGCTTGCTTTCAGGGATATCTTAGTTACCCCCTGCTAATTCTATCGGGTACTGTCATTTTGGAAGTAACTCATGATTTTCTCAGGGAAATTTCTTTTAGTAGAAATTGGCCAGTATTCATCCCTTTGCATTGCCTTTAATTTGGTTGTGGGTTCTATCTAATCTCAGAGGTGACAGAGACCGGATTGTTTTGGAATATGCCTACAGTTTGGAAACTGTTTTCTAACATCCACGGTGGTAAAGAAAGTAGATAGATATAAACGGTTTTAATCCCGAGGGGAAAATTTGTGTGCCGCAGTAGCAATAGAGTAATTTGAGAATTAAATGAAAGAAAAGAGAGAAAGAAGTGCAGAAAAATAGTACAAGGAAGTAGAAAAGGAATGAAAATTCAGTTATGTACAGGGGAGTGAAATAGGTATAAAATAAAATTTGAAAATTAAAACAGTACTGCAATGGTTATTGATATCAAATGAAAACAAATGTGAAATGTTTATTCATATTTAATTAAGAAAGAAGTTCAACTAAACAAGGATTTAGCCAGAGGTGATTTGTTCTACAGTCCCATTGAGTTAGCAGGAAGGTTTTCCTGTATCAGTCCTTGTGACCACGGAGCTGGATCCTGTTGGAGAAAGTGCTCCACTGTCCCTGCTGCAGGTGGTGAAAAGGGTGGTATGCATTATCCAATATGGAGAATATTTGTTTCAGTGTCCTCCTCCCCACCACCTGTTCGGGATGTACCTGTTCCTATTCGTAGCCAATATCATTGTTCGAAATGAATGTGACAATACATTCTTCCCAGTATTAATCCATGAAGTTGTGAGCCTTTGTTAATCAAGGCTTGAGAAAAAATGATCCAAAAGCATTGCAATTGAATGATACCGATTTATGGTTAGTACAGAAAGGGGGTATGAGTATAAGGCTTGAATGCAAAAGGTATTATCAAATAGACATTATTAACATACACTTCTTAAAAACGTTTTTATTCTTTTGTCACTAAAACCTGTGACATTTAACTGTAAATAAGACCTTGCAAAATGAAATATCTAATTAACAATACAACAACGATTTTATAAAATGATTCCTGCTTAAATACCTCTGACAAGCTCCCAAGACACAGGCAGAAGTCAGGGGGGCTTGGCATTGCACAGTGACCGGTAAAGAAAGAAAAATTTGTTCAGGGAGGTGCAATGAGAAATACAGGTTGTTAGGTGTTGCCGTTTTACTGGCGCTTAACAAAAAACAATCGATCTAAATCACCACCAGGGAGGGAGTGTAGTTAAAGCTCTGGGTAGACAGCTACGGTTTCTGTCAGTGACAAATATGCTGCTGTTTTGCAATTCAAATTTTGATGAGAGAAAATACGACCATTAAAATCCCTTATGGAGGAAAACTTTTAAGCCGTAGCAGTCCATATTTTAAATAGATAATGGAAGAAATGATTAGGTGTTATGTAAAGGGCTTGTGACAAACACACAGAGAAATCTTACCCAAGTCTGTGGTTTCTCTATAGTTAGTAAAGTGACTCAACTCCCATTGACAGTATTTCCATGTTTTTAGCCAAAATGATATACCTCCACACTGCTAGAGCCGCCTCTCTCTACTTTGTCCTCATCCACCTGGACCTTTCTGCTGCATTTGACATAGTAAACCACCACGTTCTCGTCTCTTCAGGAACTTTGTGTCACAGTCTCTGCTCTCTCCCTTCTCTCGTCCTACCTTGAGGGCCGCACCTACCGGGTAACCTGGAGAGGATCTGTGTCAGAACCTTGTCCTCTTACTACTGGAGTTCCCCAGGGCTCCGTCCTGGGTCCCCTCCTCTTCTCTATCTACAGCAACTCTCTCGGCTCCATCATTTGCTCGCATGGTTTCTCCTACCACAGCTATGCCAATGACACCCAACTAATTCTCTCCTTCCCCCACTCGGACACTCAGGTGGCGGCACGGATCTCTGCCTGTTTGACTGACATCTCTCAGTGGATGTCCGCTCACCATCTGAGAATCAACCCCGACAAGACTGAACTACTTCTCTTTCCGGGGAAAGACTACCCAGGACTTGACGGTTAACTTTGGCAATTCCGTGTTAACGCTGTCTTTGACTGCTAGGAACCTCGGTGTGACACTTGACAGCCAACTCTCTCTGGCTCTGAACATTACTGCGATAACACGATCCTCTAGATACACGCTCAAAAACATCAATAGAATTCGTCCCATTCTCACTCAGAAGGCGGCACAGGTACTGATTCAGGCTCTTGTCATCTCCCGCCTTGACAATTGTAACTATCTCATGGCAGGTCTCCCTGCTACCGCCATTTGACCACTGCAGCTCATTCAGAACTCAACAGCTCCACTGGTCTTTATTCTCCCACACTACTCCACTTCTCTGATATTTTTACTGGTTATGGGGGCTGCCTCCATCCACTTCAAAACATTGGTGCTCACGTACCATATTATGAATGGATCAGGTCCAGTCTACGTCCAGGACATGGTTAAACCTTACATGCCAACCTGCTTGTTCCTCCATCACTGAGAGCAAAACTCAACAAGATCACAACTCTTTGTTTTCCTGGCTCTGAAATGGTGGAACGAGCTCTCTCAGGGATGCAGAGAGCCTTTACATCTTTGCGTAAACTAAAGACGCACCTCTTCAGACTTTACCTTGAGTAAAACGTTAACAAATTGTAGCACTTAAATTGCACTTGTAATGGCACTTATCTATAACAAGTTGTAAATTGGCTATTTGATACCTCCAAACTCTTCCGAGTTTGTATCCCTATGGTTAAAATGTACTTATTGTAAGTCGCTTTGTATAAAAGCGTCAGCTAAATGACATCTAATGTAATGTGATGTAATATTTTCATCCAGAATAACATTGTATATGACATAGTATATAGAGATAGCCAAAAACAAGAAACCTAAATTTGAGAACATGACTTAAACGGAATAATAACGCTGCTTGGTTTGAGCTAGATGTGTAAATAATTATCTTTGTTCAATGTATCTTAATGGTTCAGAAATATTCCAACCATGAAATTAAGGATTCTACAACTGTAGTGTTGTTGAATTTGAAATTCTAATTTTATTGGAAAGAGAAATTTTAAGAAATGACACACTAAAGAAGAAAGTAACAAACTATGAATATAGTAATTCATGCATGGCTAAATCTTGTTTGTTCTCCATTTTTCATACAAAGGATGTTCACTGTTCTTCATTGTCACTTCCAGGGTTGGACTCAAATTAAGTTGGATACGTCTTTGGATATGATATATTTGTGGTTGTCAGCAAAGAATAAGCCTGATGAGACTTTCTGCTGCCTTAAACCTCCTTATCATCTCCCTATCTTTTCGCCTATTTACTGAAACTCTCCCTTTAATAATTTCCTTTCCATGTTGATGAATTTGTAACTATTTGCACACTCTCTTTTCTCAGATCATGGTGTTGACTGATCCAGAGTTTGAGAGCAGTGTGCTCATCAGCTCTGACGAGGGAGCCAGTTACCAGAAGTACCGCCTCACGTTCTACGTCCTCAGCCTTCTTTTTCACCCCACTGAAGAGGATTGGGCCTTAGCCTACAGTCATGACCAAAAGGTGAGTGTGTCCTCTTGTCTGCCCTCGCCACACTTGTCAGCACATGATTTACCTTAAGCTTAGAGCTCCTTGGTTCTACTTGGTCGACAGTACCTAATCAGTACGGCCTGGAGCCGCACTTATTTCTACAGCTAACTAATATATAATGATGTATTAGCATGTTTTATTTTGGGATTTCAGATTTTTTTAGCGTTTCCATTCTAAGAACACAAAACATTACGCAACAGAACCAGACCTTCGCTTTTTAATTTATTATTTTTATGTTATTCATAACCCTAAACCTTTAAGAAAATTGTATTATTATTTACAAATATGGTTTGTTTAACTGTCAAACATTTGCAAGAAGTTTTAGGAAAAATAGTATTTCTGTTGAAAGGATTTATAAGCCTCGGCATTATATGGCACGGGCTCGGTCTGTTAAGACCAGAGACTCCTTCGCCACTGCTTTGGCTTCAGAAGTAAAAGGTATTTACTTACTTTTACTCTTTTTTATTAAATATATTATATTTAGTGAATGTTTTTTTGTTGAGCGGATCATGAATCAGAATCCATTTATTGTCATATGTTACACTTAGAGGAACTTGACTTGGTAAATTGGTAAATTGGAATAAAACAAGATAAAGTAAAGAAAATGAAAAAAAAACACTGTGCAAAATGTATCTGGGATGGGGTCTTGGGTCAACGGGGGACTGGGACTTGGTTCATGAGAACAACCCTTCTCATCGGATAGCAGCTGCTTTCCTCCTCTCACATCTGGCTCTAAACCTTATTTCTAAACATATTGGGTTCAGTCACAAAAAGAAAAACAGTCACAAGAATTAAACTTTACTTTGCGCTCCTCTCCTTTACTCCAGCTCTAAAACTCAGCATTAACATTCTACTTTGCTGCAATTCCAAACTCCAAGAGGAACTATTAAGACAGCCAGGGTTAAGAAGTTATAATTCCTGTGACGTCTGCATAGGAATAGTTAGGAGAGGTGCTGTCGACCTACAACCTTTCATAATCCTAATGAAAAACAGCCCTCAGCGGCTTCAATTATCCATAAAATTGATACAACAATAAGGTGTGCCTTACCCGCCCATGAAATAGACCCACAGGATCAATGATGGCAACAGCTATTGATCTTGCTGATTAAATACATTTTAGTCATGAAGGCAGGACATTCATCAAGCAGCAGAGAACCACTTCAAGGAGGTAGAGGTGGCTTAGACTCTGATTCTGCCACTCACCATTGACAAAGTAGTCACGGTGTGTGCAGCGAATGAAGAGTACATCTATTATGAGCATGTGACTAATACGGCTATAATTTGCATCCTCAATCATGGACCTTTTTGCACCCAAATGCAAATTTCTAGACCCATTTCTTCCATGAAAGTGTTATTCACATACTGTGACCACCCCCTGGGGCTGTTGTTACAAATAAAGCACATGTTTGTCATCTAGTTAGTTAAAAGAGATCCACACAGATCTTATCATAACCATTGAGCCAGCAGCGAGGAGCTTTAATACGCTCATTTTCAGCGTGTAAGCAGCTAACAGTTTTCAGACTATAGGTCACTCTGAATGAATCAGCTGTGCTTTGTTGCTTAGGTTTAGTGTGGCCCTGAGGACTGGGAGGGGAAACTGTTTAGTGGGACTTCAGAATGCATGTCGGGACAAATAGCCTGCAGTCAATAATTGGTTGTACTTCTTGATTCTCTTTTATAACCTTCACAGCTTTCCCCTCCTTTGGCAAATTGAGGTATTTTTAGAATCAAAACTCTTGGTGACCTTTAAAGACTCTCATGTCGTGATCGTGAGGGGCTTGTGGAGACTGTTAGTCGTTGATGCAGTGCCAAGTTAGCTTTTGAGAATAAGGCCAATGTTGGTGCTGGCAAGTGAGTGAGTTATTTAAACAGGCTGATGTACAGTAGAGGCAAGACGCTCCATACATTAATATTAATAATGTATAATTGTATTCCCTGTGAAACCATTTGAGCTTACATTAGATTGGGCATCTAAGTCTTTGCTTATTTTATTTCTTTCCCAGCTGATGGAAACTTCAATATTTCTGATGCACTGGGATGATTGGAGGGATAATGTAGGGAAATTCTATCATTCATCATTCAGTCATTCATTCTCTAAAGCAGGACTAATGAGATTAATATTGCACTTTTTGTTTGGAATTGTTGGTCTTCGTAAACATGCTGCTTTTGCCTCAGCAAACTTGAAAGACAAGGCTATAACTCTTTAATCAACGGTTTAGTTATACCATAATTTCAACAGAGACTATAGTCTAGGGCTGCACACTGTAATAAAACATTATTTGCAATAAGCTAGTTCAGTGAATTCTCCAGCTAATGTTTAATATGAATCATTGTTATTCATTATCAAAGATTTGACTCCCTATTTTCTTTATGTTGTTATCAAAGGTTTTGTATTGTGTTCAAAAGATTGCAAGTAGTTGATTAAAAAAAAAGAGTTGTTGTATTCACCCATGGTGGTTATCTATAATGGCAGTATTTACATCAGTGAGGACTCAAGGGAACCTGAGGGTCACTTGTTAGTGTAACAATGAATTGAGAGATAAAAGGATTAACTTCTTTGCCTGTACCACATTCCATGTTAACACATGGAAAAGCTTAAGACGTTTTATTACGAACCTCTATTTTGAGATCTTTTGCCAGACTAACAAGCATTGTGTTCCCTAAAAGCAGGCAGCTTCTGTTTTTCAGAGACAAATCCCTAATTACACAATCCAGGTTATTTTTTCTAAAACTGCTTCAAATAGGTTTTTCCACTGTCATATCATTATATGCATTTGAAATTATTTGGTTTCAGTCTTACCACAACTAAATCTGTTGCTAATATATTTGGGTTTTGGACACGTCGTTTTAAAAATGTCTCTATCAAGCCCCAGTGAAGACTTCCCAGCACACCTCTGGGAAGCAGTTCTGTCGCATGCAAGCACACAGATGCAGAAGGTGTACTTCCTACTTGTCTGCAGGCTGCACTCATCCTGCAGAAACACAGGCAGACTAATGGAAACATCCCATTCTGACATTCTCATATCATTCTCACAAGCAGAAAATGAAGAAACCTGAACTTCAGAGAAGCACAGGTGCAGTGTTTCCCCTTATGGTATATCAGGGTGGACGCCCTAACCTTATGAGGCACATGGACATTCAGTGCGTGTCCACGCTGCGCTGCAATTGCATTACCCGGTACACAACTTACCCATGGGTCCAGACAAACATTTCATTTGTAAATTTGTATTTCCACCGATGTTGCAACAATCCATTAAGGCAGAGCCTGTCGTAGCAGGGAGCTGGTGTCTCAGTGGCGGCAGCAACCTTATTACTCAGTGTGAAATTAAACAAATAGGGGATTCAACCAATGTTCTCTCCAGCAGTGAGTTGGCTACCTGCTACAGACAGGACGATTAATGTCATTAGACAGGAGATGGATGGCTCACAGTCAAACAGTAATACTATAGATCATGACTCAATGATTATAAAGGGAGCTGTCCTTGGTAGGTTCATTGTAGACAGTGCAAGAAGTATACTTAGTATTAAAAAGGACAAAAAGCACAGTGGCAGATTAGTCAGGGCCATAATCCTGAAAATACATATGCACAGTCAGAGAGTAAAAACAAACAAAAGATCACCACAATGATCCTTGGATAGCAGAGAACATTGTATGTGAGGGTCATGCATGTGTCAGTGTAGGCACTGAAAAGAGATATGAGAGAGCTAAAGATGACAGCAGGTCAAGCTTGGCTTGATTCATCAAGATATATGCGATTGTGGTTCTGTTTCTTCTTGAGTGATGAAACCGGGAAGGGGGCTCTGAAATCAAAGGAAAATTATGGATACAGTAGAACAGTGACGGCTGCACAGCAAGGAGAGGCGGGCAGAACAGATGGGGTACCTTGTTCTGATGGAATAGCAGATATGTGTTTTCACTCCGTTGTCGACACATCAGATGGAGTTGTGTTGCTAGGCTCAGGGTGCAGTGTATCAACAGCAATTAGAACAAAGTTTTACTGCTGGTAAATACATCTCGGGCGGTTGTTTGGCCTGGAATACGGCATTGGACTTCATGCAGTCTGGGTTGTTTTGATTTGAGCTTAATATGACTTCATCATTGTACTGTCGTTGACGTGTCAGTGGTTTTGTTCCATTACTCATGAAATGTTCTTGAATTCACGACTATCTAGGGTGCTACTTTTGCCTCTGGTTAACAACTACAGCACATTTGGTCTTTGAAAGCAGAGATGTTATGAACTAACATACTTAGAGACGTCTACTTGTAAAGTTAATGTTAAGGCCATGTGTACAAAGAGCTTCAGAGGAAACTCTGATGAGGCAGACTGACGGTTTGACCTTAAACCAAACAAATGAAACCACCGATGCTGCCTTGATAGTTTGCTTACTTCCCATATAGGGTATTTATCTTGCACGCGGTGTGGCATACCAGAGTAGGATTTCTTCATTGTATGCAAGTCTGTTCTGTTTGGCCTGAGTAAACACCCTGTCTCCTCTGAAAGTGTTTAGAATTCACAAGCGGAAGGAGGCGCCGTTGATATTTCAACATCCAGAGTAACCTTTATGCTTTGTCGTCTGCTTTTCAATGTGAAACACCAACCCACAGCCCCCCCCCACACCCACACACCCCGGACATGATCTTACTCTAACCTGTGGACCACTCACAAAGGAATCCAGGCTCACTGCATTGGTGCTTTCAGATTAGTGATATACAAAGTTAACTTCCATCTATGTTTAAGAGGTCCACCAACATGGGGTGTCTTTAATGTGTGCAAATATCTGGTGAACGTTGAACCTCCCGTGTACTCCCTGTGTCCTCAAACAGTGTTTAGAATTCACCAGCTGAAGAAGGGGCCTTTGATATTTCACCATCTGCTGTAACCTTTTCTTTGTTGAATGCATGGCCACTGCTCTCCTCAAGCTGTGTGGGTCTGTCAGTTCACTTTTAGCTCTTCACAGAAGATAAACATTGCTGTCAGGTGCAGGAGATAGAGAGAAGAGGCCAAAAGTACAGCAAAATGTTAGGTATGTGTGTGTGTGTGTGTGAGCGAGGTGTGTCGGGCGAGGGTTTGTGAGAGAACAGTAGGGACAATGGAACACAGGGAAGGAAATGAACCAATAAATGAGAGCAAATGAGGATTGATGGATCAGGCTCAGATTCTTATTAAATGACTAATTTCTATCTCTTACATGGGCTTTGCAGACATCCTCTGCAGCAGTTGAATAGATATCAGTTCATCTTTCTTTTGGCTTGTTTATCAGGTTCCTGTTGGCCAACTGTGTATTTCCCTCGTCACCAACCCCCGCTTATGCTGCAACCGTAGCAACCCTGATATGACACACTAGGTTAAAATCACTGCTTAGAATGAAACCCTTTACCATATCGACAAAGGTGAGGGAACACACTTGGGCGCTTCGCATATTTCTATTCCGTGTGGAGGTGATGGGATTCCAGCATTCCAATATATTTCACTTCACCCAAACTGTCAGGTTAAAATCACATTAAAAAAATCCAAATGAGTGTGCAATTGACACAAACCTGTGTGGCCATTACAACTGATCTGGTGTGTGTTGCGAGTGGCAGTGAGCTGTTCTCTTACAGCCATGAGTCAAGGTATCCATTTTTTGGGCAACAGGTAATTCGGACGTGTAGTTTAGTGGCCGTCTTACCACAAGCAAGCCTGTTGGTGCGGAAACATAGTGCAGCAGGGGGGAAAACATATTTCCCCAACCTTGACATTGCTTGTCATCCTTGGAAACACATTTTAATAAGGAAATGCCAATGTTGAGTCCTAGTGGGGTTTTTTCAAACCATTGAATAGCCGCAGCCCTTTTAACTGTGTTTAAAAGCTCCGGATTAGGAGAGTAAGTGGAACGTGAGTTGGGATGTAAAAATGTAGGTGTCTACTGGGGTTTCCCAGTACAACAAACAAAAACAAAAAAAATAATTATTACCAAGAGAATAAAGGCTTTTTAATTTGTGTTCTTATCCAGCCGATGAATTCGGAAAACAATAACTGTTGATGTTCATAGGATGCTTGCACATGCAGAGGATCAACTGCAAACGCCTTCTAAACCGTTTTGACTGTGTTGCAACCATTTCAAATACAAATTGCTGGCGGAATGACTATTTTTAACTTTTTTAATTTGGCATTTTGTTATTTTTCATGAAGTGACGTCGTATGGGCAAAAGTCTTTTATTTTTTCTGTTGTTAATCCATGTTACACACATGCAAATGTCTCACATGATATATTTCCAGGCTCAGCTCATCATCTGGATGTTTCTTGAGCCTTTTTTACAGATTCATCTCACTGACTGAAATCTTATCTGGCCTACTTTGCAATTATGCAAAAATCCAAACACATTTTATTGTTGTTTTGAGAGGCCTACTTTTTTATGTGAACAGTTTTATATCCCACAGCTCATATCGGAGTGTTTGACCTTAAACACAATCAGACAAAAGCCACTCACTTTTAGTAACTATGTATAAAAAGTTCCTTTGCGGTGTAACCCGTTTGTTTATTATCACCCCAGGGCTTGAATATTATGACATCAGTAATTTACTAATGGGAGTGTGAAAAGAGAGGCAGACTTCCATTATGAAATGTCATTTCACAAATAGGGAGGAGAGGATCAAAGATTTATGGTTCAAAAGTGCTGTGTTACCAGAAAAAAATCTCAGTGTAATTTTCACCTCCTCCCATGCCCATATAGTCTCGACCCCATTTCCCTTTTTCTTTCACAATCCCCCTAATGATCGTAACAGGCCTTAGAGCCCATAAATCTGAACACTAGAGAAACTGAGTGTCTAATCATTATGGAGCCTCCACCAATCCGCTCAAAGAGCATCCATGTAAGGCCCCCAGGACAGCAGCCGTACTTGTTTAAATCCAATCTCATTTCAGGGAGCTCTTCATCACTTTTCTCCCCTCCTGCACCTAATAACATCCCTATGCCATATTGTTTTCTTTTATGTAATGGAGATGGGCTCAATTACTCTTCCCCTTGACTAATGGTGATGACTGACTTAAGATGACTGAGTCATTCTCAGTTGAGGTAATTTAGTTGCATCCACTTGCTCCCTGAAGAAATTATGTTCCAGGACTCTTCGGTTTCGTCTTTTGGCTTTCATCTTGGCAGAAGTAGGGTTCAAGTGTGCAGCTGTTCATGTCTGTGAATAGATCTTATCACAAAGCCATGTATCCTACACCACGCAAAAAGCATTACATTCTGAAACATTGGACAATGGACCAAGCTGCCCGTGTTATGAGTTAGGAAGGGACCTTAAACCTGGAAACCTGGAGCCTGGAATCTGGACTGTCGACATCACGGGCCATTCAGTGTTTCCTAAACCAGATTACCGACCTCTGAATTTCTGCTAACACCTGAAAGTTGTTCAGTGACTCTGGTGTTGTGCACGTTGACTGCTGAATACCTAGTTGCAAACAATTCTCTCCAAGTGGTTGCAGCTTGACCTTGGTAAAAGACTGGCCCTCTGTGTCTATGTCGGTGGAAATAGTGTGGCGTAACTTCTTTTTGAATTATCCCTAACTTGCCCTAAAACAGTTTTGCATTTCATAGCTGGACCGCAAAACTGGGGCAAATGTGAAAAACAACTACTTCTATTTTTGCATGCTTCGCGGGCACATCTGGATCAGCTATGCAAGTAGATTTTGAAGCTGGTGTCAGCACCCTGGTAAATGGGAAAATGCTCTGTTGAAGGAAATGGGCAAGTTACTTTAGCTGCTGATGTGGCATTGTGTGTTTGAATTGTCCCCAGGGACAATTCAAACACACAATGCTGCCTTTAATTCACAATCGAACCGCTGCTTTCTTACACATTCACATACATATTGTGCTCAGACATTTTTTTCAAAAATCAAAACACTGCTTAAGTAATGCGTCTCCATCCTTGCCTCTCTCGTAATAATCCTCATTCCCATGGGACAAGCTCACTTGAAATGTGAAAGAACAGGGCCTCTTAGAGAGGCGCACAGTCTCTTCAGTCCTTCAACAGGCAAACATTCTTTGACTTAATCCACTCTAATGATGCAAATTTATGCTGTTAATTATTTCTAGCTGAATTGTATCCTGGCTAAACGTTTTGAGAAATGCAATGGGGACATCAGAGTCAATAAAGAACTGAAGCAGTGAGGGGGGAAGACATTATTCAAGATTATTTTCTCCCCTTTGTTGTTACGGGTTTTCATTTGCATCTACTCCATCAAAAAGAATTAGCATGTTTCCATTTTGTAGCATTCTTAATAAGGGCGATATTTTTGTCCATGGTCATAGATTCTGGTTCTGAATAGTTTTCTTTAGATGCGCTCTTTTATTTCAAACCTCATTTAGTATCAATCCATAAGCTTACATCTTTCATTGTAATCCTCATCCAACACCTTTTTTTCCAGCTAAATATTCTTCTTCATTTAAACCTCTGATATACGGGCTCTGAGTGGATGCCACAGCATCATACACAGTAAACAGTTTGCTTTTTTTTGTCAACATGAGATTTTTGTCAACCACACGTCTCGTACTTAAGCTGCAGACCTCAGTCTACTGTATGGCGCTTTCATAAGCCATGGCATGGCTCATCCCCGCTTTTCATTTTAGTTGTACTAAATTGACAAAGGTTTTAGATCAAAACTACTGATAAATGTTCCAAAGAAAAAAAAGGAACAGTAATACTCCCCCAAACCTTTCAGTGGGAGTGGGCCATGTGCATGTGTGATTGACAGCTCAGCACCACAAGGACACAAAAGGTGCAGTGTAACCAACTTGTTATTGTTCAGTACAACGAAGTCAACCTATGTGAACGTTTGTCAAAAAGACACTGTACATGTAAGACAACGCGTGTTAATCGTGAACACAAAAGTATATTTTAAAAAGACACCATTTTGAATCATGATTATGATTGACTATGAAAAGGAAACATCCAGATGTGATGCACGATGAGAAGCCAAAGCATCAGAGTAGGAAGCATCGGGCCTCTATGTGCTCGTGTCTGATGAGCAGGCAGTGATAACTTGCTGTCTTTACAATCCATGTCTATTCAATTACTGTGTTTGCTTTTATAGCAGAAATCTATGCTTTTTTGTACTAATTTTTTAAAAGACCACACCCAGCAGATCTGTGTTCTGGATGTGAAGAAATTCAACCTTACTTTACACAAATAAAAAAAAAGGCATTTTCTTATTATTTTGGCAAAACCAGAGCATTGACTACCACACTATTTGAGGAGTTCCACTAGCAGCCCTTTCCTGCCCAGTTCTGAAAGTTGGTGTTGAGCTCGAGCCAAAGAGCTGCTGCAGTGGATTTCTCAATGAGGTGACTCTCCAGATGGCAGGTATCTTTAGTGCTCAGCTCCCATGTCCTGAGCTGCGACAGCTCTGCCGCGCTCCATCGGGCCGTAGCAGGCCCGCCCTCCTGGAGCACTTAGAATGGACTCTAATTTGAAACACACAGGACAAAACAGACTGGGTGCTTTTCGTGCACACAGTCCCAGGTTAAAGTGACCTACTTTATGTTATACACATGCATGATGACCAAAACAGTGCAAGATAGAAACAAACTAAAATAATTGTGGGAATATCCAATGAACTCCAACAACATTCAGTATGATGAGTGGCTTTTTTTAGTCTTAGTTACATGGCTCACTGAAGTCTGACAATAAACAGTGGTTGGGTTACTGCCAGGCAGGTGTGCTGCCTGCTACCGGTGCTTATGTAGCTGTAAGACGACAAGATAGCATGACAAAGAATCACTGAGGGAACCAAGAGGAGGCAGTGCAGCATGAAAGTGAGCACAATGCCAGAGGGAATCCATTCGTTACCCTTGACTAAGCACACATTAGTGTTTGACGCTGATAATTATGCAGGATAATGTTTTGTTGAGCATAAACTAAAACACCCCACCACGCTATTGTTGCAATGCATTTTTTCACTTTGTGGAATATCTGGATTTGTTCTAGACTCTGGGAAAAGCACAATTAGACTCATAATAACAGTAGGAAGTAGCCACATTGTGGCCAAGATGAAAAATGTGCCTTTGCATATTTTCCTGCATTCATGAAATTTAGTGCTGGCCAACAATTCCCATATTTATTGTAATTAATTGCATTATTAATTGCAAAATGTAATGAATTAATTCAAATGTATTGTGCACTTTTACTTATGCAAACGCTAAACAATAAGGTGCTTTTAACAGCAGTGTCCCCTTGGCACAGCAGCAGTTATCAACTTAAAAACTAATAGATTTGGGTTTATATTTATCTAGTTTGTTATAGATAAAAACACTTACATGTAAAAGGCACCTTGCAAACAGTTAACATTTTTTAATCTGTTTTCCTTTGTTTTTCTCCATTGATGTTCATACTGCTTATTGACGCTTAGAAGAAGCAGTACTTGGCGGGATTAGGACGCACAGGGAATTCAGGTGAGGGGAACAATCTGGGAGGAGAATGTCTCTCGGTTACGTATGTAACCTCCCTGAAGGGAACGAGGCGCTGCGTAAAAACGCTGTGGGACCGCGTGATGAAGCAGGTGTGAAATCTAACCAATGGCAAGCTGGTACGTCATAGGCGGGCGGCGCCGGGACCAGGGCGCTATAAAGGGACCCGAAGGGCAGGACCATTCATCTCTGAAAGGCCGAATCAAGTGCCACGGGCAGGCCGGGAGTATGGCAGAAAGTTTACGCAGCGCCTCGTTCCCTTCAGGGAACGAAGGTTACATACGTAACCGAGAGACGTTCCCTCTCAGGGAACTCGAGCTGCGTAAAAACGCTGTGGGAACCCAATACACACTCACCATATGAGCAAGTGACCGTGGTGTGAAGTTTAAGACGCACACTCAGACGAGAGCACCTGTGCTCCAGGTGTAGCGTTAAGGTCAAGGTGGGAAAACCTCACCAACGTGTGGGGAAAGGACCAGCCTGCCGCCTTGCAAACGTCGTGTAGCGATACTCTTCCCGACAACAGGGGTTTAGAAGCCGCCATACCCCTAGTAGAATGGGCCCGGACAGCCAAAGGTGCGGCCTGGCCGGCCGATTCATAAGCAAGTGTTATGGCCTCAACCACCCACTTGTTCATCCTCTGCTTAGTCACCGGGCCACCAGTATTGGGGGGCCCGAAGCACACGAACAGCTGTTCGGAGAGCCTACACAGGGCGGTCCTGTGGACGTACAGGTCTAGCGCTCTGACTGGGCAGAGGAGGTAAAGCTTTCGCCTGGTCCGACGCTTTTTCTTCTCAAGAACGGGGGAGGACAGAAAGCCTGCAGCACCATAGGCCCGACCGTAGTGGACGGGACCTTAGGAATATAGCCGGGGGAAGGTAGTAAGAATGCCTTCACTATACCGGGTGCAAATTCCAAGCACGATGGGGCCACCGAGAGGGCTTGCATATCTCCAACTCTTTTGAGGGAAGAAATAGCAAGCAGGAAGAGGGTCTTAAGAGCCACATACTTCCTGCAACCTCCGCCATGGGCTCGAAGGGAGCACCGGAGAGACCCTCTAGTACGATGGCCAAGTCCCAAGACGGAACTCCAGTGCTGGCTGCTGGCCTCAGCCTCAGGGTGCCACGAAGGAAGCGGGATGCCACCGGGTGTCTCACCAGAAAACGCTCGTCTAGTTGGGCATGGGTTGCCGACAGGGCCGCCACATATACTTTGATGGAGGACGGGGATAAACCTGTGGCAAAACGCTCCTGCAGGAACTCCAGTACTGAACCGCCTGGGCAGTTAACTGGGTCCAGCTGTCGTTGCCCACACCAAGTGGCAAAGAGCCTCCATCTACCAGCATACGCCTTCCTCGTGGCGGGGGCTCTTGAGTGGAGGATGGTCTCCACGACCTCGGTCGAGAGAACGGCTCCTAAGAGGCGGGTCCCCTCGAGGGCCACGGCGATGGTTTCCATAGCTCGAGGCGAGGGTGAACGATGGACCCCGACTCCTGAGACAGCAGGTCCACTCTGATTGGAGTCTCCGACAGAGGACCTGCGAGGAGGGACAAAAAGGTCGACACGCCAAAATCCTCGGGCAGGATGCGCGAGGGAGAAACACAGAGGACAGTGAGTGGTCTCTCTGAAGGCAAACAGGTCTACCTCGGTAAGACCGCCTTTCCACAGGAGCTCCAGTCCCCGGGCCTCGACCCCTGTCTCGACAGGGCGTCTGCCCCCATATGGCCAGAGCCCGCAGGCAACGCTTAGTGACCTTGATCAGACTGCGCTGGTTTCCCCTCGGGGAGAACCCCTTGGCCCTGAGCCACCACTGCAACGGTCTCAAGTGTAACGGGCCGCAAAGGATCACGTAGGATGCCGCTGCCAGGAGACCTAACCGTCTCTGAAACTGTTACACAGTGAGTGGCTGGCCTAGCTTGTCCTGCTTGACTGCAGAGAGGATCGAAACTACTCGAGCGGGAGACAGATGTGCCCGCATCGTGGTCGAATCCCAAACAACGCCCAGGAAGGTGGTCCTATGCACTGGGGACAGCATGCTTTTCCTGGCATTGAGTCTCATCCCCAGACGGTTGATGTGGGCAAGCACAACACCTCGAAGTTTGGCCGCCAGCCGCATGGATGGCACTAGACTCAACCAGTCGTCTATGCAGTTCAAAATGCGGATGCCCTGGAGACCCAATGGTGCCAGAGCAGCGTCCACGCATTTGGTAAACATACGGGGTGGGAGGGCTAGGCCGAGCGGAAGAGCCCGGTATTGGTAAGCTTTGTCCCCAAAAGCGAACCTCAGGAACTTCCTGTGTCGGGGGAGGATGGAAATATGAAACTAAGCGTCCTGAAGATCTATCGTGACAAACCAGTCCTCGGACCTGATCTGTGCCTGATCTGTTTGAGAGTGAGCATCTTGAAGCTCAACTCCGCAACAGCGCGGTTCAAACCCGCTCCTTTGTCTGTACAGTGGCTAGCAGACTAAAGTCCTTATCCGCTCTCATTCAAAACAATCCGGGGGCAGATTTGCTAAGCTCTTTCCTTTACGTCCTTCTATAGGACCATCCATACTACTGTGCACTTTGCAGGCTTCATAAATTGTGCGGTCTAAAACCACCCACCTTCTCCCCTACATATGGAAAATGTCAAAGCGATGCCAACAGAAGCACTTTGATTTAGAATGCTGTACATACATCAATAATTTATAGGAGATTTAATTAGGAGTTATAAAAGTGACTTATATCAAAAGTGTGCGACACAGGGGGCTATAATTCAGCAGTTATCATTTCCCTAACTTCCAAGTCTTCATTTCTCTTTGAGAATGTCTATATGTCCGTGGAGCAGTTGGTGCTTTGATGTTGTTAATGCACAAAGCTTTTCTGGGTGGCAGAATGTTGTGCTGCAATGCTGCAGAAAGAACTAGCAAACTGAAAAGGCAGAAAAGCTATGCTTTTCTTTCTTCAGTGTGAAAAGATTTACAACCCAGGCCATAAACATGAGGGCGAAAGCCCTAATGAAATAGGGCCTGTGTTTTAAAGCAAATAAAGATTGAAGAACAAGATGTTTTCACCTCTATAACGTCTGTGTGTTTTCTTTTCCATTACGGGCTAATCAAAATGTCCTTTTGACTAAGTTTGACAGATGGCTGCAACATGTTGTGATATTTTACAGGTGATGCCTTTAAGTCTTAACTATTAACCTTTCAGTAAACTCAGAAATTGTGATGAGCTTCACGTTTTCAGATAATATTGACCATTTGTGTCCTCTATTTGTCAACTGTACGGACATTTCGTGTGGTTCCGTCACCAATTTTACTGTTGTACCTATTTTCTGATTACATTTCCATTCTTAACCCCCCCCCCCCCCTCACCCCCCACAAAGCTGTGACTGGCTCTTTTGATTTCCAACCAAGGAAACAGCCCTTAGTGAGAGTGGACAGTGATTGGGAAGTCTGGAATGATTCATCCCAGTTTGGCAGTGCAGATTTGCAGACCTCAACCTCTTCCACAATTGTACAAAATGTGTACTAATATACAGACAGTCAAACACTAAGGGACACATTTTCTCCTAAAACACATTGGGCTTTTGATCTCAAGGTCTGCCTTTATTATGTTATAACTTTTACTTTTTTCCATGAGATTGAACCATTTCCTTGTGTTCGCGCTATTGAGCAAATAGTTGCTATTTTTCTGTTTTCCATCTAGGGCATTGTGGCTTTCTTGCTCAATACCGTAATGTTCGATGCAAGGTGTCTAAAGCATTAGCCTGTTCTTACCTCAGCTTTGTAGCCTGTTGTTTGGCCTGCTCCTAAAAAGGCATACCCATGATAAAAGTGTAACTGCTTTGTCTATCTGGACAATTATTTTCTGTCAGGTTGAGGGCAACCCCTGTGAATGTTCTGATGTGTAAACATCAATTTGGCCAGGTAGTTTTTGTATTTGGAATTCAACAAGATTTGTCTGAGAGAAATATATCAGCAGATTCACCGTTGAATGCTCTGGCAATTTGTTAACTGTTAATTTGTTAATACTTGTTGGAGTCGTGTTTGGAGCATTTTCAAACGGATAAGGAGTTTGTTTTATACTAATGTTTATCTGGGTGTGCAGCATTATTACATTTGTTCGTGATGATTACAGAAATATTTTGTTGGAACTTGCCTGCTCGGTTCTCGGGTCTAGAGTCCTTAAGGGGGAACCTTGGGCTTGAATAATTTTATTCATAAAAACAGTATCTATTATACAGTAGTATTATGTAAACATAATATATTTGTAGCAATAATTCTGAGAACTAGAATCAATGCAACTTGTTTTTAAGCTGTTGTTAGTTAAAATCCATGGCTAGTATACACCAAAGATGAAATGAACTTTCAACTTGATTATATCACAAATCTGATCCTTATCTAATAGGGTCACTTCTAAGTAATGGTTCAGTGTCGAGCTGCATTGGCTGAAACGAAGAAAAAAAACTCAAACAGAAGTGGAGATATGATCCCTTACATTTTTATTCACTTTTTGTTTCCCAGTACCTCGAGGGAAATCCATAATGTCCTTTTTTCACTGCAGAATGGAACAGACAGAATGTCAACAGACGATATTGTTGCAGGCGGGAATGATCAGATCAGCGGGCGGGAGTAGCATGGTGCATCTGGTAATGGTTGGAAATCCCACGAGAACAAGAGGTCAGAGAACAGCCCCAAATGGTCCTGCTCCACTAATTGGTTGCACAGGTACCACCACAGCTCATCATCCACCCTGAGTATATCCGTCTCACCTTGCCCCTCTGTTTCACTGCAGGCCTTCTTGTTTACCTCCCACTGTGAATGTCAGGGACAGCCCTGGTTTATTATCTTTGCTAGTGACGATTGTTAGATTTTGTGTGTGTCACCATAGTCTCACAGCTGACCCGTAGCACATGATGGTTTGCAGCATAAAACTATGAGGGGAGAGCAGTATTTGCCCCGTGGCACATTGAAAGCTCACAGGGAACCAACTCGAACTCTCCTCACCACCAATACAAAGACCAACAACTTTTAAAAACTGATTACAAGGGTGGACAACTACTGTAGAACTGTCATTTTTCATCTTGAGCTAAAGTACAGCTCAACAAGCTTTAAGAAGTTTGGATATATATATATATATTTATTATTTATATAAAAAACTTTGAAAGGTTTATATGTTAAATCAAATTATTTGTCCTTCATGTTCCATCTGTGTTTTATTTCCCTAACCTCCCTGTGTAGATCTTGTCTTGTAGAGTATGAGCCTAAAAGAACAAAAGAAAATTCTTGTAGGAAACAGTTCTTCAGTACAGCTTAAAAGTGTTGAAACTAAATTGACTAAAATTTGTTTGATAGCTTAATTAGATTAAATCCAAGGCAGCCCTCAAAGACTGATCCAAACCACAGTGACACTTTGGTCATTGGAGTATTAGTCAACAGAAACCTGGTAGTTCATTCATTTTTCATTTATTTGACTGTTTAAATGGAAGTGCAGGTTAAAAGCCAACTGAAAGATACATTTAAGTTCAAAACCTCCTACTCAACCTGATAATCTAAAGAGTATTAGGAATGCCTACATCATATGCCTATAGAAAAGCTTACGCCCATTTAAATAGAGGGTCAACCTGGGATAACATACAGTGAAGTGTAAAAATATACAGCGATTGAAATAAGTATTGAACAGGTCACAATTTTTTCAGTAAATATATATTTTGACATAAAATTTTCACTAGATGATGACAGGGAAAAGTATTGAACACGCTTACTGATATTTATTCAATACGTTGTACAAAAGCCTTTGTTGGTAATGACAGCTTCAAGATGCCTCCTGTCTGGAGAAACTAGTCGCATGCATTGCTCTGTTTGTGTGGAAGAATCACACCAGTCTTCAAAACTTGAAGGTTCCGTGGGCCTCTTCTACGAATCTTGATCTTCAGTCTTTCCATAGATTTTCAATGGGATTTAAGTCAGGTGATTGGCTGGGCCATTCTAGCAGCTTTATTTTCTTTCTTTGAAAACAGTTGAAAGTTTCCTCTTCTGTGCGTTTGGGATCATTGTCTTGCTGAAATGTCCACCCTTATTTCATCATCCTGGTAGATGGCAGCAGATTTCTGTCAAGAATGTCTCTGTAAATTTGCCCATTCATCCTTCCTTCAATTATTTGAAGTTTGCCAGTACCATTTGCTGAAAAGCAGCCCCACACCATGATGCTCCCACCTCCAAACCTCACTGTGCAGTGCCATTTCTCCTCCAAACATGGTGTGTGTTATGGCATCCAAACAGTAAAATTTTGCCCTCATCTGACCCCACTACATTATCCCAGTATTTCACTGGCTTTTCCAAATGTTGTGCTGCAAACTTTAAACGAGCTTCAACATGCTTTTTTTTCCTGCAATGGCGTCTTGCGTGGTGAGCGTGCATGCAGGCCATGGTGGTGGAGTGCATTATTTACGGTTTTCTTTGAGACAACAGTACCTGCTAATTGCAGGTTTTTTTCAAGCTCTCCACAAGTGGTCCTTGGCTCTTGCGAATATTCTTTTTACTTCTCTGTCAGAAATCTTGCTTGGAGCACCTGGTCGAAACTATTTTATGGTGATATAATTGCCTTTCCACTACCGTATTATGGTGCCAACAGTGCTCACTGGGACTTTCAGAAGCTTAAAAATGCACCTATAACCAATGCCATCATTTTTGTTATGTAACAATTAGGTTGTGAAGGTCTTGAGTCAGCTCTTTGCTTTTACCCATCATGGTATGTGTCTTGTGTGACACCTTGGCAACGAGACCTTTTTGTAGGCCATTAGTTGGGACAGAACCAGCTGATATTAATTTGCACTGACAAGGGTCTGGATTGCTTTTTAATTACTGATAGTTTTCAGCTGTTGTCTTGGCTTTCCATACCTTTTTGCACCTCCCTTTATTCATGTGTTCACTACTTGAATATTGGGATGTAGCACATCAAATCAAACAAGTAAATACACGCTATATTAACATGCTCCAACACAACTCAAACACACCGAAGAACTGGATGACCAAAAATCATCACTCATAACTCATTTACTCACATGACGAGAATTGGACCACTTAGCTAGAGTGAGTGCAGTGTTCTTCTGCACATATGAAAATGTCAAAGCTTGAATATGACGTTTTGACGAGGATCTTCATATCGGTGTTGGTTGAAGATATAGTGACAATTGGATTGGGAATTTATCGGTTTCCATCGGCTCTTCTGAGGTTCTGCTGAATATTTAACAGCTGTGATTGTGGTTTGTTTCACTTTTTTCCTGTTTAAGTTGATTTGGAATAAAAATCATATTGAAGGACTGATTTATGTTTTCTGTTCATTTTGGTTAAAAAAACACTTTGAATCTGTAGACTATTCCCTAATAGTCTTATTGCTGCCATTTAATGACAATTGCATGTACAGGAAGCCCAAATAAATTATTTTTAACAAAGATAAAAAAAAAAATTAAATGAAACTTTTATGGTTTTGCTTGCAGCCAAACATTGCACGCAATTTAAGGATTAATACAACATGTGATTTGTTTTCTACCGCAGGAGCTACAAAACCATACAATCAAGGTGAAATGATAATTAATTTTGTGATAGACCTAAGCCTAACCCTATTTGCTACACTGTAAAAACAAATGTAAAAAGAAGGTCAAATGACTGGCTGCAGCGGCTGCCAAACAAAAACCGTAAAATGAGGGTCAAATAGCTTAAGGAATATTCCTGTACATTTATGTTTTTTCACACTTAATTTGAATTATCAATTTTACAGACACACACATTCATATTTTCTCTCTCACCAAAGGTTTTTCAATAAAACAATATTATTTTACAAATTTGTCCCAATCCCAGAGCTAACACAGACACATCCTAATACTTCAGGAAAATCTATAAAATACATTTGTTTCTCTGTAAAATTGTTATGGAAAATGTATTATTTTAATTAAGTTATTGTACCTTCATTTAGGGTTTTTGTTTGGCAGCCGCTGCTGCCAGTCATTTGACCGTTATTTTACATGATTTGAATGTAATTTAGGAAAACAGTTTAGGAAAACACTGTAACAAATAATTACAGTATTTCTTCCATAAAAGAGACAACATCAAACATTTAATTTGTCATTATTATCATAATACTTAAATGTATAGTTGGTCTTTTAATTTAAAGATAATGTCTTTATTTTTAGAGTTTTGCACATCATTTTAAAAAACAGAAAAATTACAGTAAAAAGTTATTTTCTGTACAAATAGGATTTTTTTTACAGTGTACAGTGAAAATATGTACAAATAGATGTATTTTCTCAAAATTATTCAGCCCTAACTTAATAAGTAATTGCTTAATTTGTTCACTTAATTTTGCCTTTCAGATTGTTTCCATTTTTGTTATGTCAACCATCCACAAATACAATCTTCATAAAAAGTCCACATTGTAATTTACAGAACCTTCAGCTGAAAGTCTAACATCAACTGCAACCTGATGCACAACCCAAATGTTTTCAGCATTACTATGAAGAGATTGAAATGAATCATCTATACAATTCCTCAATCACTATTGGAGCACCTGTCCTGGTGCAGCTTTTCCCGGTTGTCACCGCCGCTTTTGAGGCAGTTGGCTGTTTGGGCTTTTTTGATTTATTTAAGTGTGTGGGAAACTATGGAGCTGACTTTGTGACAGCTCAGGGGCTTTAAAATGTAATATGTCACTGAACTGATGGATGGAGAGAGGAGAGGCTGACCCTGCCCCCTGGGATTATATGTCACCGTCCAAAGTGATGAGGGACGCTGCCCTGTGACACCCAACCAAAGACTCCAGTAGGGTGCCTTTAATGTATTTTACTTAGATAAAATGTCCATGTGTATCAACTCTGTTCCACTGCATAAGACAAATGTTTGCTCCCTGATAGATCCTTGCCCTAACAGCACAGGTTTAGAACGAATGCTTAGGTCTTCTGCTGTTGCCCATCATTGTCAATATATTCCAAAACTTACATGTGTTGAGAAGGGTAAACAGATTTTTTAAATGGAAAATTCACGTGCTGACATCAATAGATTTCCCCTTGCGAGGCTGATGAATAAATTTTCAGTAGCGTGACTAGCGTGTACTTTTATCTGAGTCACATTTTCAGTCTACAGTAGCATCAAACTGGGGCCACAAGGTGACAACAATGGGGAACCGTGTCTGCGATGTCAATAATGCAAATGTAATTAATACATGAAAATACTGTACATCATCTTTATGTCACTGGAGCTTGAATCAGTCTGTGTTCGTGTATACTCAGTGCTCACTCTGCAGGACTTTTGTATCCATCAGGTTTTCAATCAAACAGCAGGCTAAACCATGCTTTTAGTTATATTTTTAATTATGTAAAACCCAGAGACCTAATTGATAAAGGAGGGATAGAGGAATAGACATCCATATATCTATGTCTGTTGGTAAAGGGAAAAGCAGCTCAGCACTATGTCAGTTTATCTCAAAATAATGCTCTATAGCAATAGACCAACCTCCAACATGGAATTATCCAACCATGGCAACCACAGCGTATGCACGCCAAAATCCCTGAACAATTTACATCTGCTAACACATTCATGTTGCTATTTTTCCTCTACAGTTGTACAGCTCGGTGGACTTTGGTAGGAAATGGCAGATCATCCACGAACGCGTGACACCAAATAGATTCTACTGGTAAGTAGTCATTTTTTTCCCCCTTTTTTCACATTTCCAGCACTGTGCTCCACTCTTCTTATTTTTTCTTCTTCTTCTTTTGTACTCACTTTTGTTTGCTCATGTTTCTTGCATTCGGCGTGACTGAGCAAGCGATATTGATGGCTTAGAACAACGTGTGCATGTGACTGACTGGTGATGCTGCTGAAATTCTGTACCTCTCTTGATATAAACAGGCAGAGATTAGTTTTTCCCTTCAGAACACACTTAGCATTCGGCGTCCGAGGGCATGTCACATTGCACTTTATTTCTCACACACGTCGTCCTCATATGAGGCATCTTTCACATGAGTTTTATATTATTTTTCATCAACAATAGATGGAAAGGTTTTTCTACTGATGCATGCAGATACAAAACCCCATGCACAGTTTGAAGAGCTATGACTAATAATGGATCCAGGGCGCCCCTGTCACTTCTCATCCAGTCACGTCTGCTGCTCACTCCCCCTGCAGTGTACCGACTACGGATGAAGTGCATACTCATCACCAACAGCTCAGTGCTCCACTCACTCTCTCGGAGGTGACTGGGCTGTGCCTGAGATTGCCGGTGGCTGTATTCACTCTTACTTGCATGAACCTGGAGCAAGTTTTGTTCAATCATGGTTTAATCCCAAATATGTGCAATCTCACACTGGCTCTGCCCTTCACCGTCAAAGCCTTTTTAAGGACATCTAAACAGAGGAAGGGCCTCTGGCAATGGCAAGGCAGGCCTCCAGTTGGCTGCAGTTTGATATTGGCTTCATCAGTTTTTAAAGGATATTCAATATTGCAACATGCAGTCACATCCATAATTAATGAAATGAGAAGGATTTTACTAAAAGATACACTCATAGGCTTCTGGTTGACAAAGGAACTGTATATGTCTGCATTTTAGCATTTTGGTTGGCTTAGAGTTGCTGTGGATGTGCTTGCTATAATATGGCATTTAGAATATGGAGGAAAAGTTCCAGTAATCTCCATAGTGTACGACAACCCTAGATTCAACAACAGAACAATCTGCTCCCACACATTTTCTCACTAGTAGTTCTTTATTCATAATTCCTTTCTATTCATTGCCTTTATGGTTATGTATTCTTCCACCGTCTTTCATTTTTTCCAAGGTCTGTCTCCGGCCTCGACAAGGAACTAGATCTGGTGCACATGGAGGCTCACACTCCAGATGGAAGTGAGTGTCTCCAACCCACACACACACACACACACACAAGTAATGATCAGCGTCTCTGTTGAAATGAATTCCCTCTGTAAAAAAGAAGGCATCGCCGGAGTAACAAACCCAGTGCATGATTCCTGATTAATGTTGCCTTACTTCTCTTCCCTTTCACTTACTAAATGTCAGCCTTATAACAGGCAGTACCACCAAGTTCCTCCATAGGGGACATACTGTGGGTGAAACGATTTAGCATGCCTGTTATGTCGGCGTAGCAGCCCTTTTTTTTCATATGACCGAGGCGTGATTGACAAGCAGAGATGCTCGTTTGCCATATCTACAATGACAACACATCTGGTACTATAGAGGCAAATTAGTCAGAGAAAATGTCAGACTGCATAGACTGGTGGGGTACAACCCTAAACAGTTCAAGCAACACACATAAATAACTTCACGCCTATAGCGCTATCCTAGTCTAGATAATGTATTAACCTACCATCTCAACATATTAAGATCTACTATGGAAGAAGAGAGTAATCATAAAAAGTATTTTTCTTTTGGTCTTCCAATGTGACAGATGTGCAGTATGTTACATGCCAAGCTCCCATGTGCACTGAAGTTAACAGGAACTACCCATTCCCCGGATACATTGACATTAGCTCTTTGGTGGTTCAAGATGACTACATATTCATACAGGTATGGCTCTAAACACTCACTCACTTTCTACTTGGTACATAATGGATTATGGTTCGAAGGTGTTACCAACCTTTAGTAAGATTAAAAGTTCTTCCAATACTACATGTAGGAAAAGCGCTTTAAATGCAAGGTCTATTCAAATATCTAATATCACGGTTTCATATCAGTCATCGGCTTATCTGTGCTACACAGAGACAACAACAATATGAGCATCTCATACTCTACCTCCTGCCTGATTGGCACTGCAAATTTGTGCAAACTACTACTATATATTTCAATACTCTATGACAATGCTTCATAAAATGAACAATAAATCAGTCTTGACATTGGCAGGCATGAGACAATTTTAAAATGTGTGTTACCGACATTACAGAAGAGTCAACTACCTTCCACCCATCAGGGCGAGTTAGTGGTGATATCCGAGCACAAATTCTGAGTCAGTCTTACCGTGGACCAAAGGGAACAAATACTCATTCACACAGCGGTGGAGAACAAAATACTGTGCAGAACAAAATACTGTGCAAACAAGGCCAACAGATGCGCAAATAGCCACTTATGAACCACAGCTCAGTTGTTTCCTTTCATCAACGGATGTCAAGACAAATTTAAAGAGGTTACACAATACAGTAGCTACGTATGTACTTACAACACAGTAAATAAATGGGAAGAGGCCAGTTTTGACCTTTGTGTTATGAGGTGGCATCTTTTCTATTAGTTCACATTGTCCCTGACACATTCAAAACTGAGTTCAGTTACTACAAACTAACTACAATCCAAGCAGTTCTGTTGGTTGCTAATGTAAAGAATGTGTGTTATTAGATCCTCTTGCTTCAAAAAAATCTAAGTGATATGTTTTCAATGCAAAGATTCTGTCACGGTTTGGTCCCTTTTCCTGTTTTAGTTTGAAGTTTCATGTTCCTTGTGGTCCTGGGTTAACTTCACTTCCTGCCTTGTCTTGTGATTGCGTGATTGTCTCCACCTGTGTCCAATCACCTGCACCTCCCTTGTGTATTTAAGCCCTGTGTGCCTGTTGTCATTTATCGCGTCATTGTCTAATGTCCCTCGTCGTTGGAGCACGTCTTTGGTTTGTTTCAAATAAAGAGCACTTGGTTCGAGAAACTCTGCGCTTGAGTCCTCCCTGCAACCTGCCCCAGCCCGATTGTGACAGATTCACACTGATATGAATGTGAATATTTAGGTCTTGTTTAGCTCAACAATTTGGCTTTCTTTTGCTGAAAAGCCAATCTATTTTTAATATTCAGCTCAGCATCTGCTCGGTGTGTCATATTAATCATAAATGTGAGAGAAATATCTGACAGGGTAATGTCTTAAAGTAACGCAGATGCAATTTGTGGTATGTATTTTAATTCTCTCTACAGCGTGGATATTAATTACTTTGACATTGTGCTAATGAAGTTTCATGCATTCAAAATGCACTTCCAACAATTGCTGTGGTGCTGAGGCGTTTTCAGACGAGGCAACAGAAACTAGTCTGCGTTCATCTTACAAAAATCTGTGCAGAAACGCGGGGGAACCATCCGACTTAGAGGTCAATAGGCAGAGAGAGCTCCACAAGCTCTGGCTGAGTTTAGCCAAGCCATGTTCCAGTAGATACTCTTGCTTCATCAGCTCCCTCTTTGGCATGGGAGGACGGTAAGCATGTTGTTTAATTGGAGAGGGGTTATCAACTTCCACAACGTGCTCCACTATCGTGGTACGTGAGGGCACATCTCAGAACAGGAGTCAGGTGAGACTGAATTAGCCCCATCTTTTAACAATCTGGAAAATAGGAGAGGCGAGTATCAAAATCAAGATCAGCCAGTATGTCGACAGCCTGCCGCACTGCTTGAGGTCGTCAAGCGAACCTCAACCCATCAGTATCATCTGCCACAGTGAACATCAGGGAGATGGAGGGGAATGGAGGCGTAGTATCAGGCTACTTCTCGTTTGGATCCTCAACACTTCCCCTGGAGTGAAACAGCTTAAGCATATTGACATGGCAAAAGACAGGTTTGACGTCTTCGGGCAGGAGTATGAATAATGTAGTCAGTGTCGCTTACTTTTCTTTTACATATAGGCTGGCAAACCATGCGGATAGGGCAGGACTAGGTGTAGGCGTTAGTACCATCACCTCATCACCAGGCTGAGAAGTAGGTTCCACAGCTTTCTGGTCATATTTCCGTTTCATACAATCCTGCTTGAATGCCAGAAACGTTTTGGCTACAGAACAAGCATGGTGTAGACGCTGACAGAACCGGAAAACAAAATCAAGCACATTGGTCGAATGCGATGCATTGGCATTCACAAATTGTTCCTGCAGCACTTTCAATGGGTCCCCTTACGCTATGGCCCAACACTAGTTCAGCTGGGTTGAAACCAAGAGACTCCTGCTTGGCTTCTCGGGCAGCAAAGAGTACCAAGGGCAGACCGTCATCCCAATCCTTCTTAGTCCCGAGTATTTGCACATCATTGCCTTGAGGGTCTGGTTCCATCACTGGAGACATGCTTAATACCCAGGGACTCTAAGGTCTGCTTCAAAACGTTTCACTCAAAATTGGTCCTGCGGTCAGTTTGGACCAATTTGGGGAGGCCAAATGTGGTAAAAGATTTCAGCAAGGCTTCAATGCAGGATCAAGATCAGCGAGGGGCAGCTTGTCTTCGGTTTAGGCAAGTCTGAGCCTGGAGTCAGCCAGGGTGGCCTCCTCTTTCTATTTCTGTGCCTGGGACCTAATGAGGACACTGAGGACCTTTTCCCCTGCTATTTTATTTCCCATAATAAACTCAACTCCCTGTATAGGGAATGAGCAACCTCGAAGTCCCCTGAAATCAACTTTGACCTGAATCATGAATACGGTGTAGAGGCGTGGATACGTAACCCATCTCAATGCCACGTACCAGTGCGCTAGCTTCACATGAAGGCTCAGTACTGAAAGGCAGGAGGTCAGCAAGAATGAACGACTGAACCATTCGTGTCTTTCAGTATCCTCACCAGACACTGGTCGTCAGTGACTCCTGTCAATGACACCCCCAGGAAAGAAACTGGTTGCTGGTTGAAACTTCTGTTTGCCCTTAAGAGCCAGACACTCGCTGATGTCTGGCTTGGAGCTTGCAGCTTTCCTGCAAGCTGGTGGCTTTCTGTTCATTGAGGTAGACCATGGTCCTCTCTAGAACACAGTTCCTAAATTCTTCCAGCAATATCAGTTCCCAGAGCGAGCTAAAATCGGAACCCTAACACGCTTACCACAAAATGGTAGTCTTCACGCATGTCTGCTTGCTCTCAGAAAGAAGAGACCACGAGGAGAAAAGAGAACGAAAGCACTGGGTCAGGGAGTCTTAATCTAGCCCACTAATTTACCTTAACGCTCCAGGTGAATCACCTGAGAGACAATTATCCCGCCCTCTTCTCAGGAGGGGGTGGAGTCACATCAGGGGATGTAACATGGACCTTCACTTAACAGAGACGCATGCTACTGAACCTATTACTAATAGACAGATGGACTGTGTATGCTGCTCCCTGATGAAACAAATATGTTTATCTTGGTACCTATCTAGAACAAATATAAATAATTATTATTATTAATAAACATTAACTTACCTGTAATAATGTTATTATTGTAAAGGGTAACTTTACGTTAAAAATAGATAAATTATTAAGACCCTGGCAAAGAGGTTTTTTAAGGATTTGATTTGATGCATTTCTATTTTTTTATTTACTTAAGTTTAAGTTGAGATTTATAATAGTTTAATTGCTACTCTGTAAAGGGAATACTGCTGTTAATACCCTATTTGTTTAGGGTTTTCATACATAAAAGTCTGCAATTGTTGCTTAGCACTAATATATGAATTCATATATTTTATTATATAGCTGTATGAAGAAAATTATATAAACTAATATATATGGTCTTCGTTTTATAATTAAAGTTAAGAGTTTGACAATATTGATTCACTTGAGTAAACCTTTCATTTTTTTTGCATACGGAGGTATGTTTTTGATGAAATGAGATTTTAAATATATTTACATATCATCTTGCTTACAGTGTTATAACATAGCATGACATGTACGGCAGACACAGCCCCTATGGGTACTGTATTAGTAGTTGTGATTGGTGCTCTTCCAGCTGTTTGATGCCACTAAATGTTTCATTGTGTCGAGAACAGGGATTTCTAAGTAGACAACTTACCTGCTCCACAAACAGGAAAGTCCCATTACCCGCACATCAGACACGAGATAGAGTACTTCCTCCAAACATGCTTCAACCCTGTTTGACCTCCAACGTCTTTCAAGTAAACTCTGAAGCACTCAACCAAAACCTCCCCTTCAATTTTAGCACACCTACTTTTTAACATGGACGAATGTTCCTGAAAGGGATGGGGAAAGAAATCAATCAAACCAATTCCTCTTAAAGTTCAAACCACCTCTGGTTACCCTGCCAATCGATCACCTTCACTTCATGTGGGACTGTTCTGCACTGCTCACTGCTAGTTGGCTATATTTGCTCTTCAAACCGATTTTCTTCAGAGCAGTAAAAGAACCAGCCCATCATACAACATTAACACTGATATTGTGTCCCTTTGGCAGAGCCCCACGTTGGGTCTGAAGAATCCCATGTATTGAATTTATAATCATATTATTGATACGAGGCCAAAGTGTGTCATGTGTTACACATATAAGTGCCCCGCTTCGGTGTCCTCCAGGCAAATGTCATCCACTGGCCGTGTGTCATCCTGCCACATAAATTAACAACTAACAGCTCAGTGTGTTTGCAAAAAGTCTAAACCATATGACTTCTCTTTCTATAAGCCAATTGATGCAACTTGATAGGCCAACTTAAAGATTTCTCTTGACAAAGAATAATGAGACTATTGATTGTCCCAGATATTTAACAAAGCCCAATTTGAAACCACCAAGTTTATTGACACCTTCAGGGGCAGCATCTTTTGAATGCAAGTCAGGAGATCACTATGTGCATCCGGCAGCACCTGGAAAACCAGCAGCACATAGAGGGAGAGACAGCGACACTTGCTTTGACTCTTCACTTTTTCGTAATACACCACGCATTCAAATAATTGTGCTTTCATATTGTTGTAGGTTCCTACATCTGGACGAGCATCTTATTATGTGTCCTACAAAAGGGACTCATTCATACAAATTAAACTGCCCAAATATTCCCTGCCTAAGGTAAGTTGCAGCATTTCTTTTTTTAAGAATTATTAATGTAAGTCAATTAAGTACCCTGTTCCTATTATTGAGATCTTATAAATTGGTAGCCATTACAATGGTGAAATTGACACATATTGGTGAAAAAAAACATAATCTACAGGAGTTGCATTTTAATTTAAGTTTGTTTCCCCTTAAAAGCTGGAAAACATGTTCCTTCAAAGTTGTGCACACTGAGAGTAGGCCTCAACACATTACTGGATGACGACAAACATTTATATTCATACCACAGCATTGATCTTATGACCAGACCTGCCACAAGCTCAGCTTGTTCTAAACTGTCACCTCTCCTCTTCCTCCTCTGTTAATCTCTCCCTGCTGCCTGATAGGACTTGCACATCGTCAGCACCGATGAGAAGCAGGTATTCGCAGCGGTGCAGGAGTGGAACCAGAATGACACCTATAACCTGTACTTGTCTGACACAAGAGGGATCTACTTTACCTTGGCCATGGAAAATGTCAAGACCACTAGGGGCATCGGAGGGAACCAGATGCTGGATCTGTACGAGGTAGGCACCTGATGAAACTATGCAGCCTGGGGGGGATACGTGCAATTAGTTCATCGATTGAATCAATGGGACGCTACAGGGACGATTGCTTTCTCGTTACTTCTTAATATCCCCCATAATGTGCAAGCACATGCATCCAGCAACACACAATTGTGTGGAAACATTTATTTTTGTCATTGCTTCTATTTAAATGTGCATTTGGTTTCCATCTTTCGTGGGGATTCCCTAAATAGACTATGTAGTCTCTCAGAAGGGTGCCTAAATAAATGTGACACAAACAATCCTTCTGATGCCTCTGATCTTTCTGAGAGTCTATTCATTGGAACAATTATTACCTCCTTACATTTAAAGTGGGTTTGCTGTAAAGCTCCTGGTTGGACCACAAGCAACCTTCACCACAGGACATTCCAAGTTGGCCTATGGGGTGGCGGGCGTGGTTTGGCTCGGCTGCAGAGGGGAGAGAGGGGGAGTGGCTCAGGGAACGGTGCCAGGCGGAGGCAATTGGCCTTTAGCTGCAGGGAATGACAATTGTGTGGGTCTCCCTGTATTTAACCTCAGTAGGGGCGATCCGGCGGGACAGAAGAGAAAGCCGCCAGACGGGAGAGCTGGATGTCGGGAGCCCACTGAGCGATACGAACAGAAAGTATAAAATAAAGTATTGCAACCGAACCTGCTGTGTTATTGTCATTCTGGACCCCCCAAGGATCCACACCTGTTACAGTTATTGTCACGGCGTATTCCCATGGCGGGATCTTTGCTAAACCTCTGTCGAATCTCTGGGAAAACAGTCACAGCCCACCCAACGAGAAGTGTGAAAATGACAACCAATCACATTCATTTTCAAAGGAAAAAAACACGTTGACTAAAAATGGCGACACAAGTTTTCTGCCTGAGAGCAAACATATTTCAGGGCCATTGTTGTGAGACCCTTAACACCACACTGTGTGTGAGCAGTGCATGAACGCTGCCTGTCTGAACTTGATTCTTATTGCTAACAACTGCTTCTTCGTAATTGTAGACAGGAACACTTGGAGTTATGTTTTTGTTTTTGAACTGGGGTTGCTAAATGCTCCACTATGTCCACTAGGTGGTTGTTGTCAGCCGAGGTAGTGCACCGTCTCCTCACATGAAAGAAGGGATCAGTGTAACACATGGTGATGACCGTGCAAGTTTCTCTAAAGTATTTTCTCACACAATCTTGTCTGACGTGCAGATTTGCATTCCAGGCCGTCGTCGTCCATCTTCCAGACATATGCAGTATTACGATCGGGCTTAATGGGGCTCAATGCCATGGACCACTGGAGGTTTAATGACCTCGTTAACTCACTGGCTAGCCACTGTATGTGTTTGCGTTAGTATTCATAGCAGGAGAGTAGACTTCCCTCCTTCTTCACTCACCGGTGCACCTAGTGTATCAGTCCGATACGCACAGGTGTGGCTGAGAGAGTGAAGGAAGGGAGATGTTGGCCAGCAGCAGTGTGGTAATTAACAATGCCTGAACTCTCCTGCACAGGGTGTGTGAGCATCTTGCCTAACCATGCAGCAGTAAGGGCCTTCAAAGTGCAACACAACGTGAGACGAAAATTTAAGCACATTTGTCACAGGGTCACAGGTTCGTTCTTAAACAGAACCTAAACAAGAGATAGATGACACCCTGCTATCCGACCCATTATACAAGGTAAGATATATGCTACTGAACTCATCCCATTCATTGCAATTACACAAACTGCACCTCACAGACCTAATGTTCCACAGAGGAGACACCAAAGTAGTTGGAAGTTGTTTTGTTCTTCCACTTCGACGCCATGTCTCCTCCCAGAGGGCCCCTCTTTCCCCTGCTGAAATAAATGATGCTATTTGCAGAGAGAAAATTGTGCAATCATCTCCTGAATTGGAGGAATTATTTAATTCTCAATCAGATTGGATAAGGACACATTCTGTAATCACAGGCCTTTGTTTTGCAAACCAATTATCTGTGGAGGCTCTACTTCAACCTCTGACATTCCTTTCAATCCGAGGTACTTAAGCAGGTGGCTCTCCCCACAATCGTCACTCAGGGGTTTGAGTTCACTCCAGCAAAAATCATCATGATTTTAGCGAGTCACTAGAAACAGCTATGAATGATTTATTGACCACTTGAAGTGGTTTGTAGTCTTTGGAGAGTATTAAATGGTCATAATTTCAATACTTATCTGGGACATTTTTGTCTTTTATCACTCCTAAAACCTACAATGCTGTGATTCAACAAATGAGCCATAAAATACATTGTAAAATGCTAAATTGCTTCACCTAAGTTAACGGCTAATTGACCTATGTTTGATTCAAGTCACCACCTTACTGAGTAGGAGACTTGGCTGCCATTCTTTTGATCTATTGAACATTTTCAGAAATTTTCAGTAATGTCCTTTCTCATCAAATGTGACCATTTCAGTTCCATGAAAATCAGTAACTCTGATAAAGAAACGTGGTTTACTACCACAGCATCAACAATCCAGTGAATGCAGCACTTTTCAAGTCCCTCTCCGTTTTTTAAAGTGAACATGCAGTAGCTTTCTGCTGGATCCCAGTTCCAAGCCAAATCAAGCAACATTTTACTGTCAGCAATTGATTGAGTGTCATCTTTTGTACTGACGAGTGAGGATGGATCACTGCTGTGCAGTTCCTTCCTCCATTACAGGCGCTTTTAGCCTCTTTTAGCATCATTTACCACATTGTTTTGGTCTGATGCAGAAACTCTGATGGGCTGACAGTATGTCTGCTGCTCAAAGGGATTTGAGTGGTAAGAAGAATACGGAGAAATACAAAGTCAGTCCATCTACTGTTTGCTTGTGAGGTGAGAAAAGTTCATACACTCTTTGTCTTAGGTTAAAAATAAGTGGCCACACTTTTAACTGATCAATTATTACACAGTGGAAATTAAGTTTAATTTCAAACAAATTAGTTCTGACAATTGATTAAAGTGACGGTCATTCATCAAACAAAGATCCCCAATGTGCTCTTGTTCCGGCTCTTTAAATTTATTTTCTATCGTTAAAATCTGATTAGCTTCCGGTTTTGCAAATTAAAGATTTCAGCTACGCTTCCAAGAACTTGTGATCAGAACTAAAAGAAGGAAAAGCTTCTGGAGCCCACGGTAGTCATTGGTGCACAATAAAGGGGAATACATTATTCCAAAGAGAAAAACATATGCTTTGAGAAGGGTGGCATAAAAAATTCCATACACAAGTGCATGATTATAAGTAAAACAAGGCCTAAAGGTTTAACACATGTAAAAAGTCCATGTTGTTTCTGAAACCAAGCAATGCAAACAAGAAACAAAATAACAGGAGATTCATTTTTGCTGTTGTTTTTTCTATTTGATTGGCTTGGAACTTCACAGATTCATGAATTAATTAATTGAGGTGATTTGGCTACATTTGTATGCAAATATATTCGAGGTAAAGTAAATAATGAATACTAGAAATCCCTGCTTTTTGATAATCTGATTAAGTCTGCACAGCGGACTGAGATGCATGCTGGGACTAGATCCGAACAGAGTTCCAGAGGTGTCCTCTATGTTAAAACAGGCTTGAAGAAAGCATTAGAAATAATGAATGAAAGATGTTTCACAGCTTACCACGTGTGTGGTCAGAGACCTGACTCGTGCTTCACTGATGGCAGCAGAGATTATTGAACATAGCTGTCTCTGGCCACATGCTGGGTGCACAATGTCCTCCCCTCTTTTCATCTCTACTTACAGGAATTCAGCAGGATTGCTTTGGAACGTCATTACCGAGGTGCAAAATAGAGATCCATGCCTGTGTCCTTCACTTTGTTGTCTAGAATGTAGAGTGTGGGAGGTGGGAGTGACGGATGGAGAAATGTATGCTGGTTGTGACACGCTGTTCTTCTTGTTTGTGTGCAGGTGTGTGTGTGTGTGTGTGTGCATGCGGATGTAATAGAGGGGGTGCAGTAAATAATTGACATGTTGGGTTGGATGACGCAATGACCCTTGTTAGCCGCATCCATCCAGAGCGCCATGGTTCTATGACAATGTCAAATGGGCTGCCTATTAGTGCCACTTATACAGACGTGCTGCCTTCAGGGACGGACTGGAGCCCCTCACTATGGCAACCGTTCAGAGTGACTCTGTCCGCACCGTTGCATATAGCACGCTTTGGTTTGGTTGAGAAATAAGTCTCAAACCTGAGAGCCAACAAGGAGGATTTCGTGAGAGAGATGTGTGTATATTTGTGGGTACATGTGAGTGTGCTTTTGGTGTGAACGGCGTTTGAGCTGTTTAGACTGACTGAGGAAAAAGCCAAGGTGCCACCCTTCGGGGGCGATTATTTTTTTGCTGTCAGAATTGCTGAGATGTGTTAGGATATAATTACAGATAAAACTCAGCACAGGATAAAATGATGCAGGCGTCTCTGCTGATGTTGTCTGCCAGACTGTGAGCTGCAGCAAAGGAGGATAAGCACACCCTTTGCATTTAGCTGAGTTTGTACGCACAAAATGCCCTTTCTAATGCTATCATTATATTTGCAGTAAGCAGTAATGGGAAAGATTCACATCATTTACAGGGTACAAATGGGATTCACCCTGTTGTGTATGTCTGTGTCCGTCAGGTCGCAGGAATTAAAGGCATGCTGATTGCTAACAAGAGGCAAGACAACCAGGTCAAAACCTACATGACCTACAATAAAGGCCGGGAGTGGAGGCTCCTGCAGGCTCCTCCCACTGACCTGGATGGCAACGACATTCATTGCATATTGGTAAGATACTGCACATTTACTGAATCTCAAAGAAAAAATACAGTCAATGTGATGTAGAACATTTATCCAGTCTGTGGAGCCCATGCATTATAAACACTCATAAACCATCACAATCTGCTCCTAGCTGTAAGCACAATAATCACCATCCTCTCAAAAGGAAGTTCTGAATGTCTACCTTTCTGTATCAACTTCAAAAATACTATGATTCACCAAGTGATGATTCGCGTCGTTTCACAGCACAGGAAGTGATGTCTTAGTACTGCCAGCTTCACAAACGTTTTCTACCTTCTGCATCAGCTGAATGGTATATGCTGGAATGATTTTTTGAAAAAACATTTTTACCAGTTTGTGGTTAAGCTGTTTGCTCTTCAGTCCATCATGGGGATTGTTCTTTGGACTTTTTTACCACTGACCATCTGGAAGTAAGCTGCAGATTGATTTTCACTATCCATCCATTCAGTTCTTGGCAATAGAAAGATGTGTTTATACATTATTTGTAATGTGTGTGAAACAAACTAAAAACTATTGTATTATCCTTTGGAAAAGCCTTTAGTGAAACTTATAAACCCTTCATGAAAAAAGCGGTTTGAAGAAAATAAGCGGATTTGAAATAAAGTATATGAACTAAGAGAAGAGATTCTATAAAAGGTTAGTGGTGCCTTTTACTCCAACATACTGCAGCAAATCTCATAGTAGTGCTCAATATGAGATGGTCTGTTTCTAAAATGGTAAACGACGGATGATCTAGATACGCCGCATGCGTCGACAATGTGTTGTCGCTCATTAGAGAGCCTCCCTCCAACTAAAACTCACAGGGCGCCTGTTGGGAGGAATCAGGTTGGAGACATTAGGACGACTCCATGCTGTTTAAGAGATGATTTTGTGGCCGTGTGCTGTGGTTCAGGTTCCCTGTGACTGTGCATTCATGTGACATTTTAATTACCGCCATGGATTCCTTTTGATTACCCTGTTCAGTCCCGCTGCCCTTGATGTCCTTACACCAGCGTGACACGCTGTCTGCAGCAGGGATGAGAGCAGACACAACTTTCTTTCTGCTCTGTGAACAAATGTAATTGTGTTCTGTTGTGTGCATGCCCTGGAGACTTCATTCAATGTAAATTGCATCCCCGTTTGTATTAATGACACATTAAATCCAATTAGCAAATATGTATGAAGACACAGTTTGTTCTGCTTAGGAGACGAAGGATCAGGCTTGTTTATGATGTTTTTGTTTTTGCTCTACAATTTATTTCTGAACCTATAATCATAAATGATTGTGGATTTCATGATTCAGAATTTACCAGCGAAAACACAGTTGATTAATTTCATATTTGCTGTCAGGTGACACGCCATTTAGATTAAACTATATGCAAATTAACTTTTCACATGAATAAGCCACTATTTTTAAAGCCTTTTCAATCTATTCATTTTCTCTTTAACCTAAAAACCGTCAGATCTTCATTTTTAATTTTTCACTTGGATTTTGAATTTCCCGTTAGAACTTTTTCATGTTTTGTCATACAAGAATAAACATGAAATCTCCGTCCAATAGAACTTCCGTTTTAGTTCCTCAAGGCCCATGGAAGAAAAGGAAACAGCTAGCTTATCTTCTTTCACCGTTTGTGGGTTGTCTCCAGATAAACAAACATATGTGCTCAAGCACTGAGTATTTGACAAAATGACCCCATTCACATTATTATTCTTCCTTTGCAGCCCTTCTGCTCACTTCATCTCCAACTGCAGATGTCCGAGAACCCTTACTTGTCAGGAGCAATCTCCACCAAGGCCACTGCACCGGGTATCATAGTCGCCACAGGTAAGAGACAAGACTCACACAACAAAACCCTTTCACAGAACTTATTTCTATTACAGCAGCCTTGGGATTTTCTGTGAAAAGGCCTTTCTTCTTTTGTAGTACAAATCATGGATGCAAGGTACTTTGGATGGAGAGTTGTGCTGTGATCCTCCAGTCAGCTACTAGCGGCCCCTCGCAGCCTTTTCACCTCAGCTACTGTCTCAGTCACTCTTTGAGCTACGCAGGGCACGGTTCTCTGCAGTATCTCCTCTCTCGATGTCACATGGCCCAGCCATTAATAATAAAAAACAGTAGAGCAGTGTCTGTCAGCCAAACATCCCAGTATGATTTAAAGCAAAACAATTAAGGCATCAAAAAGCATTACTACTTTGCAGTTGAATATTTAACATTTGTTTCAAGATGAAAAGAGGGAATAAATATCACCTTAACAATCTATTTTTTACCCTCAAAGGCAATTCAGTATAATATCATCTTTATATCATAAACTGATATTTAGTATAATATAAGCATATCATATAGGCAAGCTGAATCTATTTCAGGACGTTGGTTGGCTAATTTGTATGATACACATTTATATCTTTGATCAGCAATTGGTTAAACTGCCTCACAGGTCTGCCTCCTATGGGCCATTTGACCGTGGCCCCATGTGCTGCTGAGCCATGCAGACAGGTGGGGAGGAAGTGCAGGAAAAGCATATCTCTATGTTCAAATGTCGTATTTTACTCCCGGGGACATTCTGTATGTCAAAAATAGAAATATTGACGAATTGTGTAATTCATTATTAGTTATTTATTTTTGGGGCAGAGGGCTCCAGGCGGGGGCCACGCCCCATGGCCCTTTTTTCGGCAAAGTGTCAGTTTGTGTGAGCACGCACCGTCAATCTGGATCTGTCTTTGCATATGTCTCCGCTGATAATGCTTGCACAATGTGTCTCTGTGTGATCGTCGATGGGCCTTTGCTTTGACACCGGGATTCACTGCGCCCTTTTAAGACGTCAGCTGGTGCAGAGATCATCTCACCAACATGACAAACACCATCCAGATCAAATACACGCCCGTTCACTGAGCCATGGCCAAGATAGTGGAGCAGATCAGAGGAAGAAGTCAGTCCACTCGCTCCACACAGCAGGAAAATAAGCTTTAGAGGAAGTATGTTTCTAACACTGCAAACTGCCTCCAGGTCTCAAATGATGTTGCCTCATTTGATCCCTAAAAATTAACTGTGTTAACCTTTTTGTATTATTCAATCTTTGAGGACAACACGCTGAACCGTGAATACATTGATCAAGTGTGATTGACAGCATGTGTTTGTCTGTGTGATCTGTAGATTGATTCTGTCATTGTTCTGTTGGTACGTCCTCTGCAGGAAATATTGGAGCAGAGCTGTCCTACAACAACGTTGGCATGTTCATTTCATCTGATGCTGGCAATAGCTGGAGACAGGTGAGATTCACAGCAGGATCGATCCGAATCACAACTTAAATCAGAATCTGTCGTATTGCCAAATAGGTTTTTACATTTTTCCTTGGTGATTGGCACATGGCATACAACCACATGGGAAAGGACCGCAAGAAAGGCAACCAATTCAGAAGCATAAACCCAGAGAAATTCCAAATAAAAATGATAATATCTTGCAGTTGGTAAACAACAAGTGTAAATAAGATGAATTAAGAGGGAATTCTATTCATGCCGTGTGGGAATATTACACAGTGGGTGTACCAGTCCAGATTTTCCTTTTTTGTTGTATGCAATGTGCTAATAGCCCACACAAGATTGTAGCCATCTAACTCCTGGCCTTAGATGTAATGCTAGGGAACAACTATAGCAAGGTAAGCTGGACAGCTAGGTATGCGGATGTTTGTAGGATACTTTAGAGCCATTTGCCATGAAACCATTAGCATACCGTACATTTTTAGCAGTACTGCTTTGTCTGTTGGCTGTTGGGGTGATTTTCCTTTACTCACCACCATCGTAAAACATATATCTCACACGCCCATTCCCAAAATGCAACAAAAAAGCAGCTACACCTTGCTTTGAGCAGGGTCGTCTTTGTATGAGAAGGTCATCCATGTAGACGTGTCTTTGGACAAGACAACTAACTCCAAATGGCTGCTGCAGGCTGTTCCTGCATGAATGGGTATGAATGAGTAGCTAGTCCTGATTGGTGGGGTGAATCCTGCATTGTAGCCCAGTGTCATCAGTGTATAACATGTTATTTAGAAAATGATCCATTGCTTATGTAAGCGTTCGTAGTCGGTTATGAAAGTAATATATTTCCGTGTTGTATTCTCTAATGAATCATTTCTGTATGTTTCTGTTCAGATATTTGAAGAGGAGCACAACGTTTGGTTTCTGGACAAAGGGGGGGCCATCGTTGCTGTCAAACAGCCATCTGTGCCAACCAGACACTTGTGGTATGTCCATTTAGAACACTTGTTTCTTTTCGTAAATAGCTTTTTTTTATTTTCTTTAGACTTATTTTACAGTCATAATTATTGTATCATTGGATCCAGATGAACTTTGACTGTGGTTCGGTGCAAAAAAAGGTTTTCTTTTTGAAGCTAAGTATCATTAGAAGCCAGCCGTCTGAGCCCCCACTTTGAGTGTTTCATTTACACATTGCCTTTCTCTTGCCAAATCGGGTGGCTATGCTTTGCCTCAGTGCAGGTTAATCAAATCTAAATGAGATCCGTTCTCCATTTGCAACCAGTCAAATGGAGACTACTGGGTTTTTTTCCCCGTCCCAACCCATTTAGGTGTGTTGGGGTAGGAGAAGTGAAAAAAATGTTTTGTGCAGCTCCAAAGTCAATGCTCAGCAGCAATGGAGCAGTATAGCTTTCACAGCATGAATTTCATTATTGGTGCATGTCAACACTTTAACATTTCTGTTGTCAGTGCTTTAAGCCAATTCAGATGGTGGGTGTGGGTGTGGGAGGGTGGGGGGGGGGGGGGCAGGGCATTCTTCACATAGCACAGACCTCAGCAGTGTTTCAACCTGTGTCAGACTTGGGTACTCCTGCTTGTTCTCACTTCAGCACCAGCATGTTGATAAGCTGTCAGAATCAATAGAGCCTGGACCTGATGATGAAAGCTATCCAATGTTTTCATTTTTTCACTGTCTCCTTCTCCCTCTGCAGTTCAACATGAAACAGTTCTATTCTGGTCTTGTTTTTTTCACCTGTGTGCAGACCAGGACCTGTGAAGTTTCTTTTTTGGGCATTTTCTCAATGCTGTACCTTTGCTTGCAGCTTTGCTTTGATAACCACATAGTCTGTCTTTTCAAAATCCGTTTAATGCTGAGCCCTTTGAAAGTTACCCAAAGCTACAGTAACTAATTGCACTGATCGTCAACTAAACCCCCCACCCCCCGACCAGGCTCTAATAGACATGGTCTATCCCCGAGCCATCGTTGTTGCTGTGTTTGTGATGGGAATGCGTTCTGACTCACATACACAGGGTCAGCTTTGACGAGGGGAGGCAGTGGACCCAGCACAGCTTCTCCTTGGTGCCTCTGTTCGTGGATGGAGTTCTGGTGGAGGCCGGGGCCGATAACCAAATCATGACGTGAGTCCAGAAAAAAAAGGTTGGATGACACGTTAAAAGGTTTTTTTCTATAGAGAGTTTTGTGGGTTGAGTGAAGGGTGAATGTTTGTTTTTCTGTTCTGTGGAGCACTTGGCTTTGGTTCTCAGCAAAATATCAAGGGCCTTTAAGGAAGACAAATGCTCTGGGGAATTCAGTCGTTGATAAGGCACTATTCTGAGGGCGTTTAATGGGTCATGTAGCCCTTTGAGGATATTAGCAGGGCTGTGGTGGTAAAATTGGAGGTGGGTAAACTATGAATTTTGTGATCAGACCGACCTTGAATGTGACGTGATGCGACTGTAAGGCTGTCCTGATAACATTCCATTATGTTATCAGTTGTTAAGGCATGTTACATCAATCAAAAACAACGTTTTTGTGGATACATTTGAAAAAAATAAAGAATAGTTTGTGTAAAGAAATGAAGAGGGTAGAGAGGGAGACAATTAATGTCACATTACTTGGATGACACATTGTCATCATGTCATTGCTTGTGAGAAATAGTAACTGTATCACTGACCTCTGCAGCTTTTTTGGACACTTCAGCCATCGTTCTGAATGGCAGCTCATCAAGATCGACTACAAGTCCATTTTCAGCGGGAAATGCACAGAGGAAGACTATCAAACCTGGCACCTGCACAACCAGGTAAGAAACATGCAAATATATATTGTGGATGTGTAGCACTGCTATAAAAAGAATTAACAGCAGTTGTTCCCATAGCTTCACAGCTTTGGAGAGGGAGGGAGGCTGAGGACAGACACTGATACATTTTCCAACGGGCACTTTCTGATCGCTGGGGGTAGTGCGCTCACATGTGTGTGGGTTTGTGTGCACATCGTGGCAAGATAGTTACAGTTTGTGTAATAAATGTAGGGACTTGCTCTATAGGAAAGCTAACTTTGAATGACTTCTGTTGTGATGTGGCACTAAATGCAAAGGGAAAGATTCTTTGGGGAGGGCGCCCCTTAATGTTCGGGGGAAAGGCGGAACACTCACAGTATTTGTTCTGCCAACAGGGGGAGCCATGTGTGATGGGGCAAAAACAGATTTACATGAAGCGCAGGCCTGGAAACTACTGCATGCTAGGAGAGGACTACTCCAGTATCCTTTCAGCTGAGTCCTGTATTTGTCGAGCTCATGACTTTGAATGGTAAGATGGTGCGTGCACTTTCTACAAGCTTTCAAAAGCTCTTCCCTAGTAATTGTCGAGGGGGATTATGTTTCTCTGCATTGTCTGCAACAGAAAGCTTCATTAACAACGTTGTTCTCAAACACTGCCACGCATTGAGATTCACGCCTTTTAAATCAAGGGTTGTTTCACTCATCTTTAAATGTGTTACTACTACTTTAATGCCAATTTGTTTTTATTGACCAGCTGCCAAATGTGTCTTTGTTGCATTTAAATGTTACGCTAGAGTTCAAAACTTCTGTATAACTGCTAAATCGTGAAAAAGACAGCTCAACCTAATCTCACTCCCAACTCATGAAATTGGAAATAAAATTGTTTATTTTGAAAAGACTATATGCAATACACCTGACACATCTTAAGCTCACCATAGAGGGATACATTAAGCATCATGGTTGAAAGCCTAGGGCCAATGACCAAACGTTGTTGACTTCGGAGTAGCTACAAACAACTCACTCCTAATATACCGACCCCAGAACTTTATGAGCAAATTTTGGTGCAAAACAGGTACACAAAATGCATGTATGAAATATATCTTTATCTAGATAGATAAAGAGAAAGAGAGAGAGATAGAGATATGAACTGATTTATTTTACATCCACACGGATGTAATTGTAAAGGTGCATCTGGTGAATCACTAAAAGAAAGAGAAATATGTAAAGTGTTATGAGAAGTAAACAAGTGTGTTTTCTTCTGAGTTCACAGGGTCAATAGCGCATCAGCATGCAACTCTGACAGGAGATGTGTCCTATGCAAGCACCATTTCCACTCTTCATCTTGAGGCCAATTCAATTGGAATCCATTGCATATGCTATTCACGTCTCTCATTAATTAACCCTATTTGCTGTGTGTTTTCCAATATCTCATAAATTTGGGTTTGTTTTGCCCGATTTGCTCATAATGTCGGTCTTTTTGTTGGCCTGCTATGGTTGCAATTCGGTTGAGACGATATGTTTGGGTGTAAAGACTTTCAATTTGTATGCAAATCCCCAAATGGTTGTGTTTTTTATCTTGTAATGACAGAGAGCAGAAAAAAGCCATCCCAACAAACAGCAGTTAGTTTTTGGAGAGTGCCAAATGTTTTCCATTGATCTAATGCAAAGCTATTTAGCTCTCTTTATGTGACTAGTCTCATTTCTGCTGCTGTCTTTTTCTGTGGAGAAATATCCAAAGCTTGCTTAAAATTAAGATCTTTAAAACAGTACAGGAAAAAACAATTTTTGGTGTTAATACTCTGGCTGCCATGCGATCAGCGGAAGTATAGTCATTACCCGTGCATGAAACAATTGGACTCTGCATCATCTAATTGTGTTCACGTGTACATGAGGCTCGTTCACCAAAGATCAAAGCTTGTCGTGCAAATCCTCTGAATACAGACTTTAATTAGCAGTATCAAAAACTGTCAAGTAGTGAAATTTCATATTATATCAGTTATGCTTGTGTACAACTCAAAGTGGTTGGGCCTGACAGTGAGCATTCTAGAGGTTCTTGGAGAAAACAATGTTCTTTTTGAGTGGAGAGGCTTTGATTTGCTTCAATGATGCAAACCAAGCGAACAAAACAACATTGTGAAAATAAACAAACACAGTGATGTAATATAACAAACTTCTGCTATGGAGGAGGATGCTGATTCATAAAAAATTAACAATTGTTAAAAAGTGGGTCAGGGGCAAAGCGGGTCTTGCAGTCAGAAGATCAATAGTTGGTCGTCTGGTAGCCCATGTCGATGTTTCCACCGCAATCATGGCGTATGTGTGAATGGGAGAATTGCACTAGTATGCAGGGCTTTGAGTGGTCAGTAGACACTTTACAAAGGCAAATGAATATAGATGAAACAGGGTTGTGGAACACAATGTACGACAATATGTCCCTCTCTCATGTGCTGATATTAATCAGGTGCCATTGGGATGTGTCTGTTCTCTGACAGTGATTACGGATATGAGCGGCGAAGCGACGGGAACTGTCGGCCTTCCTTCTGGTTCAACCCCTCCACTGTCTCCAGAAGCTGCAGCCAGGGTCAAAACTACCTCAACAGCACAGGGTGAGGATTGTTTGGTTTATGTGCATTTTTTTTCTCTGCACAAACACGCCTGTTTTGGATGGGATTTCTGGGATGCTCAAGCAGGGTTTTTGACCAGATACAGAGAACATATATAACATGATTAAAATTGCACTGGATGAGATAATGTGTGACAAAAAGTCTTCCAATCTGGTTTTAACATGTTGGCTAAAAATGTGGGCATCCAATAGTCTGATAGCAAAAATACATTCGTAAGCAATGTTATAAATAGTCTTCACAATTGCATCTCAAGTCCCAAAGCTGTTAACAGCCTCATCTCCAGTATGTGAGAAGATTGATGCACATTTCACTCAAAAACTGTAAGTTGGTAAAGTCATTAAATGAAGTATGAAGTCTGTGTAAAGAAAAGGTCTTCACACAATTTAAGAGAGGCTTAATCCTGACTGGATTGTTGATTCATTTAAACTGACATGTTCGTTTTGACAGAGCAGGTTTCAGTTAGTCAAAATAAATCTATATGATTATGTTTTATAACTACTCTTGCATTTACTTTTTTTATTTATGTGGTGGAATTGGGGCAGACACAGTCTTGGTTTTGGGTGGAGAACAATTCTAATGTAAGACATGAATTCTGCTACCTGGTCTGTAAAGATTTGTCGTCTTATAAACTCAACTTTTCTAGATGAGATCTGCTCGATCCAAAGTGGGATTAATGCTGTCTCTCCTATTTCAATTGGGAGAGACAAGGGAGTGACTATTAGTTAACATGTATTATGCTGTATGTCATGTGTTATGCACAATTTATTTGGCTCTTGAACTCAGCGGGGGGATTTGAGATTGCTGTGTTTGCCCTGAGCCAAAGCCATATATGAATCCCCTCCGCAGAGTCCAGACACTGCTGGTGGGTGCTGGAGATTCTGCTGGAGTTGGCAGGAGGTGGCTAGAAATGCATTTGGGTGCCAAATCTAAGAAGGCGAATGGTGCTGGGGAGGAGGAGGGTCGCATGAGACGCCAGTAGAAGGCTAGATGCAGGAATACAGCACATTTAAAGGAGATGGCAACAACTATAGCTATAGCTTCATTTAGGCTATGTTTTCCCCATGAAGTGCCATTTGAAAAGTTGAAGAAGTTTTGAGAGGATTTGAAAATGAACTCCATTGGAAACCATGTTAAAAGTTTATGATTTTAATTTATTTTAATTAAATTATAAGAGCTAAAAAGCTGAAAAGTCATAGCCCCCCCTCTCCTGAAAGAGCGGAACATTTTAATATTTGAATGGTCTTAATAGCTGAAAGTGTGAAGGTGTTTTAGTGTCCAACGGAAGAAATAGAATAATAAAAATTAATAAAATAAAATAAAATAAAGATTCGAAGAACAATACTTTAAAAAAATATAATTGTATATATATTGTATATATATATATATTTGTATATATATATATATATATATATATATATACAAATATATTTTTGTTATCATTTCTTTTCACTCCATTCTCTTTACTGTTGCAGCAAGATGTGTGTTTGTTTTGAGGCAAACCAGGGAACCAACACTCTGCAGAGCTTAACTGAATGGGTTTTATTCTCGTGCTGTGATTATGCTTTGTAAGGTGTCTTCTTTGACACAGCTTGTGTTGTCAGTTGTCATCAAGTTTGTTTTTGCCATTGAAAACCCAAACAGCTGGTCTGACACATCACTCTGCTGATCATTGCTTTCAAACCAAGAGCTCATGAAGCACCTCAGGGAGTCATTCCAAAATGAAAGGAGTGCATTTACTTGAGAAGATTTAACTTAAAAAGTTTAATAATATAAAATAATGTCAATTTTCTGGGATCTTTTGAAGGTACCGCAAAGTGGTGTTGAACAACTGCACCAAAGGAGTTAAAGAAATGTACACGGCAAGAAAGCAGCAGTGCCCCAACAGACCTCCCAAAGGACTCATGCTGACCATCAAAGACGGCAAACTCGCTGCCAACCTGGGCAGCAATGTCACCTTCTTGGTTCATCTGGATGAGGTAAGCAAGGCTGCTTTACTTGTCTGGCTGAATAGTTTTTTATTTCCTTCAGGCACCAATTTATTATATAATATGATATAATAATATAACAATATAATATATTAACAGTTTTTTAATTATGCTTGTATCCAGTTGATTAAGTTAAAGATTTTATATTACATTTTAACATTTTATATTAAAAAATATGTTTCCAATATTATTAGTACTTATTTTGACACCTGCAATACCAAAAGGTTGATAAAAGCTATGCAACTGAGACAAAATAGTAATGTTTGACCTCAATAAGAAGCTGAATGAAGCTGATTTGGTGTTTGGGGGTGCTGTGAGTGAGGCGATAAGAGCAAGTGGGGAATTATCCATGCGCCACATGAACAGCCATGACTTGCTTCCTGTCCCATTCTGTTATTTGTATAATGTCCTCGATCTAATGATCTATAAACAAGATTGGTCAAGTCGTATCTATTGTCAAATCATGTTTTTAAAATTTTAATCATTGGTTCCACGCCACTTGGGATTCATGATAAGCCACGGTTCTAGGATAATAGATAATGCTATGTTTGGTCCTGTTTTGATTCTCCTGTGTGTTTATGTGCTCTAATCAATAAATGTATTCTTTGACAGTTGCCTTATCTTGTCATTTAGCTTTTCTGAGGCTACAGCAAAGAGGCTACTGTGATGATACAGCAAATTTAGTGCACCATTGTATAAATGGTGATTTATTCTCCTGAAGTAAGAAGATGGATTGAAAGCACAAATGGATTGATCCTCTTTTTCCTTTACAGTTGGACTGTAAGAAGCTGCTGAATCAGGCTCTTTATGATTTAATTACCAACTGGTAGACTATTTAGGGTCAAAATTCAATTATATTCTTATACTTATACAGTACCAGTCAAAAGTCTGAACACACCTTCTCATTGCATTAAATGAGAAAATGTGTCAACTTTTGACTAGTACTGTATGTATTAATGTGCTCATGCAGGGGAGAAATGCAAATGAAAGACTTCATTTCAGACATTTGTTAGAGGAAACAAAGTTAGTGATTTGCATTGATGTTGTAATGGCACTATTACTGGAATAGTAGGAAGGGATTAATGGAGTGTTAGTAGATAGTAGTGTTAGAAGCGATAGGTGTCAGCGGGCCATTTCGGGAGGCAGGAACAGGGTCCACATATAACCATGATCTATGGAAACCTGGCATGCAAGAAAGCACAACTACTCCAGAGAAGAAGATGAATTGGTGATGTGCATTAATGAGATGTGAATTCTTATAAAAGGAGAGAGGAGAGAGTTGCTTGGTGTGTCCAAAGAAGTCCTCCGGCAGTCTAGGCCAATAGAAGCGTATCTAAGGGCTGGTCCGGGCTTACCTGAGCCAGCAGCAAGTTATCAAAGAGGAAAGTTAAGCTTTATCTTAAATGAGAAGAGGTTTAACTATCTTGAAGGATAGTTCCTGTGGCTCATAAGCAAAAACAGATTCCTAATATCCGATAAAGACGTACTCACTAAAGAAAAAAACTTGCATAAGCAGCTTGGAATTGGATATATAATGTAGAATATAAATCAATCACTGCAGGCTTTATGAACATAGATTACACTTTTCAGCCAGAACCTAAAGCTGTCTGAATATTACATCTTCCTTTTATTTGTCTGTGATCGTTCTACCTAATGTGTTCTTGGTGCAAAGTCAACATTAGTGCACTCTGCTATGTGGGTAATCACAGCTAAACAAAAACCAGCCAAACATTTCCTTTAGCTGCAGGGCACGATTGTTAAGACAAAAACACCTGAGTCTGGATTGCTGGGACTGGTTCCTTTTTTATAATGGACGTACAACTGATTACTTTAGACAGTGACATACTGAGAACCAACTTACCTCTTGGTTTAGTGTTTTGGCTTCCCTTTTACTGGCACTGATCAAGTTTAAGATCATTTTTGTGACTTGTATGCAGTTATTTTTGTTTATATATTGTATGAAAGCTTAAAAAGCTATAATAATGTCTTATTTCCTTCAGTCAGTAATTAAACTGATATAGTGTCCCTGATTGTGTGACCATTGCCACATTACATAGCTTCCCCAGTGCAATAATCACTTCTCTATTTCACACTCAAGTCACATTTGGGAGAAAATGTTCAACAGTTGTTCTTGCTCATGTTATCTTTTCGTAGAATTTATTTCTCCCCCAGTGGAAAAGCTAGATGTAAACTCCTGCCAGGAAACGCTGCAATCCGACATGACATGACAGGTTCAGCCACTGAGGACTCCCACCTAAAATATTAAGTAGTGCTCATTTTCAAAATCATTGGCATAGTACTAGACCTCCTGATTTGTTTAACTGCTGGAATAAAGGAGCTACATACAAAGTGAACATTTAACAAACAGTTAATATAAGTTCTCAAAAGGGGCAGGTAGTAAACTAAGCATTGTAATGTAATAATTTTAAGCCCCATTAGGTATTTGTTATCGCAAGAGATCTAAAGCTTCCTTAGACACCAGATATTACTGTCTGAGTACTTCAATTACAAGAAAGAAAAATCTAGGCAAAAGCCAAAATAGATTCATATATTTTATAAAATAAAAAATATCTAAAATATATTTTTAGTTTTTAGTTCACAATCAAAAATAAAGTTGTGTTAGAATAATCTATTAGAATACAATAATTATAAATAAAACAATACAAATATTGAACCATTATGATTAAAATGAAAAAATAAAATAACATTCTTTTACATTTACATTGCTAAAAGTTTTTTTTTATCTCAACTATTGTATAATATCCACAAAACGTGTGTATATTTATCGTCACTGCTCTGATGAAATAACCAAACCGACTGATTCAAATTCTTCACTGTCGCCGTCTATTGGTTTGTTGCCCATCACATCGACATGGTGGTTTGACACACACCTCAACAAATACCGACTAAATTTATCCAAAGCCTTTTCAGACTTTACAACAGCGCTTTCATTGTGACCCAACATCAATGTCCCAGCCTAAATCCATGACGTCTTTGGATTTGCTCAGTCTTTGGAGGTGCTGCACACAAAGAGTGACATTCAGAGAGACGGGTCGGCATCAGTCTCATGCAGATAAGTGGATCCCATCGGGTATAGAGAGCAAACATGAACGCAGAACGCAGCAGAAGGGGAAAAGGCCAGAAACCGGTTTGGCTGCCAACTCATTACAGCTCTTTACAATCCCTGCATTGTCAGGCTCTGTTCTTAGCTGTTGTCTTTTCTCTCCTCCCGCCTATTAACAATATAGTTTTCTAGGCAAAGTGACATGAAATATCCCCAGAAGCTTAAATCAAACCTCCCATTATTTCACACTAAGTAGCAAACAAAGGAGAGATTCAGGAAGCGGTGCGATGTAAGGAGCAAAAGAGCTGGGAAGAGAAAATGACAAAAGGTGTATTACTTTTGTTATATTGTGTTTTTTGGCAGAGCTAGAATGCAAAGATGCTGTTACAAATAGAGATCCCAGTAGCATCGCCCCACAGTGTGCCAAGGGGAGTCTGGGAGTTTGCGTTCACAGGCCTGGGGGTTTGAGATTGGGTCGCAGTGGCAGCTGGAGCCCCCAACCCTCACTGTACGCTGATCCTCCAATAGTGCCAGATGTGATCCCCAGAGGAAATTGTGCAGGCAGCTAAAGACCTGCACACCATGCCAAGTCAAACATGGTTGTGTGCTGCCTATACACACAGCATGAATTTAAAACGCTATCTCTACCTCTTTCTGAAACACATGCCTACGTAGCTACACTACTTACATTTTATACAAGGATATCATTTAATGAAATAATTTACATTACAGACAATATCTAGGGTGATTGCAACCAATACGTTACTCATGAATTATATTCTAAATGAACCAGCTGTCTGCAATGACTCTAAACAACGTTTTGTGAGATTTTACAATTTAAATGATAACCAGAATCTTTATTTTACAGTTTTAACCTTGGGAAAAAGCGCACATTCTTCAGAGGAAGAGAAGGAAAATCATCTTGGCTACTCAATCCTTATACAATGTGTCCTTGAGTTATTCCTTACTGCCATTTTTTAATGCAAACGTGTAGTGGTGGGGTCACCTTTTTCATTTTAAAGTAGATCCACCTGATACCAAATGGGTCAATTTACAGCCATCTAGTGGCCCGGGGCAGTTCGGCCTGCACTAGCCGTTTGACAATGAATCTGATGATGAGTAGATGTTTTAAGATAAGTAAATCAAGAGAGCTCATAAGCAGGAGAGGGTTTAAAGCAGATAAGTGGAAACACAATATTCAAACCAATCGTTTTTAGAAAGTTGTGTGTTTACACAGCAGTTACATACCAACACTATTCATTTTGAGCCGTGTTTGCGTCCCCCTATGACCTGTCGTTGAGGTTATTAGGTACAATCTAAGGGAATAAAATGACATATTTGTATTTCAGTTCTGGTCCACTTTCTGATTACCTTTTTATAACCTTTGCATAGCTCACCATTTTAAACAACTGGGGAAGAAGCTGTGCATCAATGAGATGTGAACTCTTATAAAAGGAGGGAGATAGAGATTTTTTAGATTAAAAAAAACAATAACCCTTCCCGGTTAAGCTGGAGGAGGAGCTTCCTCAGTCTAAAGACTTCCTGCTGGGTGAAGTCGCCAGCACCCTTCTTCGTGCTGCCATGTCAGGTGGCGCGAGCAAACCTGTCCACGTCGGCGATGTAGTCCTCCAGCCTCACTCCCCTCTCATTCTCGGTGGCCAGCAGGAACTCCTTCACCTGCCTCACCCCGTACCTGCTGGTGACCGTCCCACCTGAGGAGATGCTGATGGCAGAACCCCACCCTGAAGAGGACTCTGACTCCCCACCTCTCCTCTGCTCGACTCCCCCCCTCTTTGCCTGAGAGCCTCCTCTACTGCCCCTTGTTTACCTCTTCAGGTGGGGGACCTTAAAGCTCCTCCATCTCCTCCTCGCTGTCGGAGATGCCCATCCCACCAACGAGCGCCCCTGAACTCCTTTACAGTCACTCTCCCGACTCACCCCACCCATCCCCTCTTTCACTCCGTCACACACGAGACTTGCCCACTGGGCTACAGTCACCCACCCATCCACTCCTACACTCAACCCCTCCCTCCCGTGACCGACCAGCTGGGCCTCACTCACCCCCTCACCCAACTCCCCACCAACCTTCTGGGCCTCACCAGCCCCCTCTTCCTCCCCCCCTCCTCTGCTGAGACATGTGGTGTCTCAGCAGGAGACCTTCACCCTGAGGATACCTTCTTTGTCTGGGACACCACCTTCCGGTGCTTCACCAGCTCACAAAGCAGCGCATCGTCCGGTGCGAACGGCCGAACGTTCGATACCGTGACACGAGCGACCTGCGCACCACCACGCCGCTCGCTACCACCTTGTGTGCCTTCACACTACAAATAAACCACCAACGTGTTTGCTTTTAAGAGTCTGCTTAGAAGTGAACTGTGACCAAAGTCTTGCTTCAGTTGTTGGGTTTGATTGACAGTTTTAACACGAGCCAAACAAACCTTAGTAACAGGACAAACTGACCTGAGTTCAAATGGATGCAATGTCAAAGCACCCTTAGTCAACTCTTATTCAGCTCTCTTTTTAGTTTCTACCTATTTCTGAGGGAGACACAGTATATGGCTCAGCAGCTCAGTGCAGTAGCTAAATACAAAATTTATCATTTAAACATTTGTACTTGGTACATTAATATAAATGAATTGTTTTCCTCCAATACATGTTTAGTGTGCTGTATATCAATCTTACATGTAAATCAACATGTTTGGTGTTATAATTATTTTTATCCCGAGGGGAAAAGTGAGGTGGTTTGAATTGCGAAAGTGATGTCTGTGCATGATTTTCATCTGTAACTGAATGATGCACTGCTGTGTTTCAGGGTGACTCTCTGCACACCAACATCCAACTGGATTTTGGTGATGGCACAGCCGTCTCCTACTCCAACCTGAGCTGGACCGAGGAGGGGATCAAACACATTTACAAGTCTGCTGGAATTTTCCGTGTCACAGCTTTAGCGGAGAACACACTGGGTTATGATTCCAAAACCCTCTTCCTGCATGTCACATGTAAGTGCTGCTGTTCCATGTTCATGTACATTTTTTTGGTAAGAAGATTTTTAGGTGTTTTTGGATTGATTGGGACTGCACTTCATCTGAAAGGAATGTTGAGACATTAGGCCCATGCTGGGATAGAAAAGATCCTACCATTGTAGAAAAAATAATTCATTGTGCAAATAGAAGCCAATCCATAGACACACCTTCTGTTTTGCTCTGGTACAGCTTTGTGCTGCATGTAGGTTGACGTATTGTCAGCCTTTCAGTTGCACCACTCGTCAATGTTACACGGGGCCCCAGGCAGCCAATCAAACCAAGACAGCAGCGAGCGCTACTGCATGTTGGCAGTGGCTAGCTAGTTAGTTGGATTATGAATGGTGAGCGCGAAGTTTATGCAGAGTGAGTATGTGGGAGGGAAGGGGGGATTCACATTTAATGTTTCACGTGCATGTTTCATGTATTCTCTGAGAAAGAGAGATCTGTGAATCACATTTCATTGCTTGTTTGCTGTTGTAGAATTGAAGTATTGCCGGTCCCTGCATGATTTTTGAAAGTCTCTCCCTCGGTTGTGCCCTGCTGGATGGCTAATTCTCATGACACTGCACTTCACTCATTTGGCATTCTTACAATGCTTCAAGCTGACACAGTCCCAGCCCACGGCGTATATCCAAGTGTTAGCTCTTTTAATACGTTGCAATCATTTGCACCATATGCTTTTAGAATAGTTAGCTGCTGGCACAGCTGTCACTATGTTAAGGGATTGTTGTGGGCAATAGATATGCTCTGAATTCTGTAATGTGTCCCTTTCATGACTCAAATTAATGCAGGATGAAATATTTTTCTGGTCAATCCAGGAAAATAGCAAAATGACACCATGATCACATTACTTTACATCACCGGCACTAAGCTAAAAGAAGGACTAGTGTTCTTTTAAGGACTTTTAGTGGTATCTTTATACTGTTTTTTTAAGACAAGTACATTTTTACTGACCTGTTTCATATGGCAAATGGAGTGTAGCTACTAAAGCCGTTTTGACTACATACATATGACATCATGTTCCATCACATGTCATCATCATGCCATTCACACCCATTCAAACATTGGTGGCAGCACCCATTAGTGCTAATATCTCATTAATTCATACTCAATCATGCACAGGAACAGCCGTGGAAGCAATTTGGGATCAAGTGTCTTGGCCAATCCACTGATTGACAAAATAACAGCTCTACTACTGATCCAGTCTCCCAACAGCTATATAGAAGGGTAAAAATATCTACATCTTGCATTAAACACATGCCTTATTTTAGCTATGTAACAAAAAACACAATCAGAAAATATATATATTTTTCATTTTGATTCCCACCGATGGGTTGTAATGGTGACAGAGTGTTCTTTTCATTTGTGTAGGTTGTGTACATTGTATTCATGTTGCAGAGGTTCAACTTCGAAAAGGTGTCCTGCTAAATGTCAACCATGAATTTAATGCATTCTAAACTCATCTGAAGTGAAGTGCCCTGACCTTATCCTCAGGATTGTGTAATAAAGCAGTGGTAAACACAACAACTCTTAGGATGGTCATGACCATCGTGCACTGTGGGCAGAGAATAGGATTTGGAAGGCCAAGTTATCTGAGGCTAGAACTGACTTATTTAATAAATAAATAAAATGGACTGCATTTGTATAGCGCTTTTCTAGTCTTCTAACCACTCCAAGCGCTTTAACACTACACTACATGACATCATTCACCTATTTACACCAATTCATAGACTGATGACAGGATCCACCATACACACTGGCACCTGCCCATCAGCAACTAACATTCACACACTGTAAAAACAGCTACAGGAGCAATGCTTAGGTTAAGTGTCTTTCCCAAGGACATGCCATCAACATGCAGGCTAGGCCTGGGATCAAACCGCCAACCCTTTGATTGGAGGACGAGGTGTTCCCCACTCATCCACAGTCGCCCGATCTCTTATAGTGAAACAGAGTTTTCAGAGCCACTGACACAACAAAGTATAGCATCACTATGCTTTCCAGCTCAATTTAGACAGCATTAAAAAAAAGTATAATGTCAGGTTTCCAAGGAAATAATGTGTCCCCCTTATATTGTGTGCAGAATCTTCTCTGTGTCTTGATTGTTTGTCTTTCTTTGACTTGTTCAGCCCATTTCAATTCAACCACTTACCATCCTGACATAAGTCTTCAGTATTTTTACATTAGGTAAAATGCTAAAAACGACTACAATGATTTCTCTGAGTACCGTAGTGAATACCAAATGCCTTGTGATGAAAATATTTATTTTTCTCATTCACACACATATGTATGGAATGCCGTTTCATTCACAATTAAATAAATACATGAAATATGCATTTGAATTACATAATGAAATAAATAAATGAGGCAATAAATACATAAATATTAAATTTAATTATTTCATGGTACTTTTATTTCATAAGTCCGAGATAGCATGCTAGCATTAGCAGATCAACATGGGTTATCTGCAGATACTATTTTGACACATATTGAGGGTTTTTTGGAGATACTAGGGCTTGCGGTTTCCTCTTCAGTAGCTCTAGGTGGTGTTTGGCTGTAGGCAGAGGTGTCAAAAGTATTCACATTCATTACTCAAGTAGAAGTATAGATACTAGATTTTGAAAATACTTTTGTAGAAGTGGAAGTATCAGCTCAAGCTTTTTACTTAAGTAAAAGTATAAAAGTACTAGTTTTAAAACTACTTAAAGTAAAAGTATTGAAAGGTAAAAAAATCACCGATCTGCCGACCACCGATCTGCCGTCCTGAAAAGGATCCTTCACCACTTTATGCACCCACTCTGGACATTTTTAGTTTCCCTCAGGGAGGGACTTATCATCAGGACATTGTTGCTGTCACCCTTATTAACATTTGATTGTCTTGTATTTCAGATTTCTAAAGACAACTTTTTATTGCTCACTGGGGACATGAAACAATAACTTCCTCCCCCCAATTCCTCAAACCACATAGTGAAAAAGTGTTGAACTGGCCTAAATGCTACAGAATCCGAATAGAATAGCTTCTGGTTTTGGCAATATGCGCGGGAAAAAATGGATGCCACCCGCTCCAAAAGATGGAAAATGTATATTGTACTGAAGCCCAATTGACTTCTCCTAGTGTACTCAAAACACATGGTTCAGGAGAGATGAAGTAGAAGTACTTAAAAATAGTCCAGATTGAATCCATGGCCGCTTAATCACCGCCCACATCCCACCCATATTCATGTTTTGGGATTGAACATACATTATATATTTTATTGTGCTTTGATGGTAGAGGAAAATATTTATTTTCCTATTACTTTAACAAACAAAAAGTACATGAATGTGCAAGTGTGTTTGATTTTGAGTGGGACCGTCAGCGTTGCATCCCCTCCAGTCAGCGGAACCGTTAGTGGCCCGCATTTTGTTGAACTGGGCAGTATCTGGCCCAAACCTGAAATGAGTTTGACAACCCTGGTTTAGAGTAACAACACTTCAACTATGCGATTGACTTGGGAAAAACAGGATGTTTAAAGTCAACCATAAAAGTGTTGAAGTTTCTTTGGCCTCCGTGTCAAGTGCCAATGATGTTAGCAGCATTGAAAAAAAATCCTCCCCCCTTCCCTCGAGCAAATAAGTAGTTTCTCCTGATTATAGCTCAGTTTTTCCTCTCCATTTTTGTATTGTTAGGTAAGACATTAAAGCATAGGTTGCTCCTGGTGTGTGCGCTTGTGTGTGAGTATAATGGATGAATGAGAGGCCAATTGTACAGTGCAGTCTATTTAACCTTTCCTTATTTACCCATTTAGTTCAAGGTGTGGCGGGTAGATCCTATCCCAGAATGCACCAGGCAAAGTCAAATGAACTACACTTATCATTTCATGACAGAGATAAGACACAGAGAACATTGTCAAACCTTTGGATGGTTGCTCACTTCCCTTAAGGTGCAGGTCTTTGGACTGTGAGCAAAACCGTGCACTAAAGTGTCAAACAAAAGTGATGGTCTTGATGTACTTCTGTACCAGATGGAAGCTTCACAGGGACTTTGATGTGTGATCTGGCCAATTGTTTTGAAGGAAAAGCATGCTTTTGATTGTGCCTCATTAGAAGTGGTCATGCATAATATCGGCTCCTCTATGGGTTTCTTCCTCAGGTCCAGTGGAGCATGTCCGGCTTATCGCTCCCTTCGTGGTCATAAAGAACAAGGAGGTGAACATCACAGCAGTGGCATTACCCAGCCACTCGCGTACTGTTACTTACTTCTGGTGGCTAGACAACAATACTGAGGTAATCTTTCCCGGACATTAATATATACTTCAGTCTAATGTTTGTATTGGAGCTACTGTATGCTGGAATGTATCATCCCATTCTCATGTACACATTGCACACTTAAAGCATATCTATGTAGGAATTAGTGAAAGACAGAGAGAGATATGATATGCCACAATGCTCCCAAGGCTGGGATCAAAAACAGCATGTTGCAAATAATATAATAATGTGGCTCTGTAAACACTCGGCCCGTAAAGGTATCTTAACACAAACACTAATTTCACCAAATGCTCTCCAAAGAATTCTGCATGTCAAAATCTAAAAATCCCACTATTGTTGAATGGACTGCATGTAAGGAAACAAGAAGCAGAGTAGAACACTGTCCTGGTTGTGGAAAGCTAAACGGAAATGTCTGGTAAACAAAGCATGCTCCCTAAGCTTGAAGTGTACCTTCATTGTGTTCCTAAACCCCTCATGTTTGCAGCCTTTGATAACGTTAGATGGCAGTATCTCACACACCTTTCCAAACGACGGGATGCACACCATCACCGTCCAAGTGGCTGCAGCCAACAGCATACGGCAAGACACCAAGACCATAGCAGTCAGAGGTCAGTATTTCTATTCTAATTGTGTCTTGGTACGCACCATTACTTGTACAGTCATTTTCAGAATCCGCCTTGTGTCACATATGTTTTAAAATAAAACAGGTCCTTCGAGTAAATCATATGACATTGCTGTTAGAACCTCAAAAAGAATATGTCTTCATTCGAAAGAATGCACTGATTTATTGCATGTGGATGCGCTAGCATAAAACCGTGACATTTTCGAATCATTTCGAAGTGCATCTGGTACATTTAGCCAAAGGGGAGTGTAGGGGATATGGGAAACCCTCCTCTTTTCCTCAAGTTTTAACTACCTGAAACTCATCTTGAACAAAATGACAGTTGGCACAGCTCCCTGAGAATGCCTCTGGAGCCGAGTGAATTAATGGCTGATTCTCCTCGACAGGATTCTTCAAATCTCTACTTTTATCTTTCTCCCCTAATCTGGATGAGTTCAACCCCGACATACCAGAGTGGAGACAGGATGTGGGGAGAGTAATTAAGAGGGCTTTGCTCCAAGTGAGTGATTTTCATTTTCTCTCTCTTCCCTTCTCTCCTGTCCATCTCTCTCTGTCTTCAGCAGCTTTCCTTTCTCCCCTTTTATCCTCTATTGTCTTTCTCACCCCACTATTTCTCATTATTTCCTATGCTCCTATATCTTTTGCTGCCCAAAACTCAGTGGTGCAGCAAGAGAACAACCTTGGGTCAGGCTGTGATTCATCATCAGACAGGTGTGAAGACACCCTTGCTTCCCTTTTCACCCAAGATGGCTTCATCGCTAATTCCTTTCATTTTAGAAGTCACAAATGAAGTGATCAGAAGCACAGGGGGCCTGGTAGGGACTTGTGATTGACGACACCTGTCATCGCGTTGAGTGCTCTCAGTTTGTGTGGGCAGCTCCCCTGTCTTTGTTAAGTGCTTCTCAATTCCCCATTTGCTGCTCATGAATAGTGGACTGCATTTGTTAGTGTTCTGTTGCCCATCTTACCAAGAGAATTAGAGCTGCAGGTGAGCGCTTTTGGAGGAATGTTTAAATGGTTGAAGGGGATTTCATGACTAACATGGACATCCCAGACTCAGATCCAGGCATCTGAGCTAAGTGACTTGCTTTTTCCTCGTCTGTGAAGCCATTGTAAGGCAATGTGTCAGAAACAAATTGAGTTTTTCCTTTTGAAAGCAAAGGTTTCTGCAAAATGAGTTTGGATCTAATTTGATGTTAAAAATGATTTTGGTTATTATTCATAGAACTCCGAGCATCAGTTCAGAACAGGCTAGTTCTATTTAACTTGTATTTTACAGTTTTTTAGAGTTCCGTAGTTCTTTATTGTAGTGACAGAAACATCCTCAAGGCACTGAAGTCTGTAACTTTAGTTTTGTCATTTCTGCTAGAATGGATATGTGAACTTGATGCGATGCTGGCACTTGAGATGAAAAACAAAGGTGGATTACTGCCTGTCTTTGGATCCAAAGGCTCTACGTTTATTTTGTGGGTGTATAGTGGTGTACATTATTCTGTTGCTTTATCACCAAAGAATAGCAGTTCTGGCAATTCCCATAATTCTCATTAAGAATTTAAATCATAATTGTGTTAATTAAAACATAGTAATCCCATTTTATCCCATGCTCAATTTTGCTCATGTTGTGCATCAAGGAAAGGATACATTTGTGGTCAATTCATGTGTATTCTCGCCCAACGTAACTGAGAGGAGCCAAGATTTATCACCCTGACAGATCAACTTTACGGCATTGTTGTTCAACCATGGAAGACATAGCAACTCTGCTAACTTGTTAGGGAGCTGGGGCTACAAGGACCTGGACTCAAAAGCAGACTCAAGGCAGGGTAGTCAGGGGCAAAAATTGTCTTTACTTCAGTCAGGGGTTCGGTACACGGGTAGTCAGACAGAGAAGGCGGATCAATCCAAATCGGCAGGCAAAGTTTGACGGGTGGACAGAAAAGGGTCAAAACACGGGAAGGCACACTCAGGAGAGTCAGCTCATTGGACAAAAGAGACAAACTGGCACAGAACAAGCTGTCGGCACGGACTAAATACACAGGGAAACGAGACGAGGTGTAAACAATAAGGGTGGAGCTTGCAATCACTGAGGGCAGCGGCACACAGGGGGGAGGTGTCTGAAATGAGAGGGAAGGGTGAGTGACAGAAACACAACAGAAAACAACCCGTGACCTAATGCCCCAGTCTGGGTGTTAAACTACTACTCACATCGGACCACCAAACGGAGTCGTGTTTTTGTACCAAATAGCATCCGTAGGCGCAGACGGCTCGGTGAATTTCACCTACTTCTACAGGAACTGCGTCTGGATGACTGCTGTTTCCAGCGGTACATGGTGCTAGCCGTGAGCCCGCTTGATAGCTCGACGGCTCAGATCGGGCACTGGATTTTGCCGCCGTCACATCATACTCCCATGCCGAGGGAACTGTCCCGGTGAAGAGACATTGTGTGCTCAAGGACCAAACCACACATGCGTTTTAATTGAGCAAACTGCGCCGCTCAATCGCAGATTTGTGTCCCTCCAGCATCATCGCGTCTGTGCATAGACTTTATCTGTAATCCTGTAGCCCAAAATGCTGCCGACACATTCGGTGTGAAAGAAATATTTCAACTTTGGCAAAAAACTGAACTGGCCTATGCTGAAAACGTACACAAAATCAACACTACTTTCTGCAAAATCCCAAACCCATACTATCCAAACCCATACCTAGAACATGATTTCCCCATGCCACTAAATTGTATTGTCAATGACCTTTAAAAGGCATCATGACGTTTTTACTATTCATTGCCACATTGTTTTGTTGCCTTTTTCTTAATTTACAATATTCATCATGTGTAATTGTATTTTCACTTGAAAAGAAATGGAGATTGCAGTTCATTTGCAATGTGATGGGGGAGCTAGGGATGCACACAGCACACATTAGAAGGCTTTAACAATGGTCATAGAACTAGGACTATTATACATAACCATCCTTAAGTGTGAAATGGGGGTGAAAACACCAATACTTTACTTGTGGAAAGTGGCTGATGAGTAACTTTGTTTTCATGCCTTCACAACAGTCATGTGTTTTTTTGCCAGACAAGGGGAGGGTTATTTCTCCTCTATTTTGTTATGGTTGAGACAGAGGCCAGTCCACAACTGATGCATGTTCAACATAGTAAACAACTCCCCAACAATGAAATAGGATATGAGAGTTTGGACAACTCAGTCAAAGTCACGGTCCATTTAACTGAGGTACTTGTTGTGTTGCCCTGTTTCTGAATCTATCAAGTCACGACTTCGCAGTCTTTGATAGGACTCATTTTGGTGCAGCTGCCTCTGCCCGTCCTGAATGACCATTTGATAATGGAGGTTATTTCATTCCAACATGTCTATCTTGAGCCACCCTCCTCTCATATTCCTTTAACGTTCACATATTCAAACTCATGCAGATTAATCATACACAGTTATGCAATACTTTCATCCTTTTGAACTGTGAAACAATTATCTTGTAGATTATTCAAATTAATCTGACATTATTCACCTCCCAATTCTTAAAAAACGTGTGCAAAGCACAGTGTCAGAGAGCTGCTCACAGAGCTGCCACCATGACTCTAAGACTCAAAGAAAGCACTCCAAAACAGCTTTTTATTCTAAAGACAGATTGCAATGAAAACAAACATGGTTGAACAGTATTGATTTTTTGAATTGGGGCTATTGCCTCTTCTCTTATCCTATACACTTCATGTCACCCTCTCCAGCACCTTCTCATATTATAAGTCATGCCCACTTTGGTTGGTCTGTGCTTGATAATTGATATGCCTTGGGTATTCCCACTCCATTGTTTAGAATAAAACCATCACAGGCTCTAAAATGAAGAGCGATCACGGCCCTTGCGCTGACTTTCTAGTTTGTATGCATTGGTTAATAGTTGAAAGCTCAGGAAAATTGCTTTTCTTCATATGTGAGGTTTTGGCATCGCTAGAAAGTAGCAAACTAGAAAGATAGAAGACATCCATTTATAACAGTTATCTTATTTTTTTAAGCCATCTAGTTATAAACCTGAAGGCCATCCTGTAAGTGCCATGTGAGTGCCATGAGTAGCTTGAAATATATTTTCACGTTTCAAGTTGTAAACTGTTTATTAATCTTTCTAAATAGGATGGTTTCATTCAGCCTCAATGGGGAATTTTGAAGTGCATAGTTTTGATTTGATAGCGACACATAACTGTTCTTATTGTAAGTAAGTAGTCAGGGGATTGCCAAAGGGTTCAAGGGCAATTTGGAAAATGGAGCTCCATTTCCACTGCTACGCCGATGACACATAGCTCTAAATCTACACCAAATCTATTTTACCCACTACCTCCTCAACCATCACCAATAGCCTCACAGATATAAAGGATCCAAGCCAACTTCAAACTCAACAGCAGCAATCCCAAATTCTCTTGGTCAGTCCCAAATCGCTCAACAGTTAATGATGACATGAAGTGTTAAAGCGTTTTGAATAAACTAGCGCAATAAATGTACATTCCACTCACATTTGTCTCCAATTCTTTGAATGGCACGTCAAGCACACCACTAAAACCCCCTTCTTTCCTCTCAAAAATGTCCTGCTTATGCCCCTCCCTCTCTGCTTTTGGTACTCTTATCCATACCTTCATCACTTCCTGACTGGTCTACTGCAACAGCATCCCCTGTAATATATCAAAAATCATTAACAGACTTCAATACAGGCAGAATTCAGCTGCCTGTCCTGCCCTCCCTCTCCCACACTAGAGATCAAATCACCCCAGTTTTTAAAAGCCCATCTTGCTCCCCAAGAATACAGTTCAAATTCAAGCCCTCCACAACTCATACTCATCTCTCTGTAACACACTTTCAACGCCCCTTTGATTCTGGTAGTATTGTGGGTGGACGTTCCTCTAGGAGAGGTTGTGTTGTTGGTGACTCCCCCCACTCTTTCTTTTAAGAACAAAGCCATTAAACATTTTTAATTGATGGAACTATTTGTATTTATCACCATCAAAGGTCATTCTTTCTGCCTTGCCACAGGTGTCTGACTTCCCAGAGGATCAGCTCTTGGTAGCCGTGTTCCCAGGCGTTCCAACCGCTGCTGAGCTCTTCCTGTTACCCCACAACAACCAATCAGAGGGCAAGAAAAAGAGTGAGGAGGGACTTGAGCAGGTACATGGGACAAGGATTACATTTTACTGAATGAAATTAGAAAATTAATACATCGCTCATTGCCTGTCAACTACCATCATTTGTATGTGTTTAACAGGTATCCGATATAATTGTGAGCGCGCTGAACCAAAATCTGGTGGAGTTCGAGCTCAAGCCCGGTGTCAGGGTAATTGTGTACAACACACAGTTAACACTGGGTAAGGGACATTTACTCTCGCTGCTTTCAATACTGCCATTAAGTTATCAGCATAATACTCAAACTTGCACTTGCATTTTAAACTGACATGAGATAGCACTGTGAAAACCCTGTTTTGACAATTATGCTGCTTTCACACCAAAAGCGAAGCACGACTAGTTATTTCGCTTCATTTGTGTCAAATTTTCACCGCACACAGCTCGATTTTTCACAGACTCTTCCAGGAAGTGCGTCTAGATGACCGCTACTTCCAGCACTACTTTATTCTGACCAGCAGCCAATGACCTGTTGTGTCGGCTCGGTGCCAGCGTCTCTCGGTTAGACCCCAACTAACTTACAGGCGTTCAGTCTCAGCTGCCTGTGTGTCTGAGCAGCTGTTATAAAGTGTATTCATGCTGTGGCAGCAGGACGGTGGTGATGACGAGCTGAGCATGTCAAATGCTGATTGGCTTTTGAGGCAGCGTTGGGCAAAGTTTTCGCTCTTTTAAAATTTGCCTCATTTGTGACCAGACGCGTCTGTGCTTTGACTTTGCATGGAATATACTTGCTTGAATAATTTGCTTCGCTTTTGGTGTGAACGCAGCATTAGATTTTGTCTATGATCCACCTTTTGATATTCCTGTCACTGCTTCCTTTCCAGTCAAAAAAACATAGGGGAGTATATGGGAGGGGGTTGGATTTCAGCTGCTTGAGACGATCTTTTATGACTGGCATTAAAAGCTGAACATCTGTTCTTTTTCTTGAATCACCATGAACCACCCAAGCACAACATGGGTGGTACACTGAGTATGATTATGTTGATTATTTAGTTCTTGAGAAAGAACACTGTACAAATTAAGGGCAGAAACGAGAGGAAACCAGGAAGGTTGGTCATAATGCAAAAAAACAAATGCTGTTGTAACTATCAAACCAATGACAGCTGCACTATTTTATTGTTATTGGTAGTCCTCGACAACTGCTGGGCTGCTAAGTCGGTTTGGTGAGGCACACAGTCTCTGGAGACACACCCAGGAGTTGTCTGTAGCTCAAAGTGCTACGCATTGACTGCGTGGCATGTGCTGCTCTGTGACATTCTGTGGTGGGCTGCACTCTAATGGCATTGGAGGTGTACGCAGCTGGATCTCTCTTTATATTTCACCTCTCAAGAAAAGGTCTAAAAAGCCTTCAAGCTGCTTGACAAAGGTCAGCAGCATACGCACCGATGTCTCTGAGCCGAAGGGCTAACACGGAATCATTGGAGAATGCAAAGAGATTCCCCTCCAAAGCCAAAAAAGAATGCACTCCTCAGATTATGATAGGAAGTAGAGGTAGATTTAATTATCTAAATTATGAGAATCGACTGATGCTGTCCTCTTTTTTGTCCAGCAATGGAAACAACAATTTAAAGCTACCCTAACTTGAGATTTGATTGCATTCTTCTTTTGCGTGGCTTTTGCACCCACTTAACCTGTGCAAATGAGACAGAGGTAAATGTCTAAAATGCTGGCTCAGATCACTTGCCGCATTAGAAAAGCTGTATAGAAACTGCCAAATTGTACTAGAAAATTCCACAGAAATTTTAAGAGTGTGGCCTGGACCAGGGGGTTCATAACCTTTTTGACCTCGGGGCCCAACTTTTTAAGTACAAAGTGGCCCGGGGCCCGTTCAAATATTAACACTATGTTGGATTAACTAATTGTCATCATTCTAGGTTGGATTTGTATTATATGACTAAATAAAATGTTAAAATAAAAGGTTAACAAGAAAACCTGATAGGACATTTATTTATTATCTGTATGTAAACCTGCACAAACAACACTTACGTAACAATTCATGGAACAAGTTAATATAACGGCTGGCTTTCAAGTCAGATTTAGAGTTGCCTGTCAGTGAGATGACGGACTTCTTCTGCATCTGTAGCCCATTTCTTTCTTTAAAAAAATTCCACCTGCTTTCCCACGAGCGTTGGATCTTTGGTTTCAATATGACGCTTTAATTTGGACGCCTTCAATGCTTTGTTGGAGAGCGTTATGCTGCGTTCACACCAAAAGCCAAGCGAATTTTCGCCACACCACCCAACTAGTAGTTATTCCGTTTCATTCGCGTCCTGCTTTATTCGCACCTGGAATGGGGCGTGGCTTATCTCTATTAGTTGTCTCCATAAAGAAAGTTATAAGAATTTCCCCTATCCACCATCAAAATAAATAACAATTATTCCTGCTCTTCATTTGTTGTGTGAATTACACAAACGTCGGAACCGTAAACTGTGTGTTTGGGTTCGTGACCGGTCACCGCACACAGCTTTAATTTCACCGACTCCTCCAGACATACATTTTTCCGGGAGACTCCCGAATTTCAAAGCCCCTCCCGAAAATCTCCCGGACTGACCTTTCTCCCGAATTTCTCCCGATTTCCACCCGGACAACAATATTGCTACACCATCCGTCACTGGGCGCGCCGTTTCAGACCGAACAATAATAAAGGTTACACCTTGAAGTCAATAGCACCCTCCCCCCCCCCCCCCCCCCCCCCCGTTGACCGCTAACATCCCTCCAACGGTCCTTTCGAATATCTCCCGAATTCAGAGGTCTCAAGGTTGGCAAGTATGCCTCCAGGAGGTGCGTCTTGGTGAAGCCGCTTCCAGCGCTGCTTCAGGCTGACCAGCAGCCGGTTTGATGACCTGTTGTGTCGGCTCAGTGCCAGCGTCTCTCGGTTAGACACCAACTAACTTACAGCCGTTCAGTACAGGCTGTGTGCGTGTCTCCCTTGAGTGGCAGTTTCATAAAGTGTGTTCATGAGCGGAGCATCTAGCCGCTGATTGGCTTTCGCCAGACAGCGTCCGGCTGATAAAATATTTCACCCCCGGGCCTGTGTGGCCCACGGGTAGAAATTGAAAGTTTTTTGCGGCTCTCTTGGTGGTGATTAATAAGTTTGAGATAATAAGGAGTTGGCTCTGCTTCGCAGGCCACACTCAATAAAACATCCTCAATAGCGCAAAAATAAATAGTTGCTAGTTAAATGGATTGTGTGATGTAATGAACATTCTCTTCACATGAATCAGCTCCAGTTGTCGTGCTTCCCTGATATCCCCATAACGTTTGAATGAATAGTCCACACAGCTTGAAACATGGCCAATGTTTGCTGAAATGAAAGCGCAATTAAAACGTGCCTCCTCCACCATCACTAAATAGTAAGATGGACATGCCTCCTCAAGCTATAGCGCCCCCTTCTAACCACACTATGCTTTGCATTGCCAGGTTGATCCATTCCAGACCAGTTGATGGAAATGTGTCAAATTCTTTTTTTTAATCTTTTTGAGAAATTTATAAATGTAACCACAAAAAAAAAGAAACATGTTGAATATAGTTCACTGATACAATTTTTAGATTTAATTAATTGTATTCACTTATCATGGGACAGTGGCCATTTAACATACTTATGAATAGTGGTCAGCTTATTCATTTCCGAACAGAATGATCAGAGCAAAGAACACAACACAATTAAAATTGCATAATGAATGCATTTACATATGTCAGAAATAGCCTAAAATAACAAACACTAGCTGAAATTGTTTTATAACAGCTTTTAAAATGTGAAACTGGCTGACTAATCTCAAATTCTTGACGCATTATAAGGGATGATGTAGATCTACATCCAACAATGGAGCATGTGTAATGACTGCAGAATGCTTTGTGTCCTCTCTTCCGCTCTCTCAGCACCGTTGGTGGATTCTAACCCAAGACACAGCAGCTCGGCTTTGCTGATGCTCCTCTTAGTGGTGTTCCTGGGCCTAGCAGTGTTCCTTATCTACAAATTCAAGAGGTACCCACCTGTGTGATGACTTCCACCTGGTGCACGGATCGCTGATGTATATATCTATTACCATGCCGTCTATTATTGATGATACCAGATGAGCGCAGTCTGGACCAATCAATCAGGCGTGTCTGTATATTTGATTTGACAAGTTCCCTCTACGCTGTAGACAGACTTCTAGCAGGATTCCAATGCATGAGGCTACACAGCGCAATCTGCGATAAAATGTATGGAATACCACCACTGTGGTTTAATATGCAGTTGCTGTGCAAAGGCTGTTATTTGCTGAATAAATTATTCATACTCAAAATGATTATTTTGGAGAGTTGCAGGGAAATGGAAAAGCTGTCATTAATTATAGATACGAATTTTTTTCCCATTAGTCTAAAGAGCATGCATTTTTCAACGAATCTCACAGTTGACAAAACAGAGCAATTAATAACCAAAATGAATAGTAATTGGAAATAAATTAGATAGTGACTATATAAAGATATATATTAAGTGTTACAAATGCGGATGGGGAAAGATACAAATTGTACTGTAATTTGTGTATAGATTAGTTACCGAGATTAACTTTGAAAGTGGGAGAGCCTGAGGCACTGCTGTCTTTAAAGTTTGTTTAGAAATGTAAGTTTTAACATGTTTGTCATCTCAAACAAAGTAGGTTTGAGATGTGAAATGAATGCCCTGCAATATCAATCTGTGTATTTTGTAGCCACTAAATGGATTCAAAAAATGTCTTGTAAAATTGTGTAATCTCTTCTTTTTAAATCCATAGAAAAATACCTTGGATAAATATATATGCTGAGGTGAACCAGGAGAAAGAGCAAGAGATGATTGGCTCGGTGGGCCAGGGCGACAGCGCGCCTAAAATCACACTGAGTGAGTTCTCCACATCCAAAGAGCTCACGGAGAAACAACTGGATGCCAGGGTCAAACGTAAGTTATGAGCTATCGCTTTCAGGTGAAATCACTGGTGGAATCGTAACGTTTATACGCTGACAATACATTTAGAACTCTTACTTGAAAATAATATTTATTTGGTCTCATACAGTGCATTTGGTTCTTTTGAAAGAGAGTTAAAGTCAGAACAGGTAGAATACATGTTTTTAGATTCACCTTCTGAACCTCATTTGGCATTTCTAACTCAAGAGAGAGAAGAGAAGATAGTACAGGTTAGGTTTTAACTGTGAAGGATAGATTCCAGCAATGAATAATGAATAAAACCAACATCTTTGAGCATGCAGCCTTGGGAATCAATGGAATCAACCAGAGTAGCGAAGAGAGCTATAATTATAATTATATAATTAATTCATCCGAGTATGACTTATTGAAAAGGAATGTTTCAGTACAGAAATAAGATAAAAAACATATATCCAAGTAAGTTGGCCGAAGGCTCCTGACTTTATATGAAGCACAGAGCGTGCAGCTTGGCCACCAGCTGAGGTCATCTGGCAGGTGCAGTTCCTCAGAGAAGGCTAATTCGGATTTTATTTCAATAATAGGAACAGGCACACACCTTGCACACCAAAAACACCTAGATGATTAGCATTTTGTTTTATCTTCCGGCTTAATTTTCATTCATCCATCAGGCACCCTGGTTTGTAAAAGCTTTCAAAATGGTCCACTTTCATACTTAGATGCTATTCCACAGCTGTATAGCTTTTGATTAAAGAACATTCAGGAATTAAATAAGCTGTCAAAAAAGTTTTTATGTAACTGGATTCAAAGTGCCATCACAGAACTAACTGTTTGTTCTTGCCTTGTTTTTCTCCTTTGGGTTCATCCGTGTCTGCTCAGGAGGAGTTGGAACTGCTTGCGAGAGCACAAGGGAGATACCAAACTGTACTAGCGTGTAAAGTCATTCAGCAACAGTTTATGTAAAGAGCAAAGTATTAAAGTGTCGGGGTTCTCTTTTTCTGTTTTGTAATTCTCAACAAAGCTGATGTTAATAGTTTTCTAAGGGACCTCATTTATACAGACTTGCATGGATGCCTCGTTCAACAGCATCCATGCAGCAAATGTCAAGTTACTCATAGAGATCATTGTAATTACTGGCAAACAATGTAATCAGTCGTGTGGATGTAAGTTACATAACAACGTTCCTTTGCAGACTGAACTATCTTTCATCATGAAGGTTATGTACGTTCTCTATGACGTTTGCTTTGGAATTCATTTCTGCCTAAATCAAGACTATGATGTCTGAGTCTTGTTCCGTTCTCTCTGGACTCACTCTGTTAAATGTATATATTATTACTTTCTGAGTACCATGGCGACAACAGAGGATTCAAGAAAAGTTAATGGTTTGTTTTTTTGAAAGGTGTACTAAGTCAAAAATCTGCTTTGTTTTTGCTAAGGTCCTTGACTTGTGCATGTTCTTTTTGGGGACACAGTTTCTGTGTTGTAGATAAGCAAGTGTTGTAAATAGTTCTTTTCTAATCATTCATCAGAAAGGCGAGATTGACTTTGCCTGGACTTCCGTGTTGCTCATTTTCCTCATTTGTATCTAGCAGAAAAGGGGTTTTATGTTAAACTGTGTATAAAACATACCTGAGATAAGGCTGTATGAGTTATTATAAATATTTATTCTGAATTGTTTACCAGTGATCAACATATTCAAGTTGTGGGAGAACCATACCAACATTCATTCCAAAAACAAAGTAGAAATCTCTTTTTTAGTTGTTTAGGAATACAGGCACATGTTTAAGGCTATACATACTGCTTTTGAAATTGATTACATGGAATTCCCAGAGGGTATGAATATTTGAACATTGCTCATGTTATACTACTATAGAACATCTAAAATATCTCCTTATTTAGTCAATAATGTACCAGTTACTTGGAATTAACCCATACGTGCAGCATTCCTTACCTGTCCTTTGAGGTGAAGGGTGTGAGCTATGTGCAGCTTAAGGAGTGTTTTCAATTTCATGGCTTAAGTTGTCTCGTCATTTACGCTAACTGAAAAATCAAACTTCAATATTGTCTCTAAATGTGATCATTTTAACAGTCATTTGACCATCTCAAAAAATACACAGAGGATTGGGGCTGCTGATATCACCTTAAATTTCTCACTATCTTTCCCAACTCCATGTCTGAGTCACTAACATATTGATGTTAATTTATTACAGAAAAACTGAAGCCTATAAAATTGTTCAGCTCCGTGCAATCAGCCCAATCGTTTAGTAAAGTATTTCAATGACCATTCTGACAAAGTATGTATGTGTCAAGGGTGGAGGAAATGGTGTAAATATGACGAACATGTTTTTATTTATTTTTTACCCTCAGCGATCACATAGCAGCGAAAATGAAGAGACATTTTGTGCATCTATGCCCAAGGCACAGAAGCATAATTTTCTTAATAATTTATATATAGTTTTGATAAAAATGACATGAAAGAGCTTTATTCATTTAGTTTTAATGACAGAACTTTCCCACAGTATTTGACACACTGAAAATTTTGCAGGTTTTCCCACTCACAAAGCATGTAGAGGAGTCTGTAATTTGTATCATAGGTACTCAACTGCGAGTGACCGAATCTAAAACCAAAATCAAGAAAGTCATATTGTATGCACCTGCACCTGTTTGAACTTGTTACCTGTATAAAATACACCTGTCCACACAATCAATTTAACAGACTCCAACCTCTCCACAATGGCCAAGACCAGAGAGCTGTGTAAAGACATACAATTGTAGACCTGCACAAGGCTGGCATGAGCGACAATACATTAGGCAAGCAGCTTGGTGAGAAGGCAACAACTGTTGGCGCAATTATTAGAAAATGGCGCCAACGGTCAAGTTTCCTCGGTCTGGTGCTCCATGCAAGATCTCACCTCGTGAAGCATCAATGAGGAAGGTGAGGGATCAGCCCAGAACTACATGACAGGACCTGGTCAATGACCTGAAGAGAGCTGGGACAACAGAAAACCATTAGTAACACACTACGCTGTCATTAAGTTCTGGAGGATCCAGAGGCGGTATGGGAGAAGGCCATGTGGTCTGATGAGACAAAAATAGAGCTGTCTATATTCTACTCACCATATTTAGAGGAAGAAGAAGGATGAGTTCAACACCATCCCAAAGGTGAAGCATGGAGGTGCAGACATTCCTTGGGGATGCTCTAAGTGGGGAAACCTGCAAAGTCAGCAGTGTATCAAATACTTGTTCTCCCCACTTTTATTAGGTCGGTGCATGAATTGAACAAACTTAAAGTCTGTCTCAGATTTATCATAAAACTCTTCAAATAAGAGAATGGAATTCCTCCCTGTAATAGGTGTGGATTAATTCCTCCTGGCTCAGAATCTCCCCCGTCACAGGTTAGGCAATGGCTTTCAGCCCGTTTATACTTTACCACATGGGGGATTGCAGTCGGGGCAAATTTCACTCAGCTTTCAGCTGCAAAGTGGTATTTGTGCAGTAATACCATTTTCATTATCAATCTATATGGAATGGGACACTGTTTGAGGGCAGATAATGCTTGCTAATGATTGACTGTTCATATTGCTGTCTGCAATGCACTAAAGATGTGTAACTGCAATGGCTGTAAGCGCCGATCTTAGTGAATTTGACTTTTTCTCCTATGATGCCCATTTGACTAGAAAGGGGCAGATTTGATGTTAAATGTCTGCATATAACTTTTTCAAAATGTGCAAATATCAAAAGGAGCAAATAGACGCCGTTGGCTTGGCAGCACAGTTAGGGAAGCATTTCATCCTTGGCAGGTGTTTTGAGAATTAAAAGCCTTCTTTTTGTCTTTGCACAGGTTTAGTGGCTTTAAAAGCCATGCATTCCTTTTGTGATTTTTCTAAAAAGTGTACAAACTGAGCAGATACATTAAAATCTTGCTGGTAATGAATCTACTCGTTCTGGTGCCAACAGGCTTCTTTTAGAACGCAACACTTGACTCTGCTGTGCATTTAGTTTGAAAAGAGGGAGTATCGTTCCAGCATACAACTATTCATCAGCGCTGTGTTCTGCAGGACTACAAAAGTTGAGTGGCCACAAAATGTCTCCAATCGGCCTCAAAGTATCCAGCATGATGATAACCAGAGAAGCTGAGCAGATGATGCCCTTTAGGCTGTCACATCACACACGCATTACCTCAAACAAAGGGTTTTCATCTGAAACTGAACAGCCGAGCCAAGCCTTATTACAGCAGACAGAATATTCATTGAAGAAAGATTGTTTTTCAAATGTTTGCGGTTTTCCACTCGTGTCATGAGCAAAGTGTTTGGAGAAATAGTAAAAGAACTTTCAAAACGTTTGTGCTTAGTGCAACTCAAACCATACTTTCTTTGTTATTTTTTTCTCATTTCTTTCCCTCTCAGACCCTTTGGTATTTTAAAGAATGTACGAGGACTACACTGGTTTATAGGCCTTAATGCTTTTTGCAGCTGTAGCGGGGTAAGAATTTTGAACTTTGTAAAGGTCTGAAAAGAAAGTAGAGAATAGCTATTAAAAATGTCATATCGGGTCACAATTATTGTTCATTCAATCACCCTATTGATCATTGGAAATTTGACTTTTCTGGTATCTTAAATAATAACCAGAAGATCTCTTTAATTGAAAATTGAAAGAGATTTTTGCTTTGGTCATAATTCAGAAGGCATAGTAATGTTCTTCATTGCACAAAAATCTACAATGCATGAATCATCAGTAATATTTGGTTTCATCTTTATTTCAATATTTCTACAGTAAGTAAACTGTCATTTTCAAATTGTTTCAAATAAACGTATTTTTGTACATCAACACATTTGTTCTGAGTCATAAAATATAAAAAAAAATATATGAGTGCAAAGAAATCACTCTTCACTAACACTCTTTGAACTACCAAAAATCTCCAAACATTTAGTCAGGACGATTACCAAACAACTGTCTTTTAGGAACACAGTGGTGGTCCTCTGCAGGGTAGAAGTTAGAATGGAAGTAGCCTAGCAGCTAGCTTAGCATAGCAGTGCATGAAGTGGTCCGTTTACCACTTATCCTCCTTTCGTTTGACACGTGAAGGAATTCCTCTGTACAATTATCCGCTGTATGTCGCGCTTCTGTTTGTTTTTCTTCCAATGCAAAAAGTTCTCTCCATCTTCAACTAGCGTCTCGGTCTCTCCAACCTAACTGACTGCAGCTAGCGGCGGTTTCAAGGGTCAACGCGCACCGGATGTAAACAAAGTTGCGTTGACCGTGTCAAAATATTTTATTGCATTAATCTCATACACAACTTTTTCAGAGATTAATGTGTTAATTGACAGCCAATTTGTAAATCATTATAAAGACAACAGTGCATCTGATGAAGATGTTACCGAAACCCTTTTACCCTGCATTAACCACTTGACATTGTGCATTTCTGCATGCACGGTTCGGTCATCGCTGATATTAAATGTGCCAGCTTTAACGAGCTAACGAATCCTGTCCTGCATACATGTTAAACAGCGAACCAAGTTCATTGCAAAAGTCTTTGTGACATGTATCATTTTGTTATAAATATTTTATAAAAGGACTTGCAGTCACTAGCAATGCTTACAGTTCAGAGGAATAAACTAATTTAATATTAATTGGTAAGTCATTTGAATTATTGACATGCTCATTTAAGGCACTCTTTTCATTCATAGGGGCATTTGTTCCCATATGGTCTTCACCCAAACAAACTGCTTTTTGGTCATCAAGTATTTCTATGCAAAACTATTTACCCAGTAAACTATGTCAGGAAAATATTTAAATAACTAGCTCATTTTATGATAATAATTATTTTGTACTTACATCTGATGATGTAAATGTGTAAAATATTTAGAAAATTAAAGAATTTCCTTTAGAAGCTAAAGGTGACCAAAAAAATCCTTCACACTATAAAGTCACAATAAACATAACTCATATAATATGATAATATGTCAATATAATATGTCAATCTCCTGTTTATAGCTTGTTGTGTGTTCCAGGGAATCAAAAACCAAGGGAGGTATCAGTTCATGTGACATTAGGTTTACAGCTATATTATGTGCTGTTTCCTGACTTATAAATGTAAAATGCATGTTGCTGCTTGGACCAATCACTTCACGGAGGGTTAGGATCAGGTGTTGACCATTGCTCAAACCTACATGGTCAGGCTTTGACCCTGTAGGCAATGGCAGCAGTTACAAAAACTTTTGAATGGGCTTTAATTATCCCCATTAAGTAAAATCTTAATTTGATGGCTCCTGCAGAATAATCCTACATGCAAAGAGCAAAGTGAATTGTGGTGAGACATTTGTTGTGCTCAATAAATCTTTTCTCCAGAGAGTGATCAGCACCGTTGGTATCTGATCTACCACCATTGTGGTAGTTGTAGTAATAGTAGTATTGGTAGCAGTAATAGTAGCAGTATTGGTAGAACTACCAAAAATATTAGCAGATATTAGAGACAGTTGTCACAGTATTAGTAAAAGCATAATGTACTAACAAACTAATTTACCTATCTGGAAAAAATTCTGTAGGATATAGGGGAACCCCTGTGAGCATTCCGATGTGTAACAATCTGTTTATATGTTACTGGTGAAGAAATAAATTAATATAACCCCCCCCAAAAAAGGATACATGTTAAAACAGCATATAAGTGATAGCCTGGTGTGTGGCCAGTAATTATGGAAAGGTTTACTGAACAACATGAACAAACAAGGATGCAGAAGGCACAATAAAAAACAAACAGCTCATATGAAAACATTATTGTGGAAAGTTAATAAAGCCTATTTCTTAAGTAAGACGGCCGCAATCTTAACCCTTGGGGTGCTTGTTTAAAGCCACCACCCTTTTAGTTATGTTAACAGCTTCCTCCACTTTCCCCCACTAATGACTATGTTACCGACTACATCAGGGCTATTCAATTGGCTGCCCCAGGGAGGGGTCCGGCCCCTGAGGGATTTTGTAATTGCCCTTGGAGTGAAGTGTAGTTATTACATATGGGTAGCTTCATACAGCGCATGACTATGGTTAATTGTACATTTTTTCGTGCAGTAGGAGGCGGTATGCACCCCTTTTAGCCAGGTAGAATATCTACCTGTTTCGGCCGGACACATATTTTGGGGGACCACACATGACCAATCAAAGTCGCTCATTCGTGCTCTAGTTCCGCGCTCTGACCACTCTGACATTGTTTCAAGCCAAGCACGAAGTTTGGCTAATATTTTAATGTTGAATTATTTGAGGTTGAATTTTAACGTTGAAAAACATTCAGATACATAATTTCAATGCGTAAATATTCAGTGCTAGAAATGTAATCACCTTTTTCTTTCAAAACCCGATGACACAGATTTCCTGCCATAGCTAACAAGAAGAAATGTCTCTCTCTACCTTAAAAAAAAAGAAAATATGACTCAGAACAGGCAGTTCAACAATGAATGGACACAGAAATACATGTTTACTGCCGTTGATGCGAATCCTGTGTGCTTAATCTGCAACGAGTGCCTCGCCGTGTGCAAAGAGTATAATTTGAGACGGCATTTCAAGACAACGCATGCTAACTTTGATGCTACTTTCCCACCGGGCTCAGCTGCTCAGAGGCAGAAGATAACAGGGCTTACATCGTGTTATGAGCAAAGACGTCGCATTTTGTTTCGGGCCTGTACAGATCAAGAGAGAGCAACTGCGCCATCGTTTCGAGCATGGATATTGGGCAAAAAGAAAAAGGGGAATGTTTTCGTGAGGATCTGCTTGGACTAATTCCCATGGAGGGGCACACTACCGGTGAGATTGCTTCATACTTTGAGGAAAACTACTTGGATTTGGCACGCGTCAACATGTTTGTGACGGACGGTGCGCCTTCAATGTCGGGCAGGGATCAGGGGCTCGCTGGGAGGATGGCAGCTGCGGCTCCGCAGGTGAGATCTCTCCATTGCCTCATCCACCAAAGCCTCCTGTGTGCAAAGCTCAGTGGTGAGTTAAAAGAGACCATGAACTCTGTTATGACAATTATAAACTTCATTAGTTGTACCTGCAGTTTACAGCACCACCTCTTCCACAAGCTGTTGACTGACATGTCTGCTGAACATAAAGATTTGCTCATTCACAATAACATTAGATGGCTTAGCAAAGGAAACGTTTTTGTGAACTAAGAGGAGATTCTGGTGTTTCTCCGGTCTTCAAAATTGAAAAAAAGCCGGCAAGTTTCTGTCTCTGATGGAAAATGATGAGTTTAATGGCGCTGTTTGCTTTTTGAGTGACGTTTTCCATCATTTGAACCAACTCAACATGGAGTTGCAGGGCAGAGATAAAACAGTCGCAGAACTTGTGAGAGAAAGCTCCCACTCTTCTCTGCTGATCTTTGTCCTGGCAAGATGCTCCACTTCCCCACATTGAGGAAATCTGGCCTGCAAATCACTGAGGTGATGTCAGGTTTTATTGACTCATTGAAAAACAACTTCACTGCTCTTTCCAAGTCAAAAAAATCCCATTTCTCTCATTAGGTGACCAATGTTGGCAAACTACAAGCAAGGTGACAGGCATAACTAGTCAAGCAAGAAATCAGGATTGTTTTTTTGAACAGTATGATGCAATTAATATAATGTTATTCACCCCATATTATGCACATATTGTTTTTCTAGATGTGGTATTATTGTAGAATGCAGTGAAATGTTTCGCCTTGCTAAAATACCATGTGTGCAATCTTAAAAATCTGTGATATGGCTGACCTAGACTGATTGTTAAGGTGTCTGGTTTATGTTCAGACTGGATAAAAGTGAGTACAGTAGTAGTCCATGTTTATGGGGAAGTCCATTTTATTTTTTTAGAAGGAAAAAAATGTGAGTTGTATTCAGTCACCATTTAGCTGCATTTCTGTTTTTAGCCAGTGGAGAAGGGGGCAGTTTGATGTTTCTGAGAATTATTTCCCTCTTTATTTGTAACACTGAAATGTATCTCCTCATTGTCAATTGAGGATAACGAGCTGAAAAGTTGCTACAGTTATGTGAAATTAAGTGGATGTTTTGTTAGTTAATTGCATTTCTCTAATTGTCTCTAATTTTTCAACATTGTATTGCCATTTGAATGTAACAATGCATTAGGCCTATGTGTCTTAGTGCATCACAATGTGCATTTATTAAAAAATAGAATATATTGACTCCTTCAATATGTTGTGGTAATTTCTTTATTTGTTACTATAATTACTCATATTTTCCGACCCCTTATTTTGCCTCAGTTTCATGAAATAGCCCCAATTCCAAATTAATTGAATAGCCCTGGACTACACCATCCACACCACTTCAATTCATGAGGAGAAATGTGGATGATTCAGTATGAGCTATTCTCTACCCATTTTATTTTGCTACGTTGTGAATTGGTCATGGTTTGTGCTTATATTATGTTTCAACAACAATACATTTTTGGGAAGCAAATTAGTTTATTGTGGGACTTAAACCTTAAGCCTGTTGGATAAATATAGGAAAGGAAAGCAAACCTGCTCTGATTAACACATAGCACAGATGTGCATTAAGTAAATCTGTGAGTTTTAGCATTTAAAAAGAATTCCTGGATGACTTCTTTGACCAGGTGAAACCCAAGGCTCGACAAAGCCTCGGCAAAGCCTGCCGAGGGGCAGGGGTGTAGAAGAGAGATCTCACAGGGTGAATCACTGTGTTTATTGTTAAAAGGATCCCCATTAGCTGTCCTACCTGGGGTCCAATAAAAAGAAAAATCACCTAATGATAAACTAAAAGCAATAAAACATTGTACCTTATAAACAGTCAGAAATATTTCAAAATACATTATTACACTATTACATTAACTATTTCATTCATTAAATAGAGCATTCTCAGAAAGTACTTGAAAGAGACTTTGCCATTTCTTTTATGTCTATTCAGTGGACAATTATTCCAATGATTGATGGAACGATAAAGGTATAGATAAGATATAGGTTCTCTAGACAAGTGCAAATTCATCTTTGGTGTAGATGACAGTTTATGACTCGATCCCAAGATAATTTATTTGGTTTTTCGAGATGTTCAGTACCAACTCATTTTGTTTTATCCAATCAAAAAACATATTTAACTAAGCTGATAAAACATTGTCCAGTTCACTGACAATTTTTGCAACATAGTACAATGTGGAATCGTCAGCATACATTTGTACAGTTGCTTTACACAATACTGATGGATGATCATTTGTGAAGATGGCATATTAGAGTGGTCCAAGGCAGATCCCTTGCAGGACCCCGCAATCCAAGACCTTAGAATTAGACCAGCTGACAGTGTAATAAACCCGTTGCGCCCTATTTGTAAGATAACTCTTTATAAATTGAATTGCAGTTGGACTAAATCCATAGCATTCCAGTTTACAGATGAGTAGATTTTGATCTATGATATCAAATGCCGTACTAAAATCAGCTAATACTGCATCAGAATTACCCATGTCCTTGAGCCAGTCGTCTGTCATTACTGTAAGGGCGGAACAAGTTGAATGGTTTCGTCTATAAGCACGTTGGAAGTCTGTGTTTAAGCCCGACACGCCCTTCAACACAGCAGAACACCCCACCGGAAAATAAACATAAACAAGACCACGCAATTGACTAATTAAAAAGACCCCCATATAATAGGTAAGTGAAAAATTAGTTTTTGAAATAAACCTTTAAAAAAACATTACATGCATGCATTCAAGGAGTACATATACCTGTCCGACTGCTCACAATGTCTTCCCTTAATTGGAGCACATGATTGAACAAATTCTCCCTCGCCAAGCAAGACTGATAAAGAATGTATTAGGTTTAATGTGATTAACTAACAGATATTCAGTAGTATACAGAGCTTAATAAATCAGATCCCCAACCAAAGCTGCTCTCAGGTGTAGGAATCACCAGGATTGTCACGGTTTGGGGTCTTGTTTTATTTTGTAGTTTTATGTCTCTTGTGTTCCTGGGTAACTTCACTTCCTGCCCTGTCCTGTCTTCCCCTGTGATTGTCTGCCGTGCCTGATCGTTTCCACCTGTGTCCATTCACCTGCACCTCCCTTGTGTATTCAAGCCTTGTGAGTCTCTTGTCGGGTCATTGTCTTCTGTTGTCTGCTGTCCCCTACAGTTCATTTCTTATCATCGTCATGCCACGTATGTAGTTCATGTTGTTGTCTTTTGTAAAGATCTTGTTTTTTTTCCCCTCCTTCCACTTTTTTCGGGTGGAGTGGTATTTGAGTTCAAGTTTCAGAATTTTAACTATTAAAGTCCTTTTTGTTTTTGTATAACTCCGCATCTGAGTCCTCCCTCCTTGCCCTCGCACCCCCGCCGTGACAAGGATGAACTACCTAAGTGAGCTCCCACCTCTTTTAATAGGCTCTGCCCCTTAACCGGGTTCCCAATAATGGGCCACACTTTTACCTGCCTTTCCCCATGGAGATGATGGGAGACAGCTGTGCCAGTGGGACTCGAAGGACACTACTTGGGACACAGAAACAATACACAAGCACATCAACATGAGGAGAGATAATCTCTGGCAAAAAGAGGGGAAAAAACACCAAGGTTAGACATAAATCCTCGCATGACCAAGCTTATGGGGGAGTATATGCGTTGTCTGGCACAGCACTGATTCTAGAGTAAAAGCCATTAAGGGGGGCCTGATGTATATTGAACTTCTGTGATAACAATCAATTTATTATATCCCCAAATCCTATTACGTAAACAAAGGCACTTAGTGAGATCAAAAGCTCTTTGCTTAGAGCCCCACCAACACTAAGCCAGCAAGGCACACTGCAGGGCCACCTTTGACCTTTGTAACGCTGTCTTAATAAACAGCTTTCACACTCAATTAACTAATCTTCACAAGGAGGAAACTTTTCTTCCCTCTGCAGCAGTTACCATGTGGCAGAGATGCTCACGAGTCCCAAAGCTCGAGTCCGAGTAACGTAAAAAACCATACCAACAACTTTTTACTCCTCCTTTACTCTTAATTATTTTGTGGTTTTTCCCATAAAATGAAAATACGAAGCGTAGCCGTTAAACCGGAAGTACGTAGATTTTCACAGTAAGAATCGACGCAACCGTCTGTAATGACAGCGGTTACCAGGGTAACAAGAGGAGAAAAGTTCATTAACGGATATAAATTAATAATCCTGATCTGACGGGATGTGTTGGCAGCAGTAGTTGACTACACTCGCTACTCTTGGCATAGATGGATATAACTGAGCTGCGCTAAATTCCGCCTGATTCAGAGTATGAATGAATAAGGAAATGAAAGAGCGCTGTGTCATTGGCTCGGCTGTGTCAGAGGGAGGAGCCTGTGTGACCCCTGGGGTTCGTTTCAGGTAGGAGGTTCAACAAACTCTGAGTCAAACACTAAACGCTGAGTTGATTTACACAAGTTGTTGCAAGCGTACGGCGAGTATGAACCCATAATTAGAAACAAATGCAACACTGCTACTGCAGCGAAAGACAGAAATAGCGTGAGAGAAAATGCTGCTTGGGTCAAAGCGTAAGTTCCAATATAGTGTTGTCTATATTTTATGTACACACATCATAATCCTTACGTTGATTAATTCACAGTGTGAAAATTACAGGCAGCTGCCTCGACTTTGACTGCAGGAACAGGAAGTGCCTGAGCGAGTCGCCAGTGCCACAATTAGCGCTAACACCTACTGGCTATCTGGCTATATGTGTTTTTATTGTTAGCTAACTGCACACGATTGAAAACGACACTATTTTGAGCTTGCTAGTCAACGGGACTAACAATTGCTGAGAGCTAACGTTACAAAAATGTGTTTTAGTTATCTAATAGAGCTGATCGGGCTCAATGTTTGACTGACAGTGGCCAGCAGCTGAGCAAGCTGGTGGGGTAAGACAACTTTGTAACTGTAGCTTGCAAGTTAAGGTCAGAAGGCTGCATTTGCAACTCCTGATCAGAACTTAGTGAGCAGTATGAACTGAACACAGCTTATACTATTATGTAAACCTTAAAGTAATATTTCTCAAGGCACAGCAACTTATTCGGCAGAGATGTACATGTATGTTACAGCAGGCAACGGTAGTAATGGATGTTTTTTTTAAGATAGCTGTACACATTTTCTAATAATTGTATTTTAATTACACAGTATCTGTTCATGCAGAGTTCAAATGAACACATGTGCTGTTAATGTCAACTGTATCTCTGCACTGAGCGTATGCAGAGGACTGTAAGTGTGTTCTTGATGATAGAAAGTTAAATTGACTCAAGCATAATGGATTTAAAGAGAAAACCATAAAATTGTCTGAAATTACACATATACAATGAATAATAATGCAAAGATTGCTTTTAGGCCAGGAAATCTTTGAGGGATGAATGATGGATGCTGCCCACCCAGACTTAAGCATAAGCTGTATGTAAGGCCTGCAGGTATGATTTTAGACCATTCTGTTCCAACCAAGAGCAACATTGCCAACAGTCCATAAATCTGCCATTTCCTCCTCCTACCGTTGGTCTTTAAAGAAGATGCATCACAGATGTTTGCAATCAATAAGGTCAGTCATTTGTGCTTGTGGGCAGCAATGTAAATTTGTTTGTATTAAATATATTTTCTCCATATATTAATTGTATAAATACTATTAAAAAAACATGATGTCTCTAAATGCGCCGCAGGACTGGAGATTTGTGGTCATTTTCACGTGTGTCGCATATTCAATCAAAAAACACAATGGAGGGGGAGGATGGTTTATCACCCTGAAACAGTTAAGCTTTCCACCATTGTTTTTCCTCCGCATCAATCCTGGAAAGAATAGCGACCCTTTACTTGTTGTGGAAGTACTCACATCGGACCTTCAAATTTTTTAATGCAAAATAGTGTCCATTGGCGCAGACAGCTCAGTGAATTTCACCGACTTCTACACAAACTGCGTCTGAATGACTACCGCTTGTAGCGGTACTTGGTGCTAGCCGTTAGCCGGTTTTATAGTTTGTTGGCTCAGATTGGGAACTGGACCTCAACTCCTTTGCATCATACTTCCCTGTCGAGGGAACTGTCCCATGACGAGACTCCGTATATTTTTAGGAAAGTTGATTTTTAGGAAAGTATTTGATACAACCTTTTTCTTCAGGTTCAAAAAACCATTATTCGAAGGTTCTTTGAGTCACCTTTTCTGGGTTCTTTACAGTACCATAAACAGTTGTTTAAAGAACCATGGCCCGAAAGTTTCCTTGCGGAACCAAAAATGGTCCACCTATGGCACATATGTCAAACTCGCGGCCCGCGGGCCATATCCGGCTTATCGGGGCGTCTAGTGTGGCCCGCCACCGGAGTGTGGCTGGCTGTCCAGTGCTACAACCCCATCCGCCAAAACAACTTTGTCTTATTGTAATTTCTTCAATCTAACGGTTGCAGCCTCAGAGAAGGATATTGCTGTGAATAGAAGGTCACAGAGGCCAATTAGAGGGTTCTGCAAGGTTGCAAAGATGAGTTAGGCAGATATATTAGAAGCTAAGGGTGGATCATCAATATGATTGCTGTATCTTGATAATAATTGAGATATTGGGATTAGCACTATCCATTAAAATAACCCATTAAAAGATAAGTATAAGAGATGCTGGGGCCAAGTTTGATTACTTTTAAGAAGGATTTTCAAATATTTTATATTTAATAAAAAAGTAGTTCATGAAGAAGATTATCTGTCTGGAAGTGAAAAACACTTTTCTGTATTGCTTTAGTCATCTATTCGTTTTTGACGGACATGTTAAACCTGATGATTTGGCTTCCATTCACACTGTGAAAATACACTAAATTGAGCTGTCAGAAGCAGTCTTCCCCCAACAACACTAGTCAGAGTCTGATTGCCACATTTTAAAAGAGTCTTTGTTGAGTTGTGATCCCCAATGTAATGCGACAGCATCTGTGCCTTCATTTTCAATTTTCCCGGCTCCAACGGCCCATATGGAGACTTTCTGAAGCTATTGAGTCACTTGTGTATGCAGATCATTTCATCCTTGTATCTTGTTGCTTCAAGCCATTTCTAGCCATTTCTATTGAAATATTTCTTTTTACCAGAATTATGGTTTGGCCTTGTCTTTACCATGTTTTATTTACAGTACTTGTACGAGACAGGTGATAATTTGAGCTAAGTACACTGTAATCCATTTTAGTTGGTTGACGGTGATAGATACATTTATTCTCAAATAAAGTAGTAAAAGTAGAATCTAGCATTTTTGGGACAATGTAGCCCCACAGAGTGAAAAACCCTGAAATGAGGTTGACAATCGTTCCAGACTCTGCATAGCACATATACCAAACTTGTCCAAGTCCGGCTGGCTGTCCAGTGCGACACGCCGGCAGTGTGGACGGCCCACTGTGCCTATTTTGAGAATTACAAAAAGGTCTCCACGCATGTGTTTTTTAACTTATTTATGAATGTAGAGGGACACTGTAACACCCCTTAGAGTTTTATCAACAACATTTTCCCAGATTTGTGTCACTCCAGACTCTGTGTCTGTGCATAGAACTATGTAATTGTGCGAAAATTCTTCGTCACATTTGGTGTTTATTGTTGTTATTGTACATTACGATTTGGTCAATCCTGTCAGCTCACTTTCAACTGGATTTTTCTGTTGTTTATTTGCCTTTTGATGAAAATTATGCATGAATAGAAAACCCTGTGAGAAAAGTCCAAAATCCAAATCGTTGTCCTGTAGTTTTATTTTAGTTTATTGTAGTTTATAGGTGGGGGACTCTGGTCATCAAAAACAACAAGACAAAAGTCAGAAGAGACAACAAAGCAATGTGACCTGACTCACAGTACAAACGGCACACGTTGATCACAAATCGACTACCATCTGTCCTAAACTGCAGTTTAAAACTGAGATTATTATTATTAGACTGTGTGTTCCTGTGTCTGAACCCAGCTATGTGCTGTAAAAATAAAATATAACTACAGCTTTAACTTGAACTTGCTGACCCTTTAATTTACATTTTAAGTTAAAAACATTTCACTTGTTGAGTTTCTGAATGCAGCACTATCATAAGGGTCAAGGGATGCAATTGTGCTTAATTAAAATGTGTAAAATCAGACCACATTTAACTTCGTTATATGAAGTAATGGGGTTACAAATTATCTGATATATTCAACAGTTTATTCCATTGCAACAAAGTTCAAAGTTGCCATCAGTAAATATGACGTACATTTGCAAAACGATATACAGCCACTTAATAAATTAAACCAGAAAAACACACTTGACATTACTACCTTATTCTGTACTGTCCCAAAGGAGAATAAAATGTACACGGAGCGTTCATGGGTTGCTGCTGTGGTTCCAGGAGGATCGAACACTGTTTGGTCAACTTCCACATCCTTGTCGCATTAAGCTGAGCCAAGTCCTCCGTCACTTTGTCCAGCAGGAACTAAAGAGTGTCCTTCATAACGTGCTTCTCTAAATCATTTGCTAAAAATCGAAAAATTGATTCAAAATGGTTTGTAAACACCGTGTAGCCAGATGCTAACAACAACTTCTGCCAAGGAGCTAACTTCAAGACATAAGTAGTAGACTAGGAGCGATCACACTCCTCTGACTATGACTAGACCAATAATTATATTATCGGGTTGTCTGAATAACGCTTCACAAGAATTTTACTTCCTGTCCGAAATCCTCAAGACGTCTTCATAATATAAACCATGTAATATCATTGTTTCGGCATTGTCAGGATCATCTACCCTACTAGCTGTACAGGGTGACTGTGGCTCAGTGGAGAACAAGTCTCTTCACGGAACAGGTCTCTTCGCTTTGAAAGAATGACGGAGGCAGCTCCAGATACACCACTGCATCTAGCTCTGATGCGAAAGTGGATGCAGAAGTACCGACGAGATTGGGAGGTATCAAACTTAATAGGGCTGCAACTAACAATTATTATGAAAATTGATTATTCGGATGAAAAAAACAAACAGCATTAAAGCATTCATTTTCAACCCATTATTCTATTAACTGAATAACATCAGTGCAAATTCCTAGTGAAAAAACAACTGAAAGTGCACAAACAGGTTGCTCCTTAACATAATAACATTCTACTTTAACTTCACACAAGACTCAAACTCTCATCAACAGATGCACACAGACACAGAAGCTCAGTCTCCCTCCCTTTGTTCAGACACTTTGCATTGCAAAGCAAAAATGTGAGCATGTCCACATGCCTTTGACTGCATGTCCCAGTCGTCAGTGATGAAGATGCATGTAACGCCAAGGTAGCCTTCAGTTGCTACAAATGTCCATACATTGGTGGTGAGAGCAAGTAAAGTGCAAGGTAAAGAGCAAGGTAAACAAACACTCAGTTAGATAGTTATACTATCGTATGTATAACCGCTACGGAGAAGTGGATCGAAGCGGAGCATTTCACAGAAGTCTGGCTGAGAACAGGCTGCTCTCTACGGTGTGAGATGAGGCTCACCGCCCGGTGCTGGAGGCGTCAGATGGTTCCATTAACCACACCGCACATCTCCGTGCAAATTGTTACAAAAGGCTGAATGTTGACAAACCGACCGCAGAAATGTTGCTTAAACAACTAATTTCTCATCTGAATAAGTCCTAAAATGATATTCCGTATCATGAATATGGTAGTATTTATAAACTTTGACCTACACAAGGACAGGCGAGCCCGGACTTAAAAGCATATTAAAGAAGGGCGTAAGATTGGCGCTTTGCGTTGTTCAAAATCAGGCCTTCCGGTGTAACTGAGATGCCTGTGTAAGTGAAATGATCTCACCCACACTAGTGAGATGCGCTCACGTTGTCTAGTGAGATGCTCACACATTGTCTAGTGAGATGCTTACACACACACGTGAGATGGCATGAGTGTCTCAGTAGTGTGCGTGAGTGTGTCTCAGTGTGCGTGAGAGTGTCTCAGTGGTTAAGGCTAAACGGCACCTCATACATTTACCACCCTCACACAGAGAAATTGATTTAGAACAGAACTCTGGACGACCAAGGTGGGAACGGCCATTGCAGGCTACAAGTTACTGTAGAATAAAAAGTTTGTTTGTATATGCTCGTTTGGCTGTGTGGCTCAGTGGGGAAGGTTGTATTTGCTGGTTGTATTAATTATTTTCATTTAAAAAAAAATTCAAGGGTTATTTGAACAAAACAAAAGTGCTTAATGAAAATGGATTACTCTTGTAAGTTATCACTGTGGCTCCACTGATAAGAAATTAAATAGACTGGTCATTTATGTCAGCGATTGAATGATGCTCCAGGGTCAGTTTCCCCATTTCCATTTCATCAATAGGTTTCCTTACATATTTTGCTAGATAATTTGCTCATTAAGATGAGAAAAGGCTGCAGCCTTGAAGTACCCACTTCAAAGTCTCTGGAAACTCATATCATGATGAATGGCTAGGATAAACATAGAATTTCTAGCTGTTTGAGTTGCATTGGGACGGATACAACACTCAAGAATGGCAGTTTGCTGAAGTCATTTGTTTGCCTGCTTACCTGCAGACTGCTAAACACAGCAGAGGATTCAAGGCTCATTCACTCTTTCCTTGCACTTATGGGAAAAACATTTATAGAATTCATTTTGGAATAGGTCAGATTTGTAACCTGCTACCACATTTTGTCACATATTTATCCTCTTAATAAGAAAGCCTCATCAAGGCTTAGCAGAGAAACCCTCTCTTTTTATGTTGCTGTTCCTATCCTAAACTAAATGACTATGGATTCCTGGTCAAATCATCAACCTCTATTAACATACCAGGAGGATTCTTAACTGCAATTACTCCTAATAACTCCAACGCATAGCAATTCTCACTACTCTAAGGGCACGGCAAATTAAAAAGTCAATATCTAGTCTCCTTCTTCAATTATTCTCCCAGTGGAGCCTAAACACAACCCAAGATCAGGAGTGTTTTATTTTCTCAACATATCTTTATTGTCATTAGTCTTCTCCAAATCAGCAGTTTATCGTGGTGGCCATAGTTTAAACACATAAAGCGGCCAAAACAGTTTAGCAGATAGTGAGCATGGGGTTTCCAGCGGATACAAAAGATGTATCAACAGTCTTCAACTAGTCAGGTGTTGTTCCTAATCTAGTAAATATGAATGTTTTTCTTGAAAAACTACTTTCAGATTAAAAAAAGGGCATGAAAGTTAAAACGTTAAAAACTTTTGAGTTTGCAGGGTTCCACAAAGTGTTCTTTTAATTAATCCAAATTGTGGCAAACACCGTCAACAGAGCCGGACACCAACCACATGCACCATGCCAACAGTTAACAATGACGCGACAAGGGACACTGGGCACACAGGGCTTAAATACATAAGGAGGTGCAGGTGATTGGACACAGGTGGAAACAATCATCGACACTGCAGACAAAGTATAGGACAAGAATAAAAAATTGCCCCTGAGTCAATTAGTACTCCAAGCTTGAGGTCTTTAATCTTGACTGTGGTCAGCTGGTTGTGGGGTGGTAGTAACTGCTGTGACATAACTCAACAGGTTGGCTTTCACAGGGCAGGCGGTGATGAGGTGGCCATTCTCGCCACAGTAAAAGCACCTGCCCTCCTGAGAACGTTGCTGCCGGTCCTCTTGAGAGAGCCTGGCCTCTTCTGCATAGGCTCCTCTTGTCCTCCAGCCAAAGCTCACGAACGTTGCTTAGGAGAGGTTCGACGCAAAGAACCAGGTGCAGTGGCTGCCGCCTCCGTTCCAACAGCCGGTTGTCTGTCTGGGCGATGAGGGAATAGAGGTCCAGAGGAAGGTCCAATGGGACCAAGAGGTCCTGGATCTGATCTGAAAGTCCTTTCAGAAAAACATCATATAAGGCTGCGGTGTTCCACACACTCTCTGTCGCCAGGTGCGAAAGCGAATGGCGTAATCACAAACCGACTCTCCTCCCTGTTTCATCTGGCTGAGCTCCTGAGATTGCCCATATTCCTGTGGCTATGGGGGAGGGGCTCAGAAAGTGTGGAGGGTTGCTCGGGAGCGGCGGCTGGGTTCATGGAGAGGATGGTGAGGATCTGTTCCACCTGGGTGCTGAGGAATCCCACCTGCGTGGTCATGGTGGCCTCAAACCCCTCCTGGCTTTGAGCTAGTCCCCTGACTCCTCGATCGAGGCCAGCCACCAGATCCTCCTGCTGTGCCAGCCTTGAGGCTTGGGTGTGCAGCAACGCGGTCAGCTGGTCCTTCTCTGCCGAGTCCATTCTGGTCAGTGTGTACCGTCAGGGAGGGAGCTATTTGAGGAGGACTCGGACGCAGAGTAGAGGTTGAGCTGATAATCCTTTATTTTCCAACAAAATCTAATTTACAATGAGGTTTGGGACAGACAGAACTGTGATTTCCAAAATAAAACAGGAAGCGTGGAGACAGGACAAAAACCCAACTGGGTGTGACAACATTATCATGACATTATACCAGTAATATTATTCACAGAACTCTCTTTTCTTAACCTTAGTTGTATTGCTTGCCTCACCAAACTTTAACAAGATAGTTGAATCAAAGTTGATTCAAATGTTATAGTTATAAATACTCTCCTTAATAAGGAGTATATAGATGGCCTCTGTGATCTCAGTCAGGTACCAGATGCAGGTCTGATGCTCCTTCTAAACCCTGTGAAATAGAACACAAGCAGCCTGTTCACGGCTTTACTGCAAAACAGTGCCATCACTGTGTAACAAACGCTTTAAAGATTGTATGAGGGAAATGAAATCCAGGATGACGTGGTATCTCTGTCTTGTGAAAACTTACTTTGATCTCGCATCCATCTCCCCTATCACACCCACGTTTAACTGCAAGCAAGATGGAACACAACAGCACTGTAAATGTGCTGGGTAATTGGTGCACCATTTTGTCACTGTATGAATTATTCATTTCTGGTTGTTGCTTCTGCAAGTTGTAGTTACCTCGTCTCAAATGGTCCTGGGAGAGATTTATCACTTTGCCTGCTGTCAAATGAGAATATATTAAAGTAAGGTTTGTGGATCGTTTCTGTGATAAATGCCATATTTATAATGCCCAAGGAGAGATGATGGCAGCTGATAATTTTCCTCCTTGATATCTGCCCCTATGCTGACTCTGACTCTGGTTTGCGTGGAGATAAATGTAATAAAAAAAGGTGGAGAAAAGCTTCCAGCAGAGCATGGATGATTGTCATTAAATAATGGTGATGAAATTCAAACCGGACAGGAGGATATATATTTGAGGATCAGAAAAGAGTAGGCAAGGTGCATTTAGTGACTCAACAAAAAAATAAAAAATAAAGACAATAGCCAGACATTCATTAAGTTGTTTGTAGTTTGATTTGTCAATGCTGTCTCACAGAACTTCTTTCTCACAGTGATAAGGTTGGTTCGGCAAATCTTCTCTGCATTGTATCAATTTCATAACCTTTAGATAGGACCCTAATATATCTTTATAATATATCTTTATAATTATTTCAGATATGTCAAACTTCGAGTTTGGCCAGATACCTTTTTTGCTCTACTTAAGGCCAGTATACGTGTCAGGCTGGGGAAAGATACCTTCCCCCTCTCTGTCTTTGGGTTTCTATTATACTGTCAGATGGCATTTTTTACTGCACTCTTCATAATGGAAATTTTCCAATTTGTCAAAAGAACAGTGAATACAAATGGCTTAATATCTACAGGAACTCTTCTGAGGAGTTTAAGGTTCTTGACAGCAGTGTTATGCTAGGACAGGTGTGATGGGCTCCTTTTACTGTCGCCTAGCAGCAGAAATCGGAACTAGTTGAAGCTGTCAAGTTTAGACCAAATGACAACTTGCATGACCTCTGGCTCTTGCCTGTAGGGAAAAAAGGTTGAACAGCTCTCTCGATCTGCTCTTAAAAGGTGTTCTGGCGTTTTAATATTTTGTGTGGTAACTTAAGTTGAATTAGGCAGATAAAAAGAGAACATACTAAATTGTTTCCAAATGTAATACTCAATGTCCCTAAGGAAAGGCCTGTTGAACACAGTGGACAATACACATTAAGCCATCCAGGGCTGTGCTATCGTCACTTTGTTGCAACCACTGTTTTCTGACGGAGCTTGTCTATTGATGATGTCCCTTCTGTTCAAGCAATGGAATTCTTAATTTTCTTTTGCTGATATTTGACAAACACTAGAGACAATTCTACTCTCTCTTCTCTGCAGGAAACCGATTCAAACACATACACACAAAAAATGTCCTTTGAGCGTAGACTTTCAGCTTTCATTTGAGGATATTTACATTCAAATGAGGTGAACGGTGTAGCAATTACATGAAATGACATACATGGTTCTCGCTTTTGAAGGAACAAGATGTAATTAGAAAATGTGACATAATCATAAATCAAATTGTAATTTTTTTATATTTGGTTGAAAATCCATTGCTGTGAATGACCGCTTGAAATGTGTAACATTAGCAGACGCTGGATTTCATTGGCCTCGTCTTTAGCAAGTGCAATGTATGCTCAATTGGATTCAGATCAGATGATTGACTTGGCCATGGCAGAACATTCCAATTCAGGTCATTGTCCATCTGCAGTGTGAAGCACTGTCCGATGAGTTTTGAAGCATTTGGCTGAATATGAGCAGATAATATTGCCCAAAACACTTCAGAATGCATTCTGCTGCTTCTATGAGCAGTCACATCATCAATAAACACAAGGACATTCAGTTCCATTGGCAGTCATACATATTCACCCCATTACACCACCACCACCATGCATCAGTAATGATGTGGTAGTCTTTAGAGCATAAGCAGTTCCTTCCCTATTCCAAACTCTCTTTCCATCATCCTTCTGCAAGTTGATATTTGTCTCATTTGTCCATAGGATGTTACTGTTTTTTAGAAAACTCAAATATTGCGTTGTTGTTTTTGAGGCTCACCAATGATTTACATCTTGTGGTGAACGCTTTTATGGACTTTGTCAAAGATCACTTCCTGGAGAGTGTTCTTGATCTGGCTCACCGTTGAAGGAGTTTTTCTTCATCTAGTTAAGAATTCTTGTTTTCCTTGGTCTTCTGGTCCTTTTGTATTGCTGAGCTCACCAGTGCTTTTCTTTCTTTTAATCTAAAGTTGATTTGCCCCCTAAAGATTTTGCTATCTCTCTGATGGGTTTGATTCTTCAGCCTAATGTTTCACTGAAAGCAACAGCTCTGTAGACTTCATATTCAGAGTTAACAGATTCCAAAACAAATCCCACACTGGAAATTACCTCTAGACATTGTATGACAAACCTTTAACAAAGTTACGAGAAAACAAACATAAAGCACCCAAATCATAACAAATATCAAAATAAATCAAATTAATGCTCTAACAAAGTTGTGAATTTATTCCTTTTTTTCCCGAATGTAATATGTCCAGCAACCATCTTGTGTGACTCGCAATCATGTTAAAGGGGGTTTGGAAAGTTAACATACAATTGCGCATGGAACAGCTGATCAGTCAATTGTCCAATGACTTTGGTCTCTTAAAAGAGTAGCAATTACAATATAATGTATTGTAATTGCTGCACTGTTTACCTGATTTGGATGTTAATATTCTGAAATGGATGTTGAAAGTCTGTACTCAAAGCCCATTTTGATTGATCATTTTTTCATTTTAAATCAGAAAGTGGTGAAGCAGAGATTAAAATGGCAAGACGGGCAGGTTGGTCCCAGAACAGGCAGGTCAGATACAGAATCCAAGCAAAACACAAGACAATCTGGCAAGGAAACAAGTGTAAGGTAAGGGACCTAAATAGTGACGGACTAACCAAGGAAATGGCTACAAGTTAGAAGGGTGTCAGTAGCAGGTAAGGGATGCAAATGATCGGGGGTGAGAGGCTCAATCGGAAATGAGGAGGGTTAGAACAAACAAAGATGATGGGCAATCTGTGACAGATACTTCAAAGCTTTTTCAAGAGAGGAAGGCTCTTGATGAAGCTGTTAACCTTTTCTTAAGATTACTTTGTGTGACCGATGACAATGTCAATGAGACTGTACTTGTGAGGATTTATGTTTTTCCCTCGGTTTCCCAGATTATCTCTCTTCTTGTTGATTACCCTGTTTGTTATTGTTTTGCCATGTGCTTGTGTTTTGTTTCTGTCCTCCTCCGAATCTCGCGGCAGCTGTGTCTCATCTCCAACCTAGATAAGTACGGTTCCAGCTGTCAGTCTGTCCGTTAACCAGCCTGGTATATTCTGTCTCCGGGAGTTTGATCATTTTCCACACTGTGGAACTCTGCCGTTGATATCAGCTAAATGACATGTAATGTAATATAATGTAATTATGGTATTCTGTTTCTCTTCTAAACTCCTACCTGCATTAAATCTACTCAAGATAATCAAGTACACATTGCAAATTCATTCATTGTATCGTCAGCATACACCATACTACCATATTTATTTTTAATTACAGGAACCTTTTATCATAGTAAATTATGTGTACCTATTTTATAGTATACTATAATGATGAGGTCATATAGTGTTTTCCTTCAACAAAAGCTATCTTGGTTCCTTTAATGTAATTTAAACAATATAATCTATAACTGATTAAGATACATGTTGTTGCGTCTTGGGTGCAGTGACTCACTCAGAACACGGCGAATGGACGTCGGGGCAGGAATCCTCTCCTTTGTTAACATTAACAACAGTTAGCGGACACCCCCACGCTATCGGTAAGCTGTAACGTTTCAAACTATATCTAACCGGAACTCTTCTAACTATCTTGACTAGCAAATCACGGATAGATCCACGGATCTCCCCCAATCACTGGTCGCCCACTGCCTGGCATGCACGGTGACTCCCCCTTATTGGAGTGAGGGGAATGACGTGACACACCAATGGAACACACACACTCCTGAACAGGGTCGCTACGATATTCTTGAATCTGAAATCAATTATCTATTATCTTAGTAAAAGTATTAAAAAGAGATTGAGGGTTAGGATCTGTTGGGGACGTTTTGGGTTATCAGCAGACCTGAAAGCTACATTTTTTAAATAAAAACATCTAGTCAAAGCTTAACACACCTTAACAATAACAGTGCACTGCACTGGGATCAGGGACCGGTAGCCAAACAATAAATTCATAATTTCAAAATTAGCATTGAGTACCATATCACAAACAAAGGATTGAATTAGTCTATGATATTCCACAATTATCACAATATATGTTGAATTAGTAATCACAGAAAACTGCTCATTAAACACAGTTTATTAATTTCTAATTAAACTTCTATTAAAAATGAACAATATTTACTCACAATTTTGAGCATACTATTTAAAAACAGTCATGTAGTGAGAGAGTGTGTGTGTTTTACTCTGTCAGTGTCTCCCTATGAATATTTTCTGCTTGATACATGATTCTCGTAGCAAAGAGCTACATTTCAAAGGTGTGTCCTCCAGAGAGCTGAAAGAAAAGCAGTAGCTTTTGCTGATGTGGAACAGGCCTTGGCTCCCCTCCTACAACATTAATTAACACTACGGCTCATGATGGATGACCTCAGCTTTAGCTATCTGGCTCCCATTCATCACAAAACGTAGGAGGACATAACTTGAAATCTGTTTTTTTCAATACTTTCCTATCACCCCACAATACAAGCGGAGTCTAGTTGTGTATCCCCTTCCACCCCCCACAATTAGAAAGTTAATATGATCAAGCGCCACATTTTAAACAAACGGGGTTGTTGCTTTACATTCATATGGCGTATCATGTGACATCTGATGCATTACCAGCCGTACCTCATTCTTCTTCGCAGTTATAAATGCTGCAGCTGATATATCTCCTTTCTTAAACTCTTGAGGAATGTCTTTGAGAACTTTGGTATGACAATTAATGTAACATTATAAAACTTTGGCACCATGTTCAATATAGCAACCTTTCCAAAGTATGCATAGTCGAACCTAACGTTCCTAACCGCTACATTCTTATTCCTATACTATCAAATACCGGCTTAATCAATAGCCCTGGGCTTCAGATATGTTTTGTAACTTTAGAAAAAATAACAAACGCAACAACGAACATTGAGGCTCATTTTTATGAAGACAATATACGAACACGTTGAAACTGACACACTATTATTGTTTTGTTGTAAAAAACATTTCTGATTCTGACTGACAAGGACTGGATTGGTAATTTTACAGGCACATCCATCTGTGTGGCTGGAAACTAAATCTAGGTGCTTAGTTTGTGTTTGACAGTGCAGAAGTTCCACAACTACCTCACTAAGTTGAGCTGTGTGTTTCGATGATCTGGTCTCTGGCCTTAACAACAGAAACACATTGCTTCCTCCAGCCAGTTCGTAGTTTATTTTGTTTGGGAGATGTTCAAGCCGCTTATCCTTGATACAGGGTCGCGGGGAGGCTGGAGTCAATCCCAGCTAACATCGGGCTAGGGACGGGGTAAACCATGGATAGGTCGCAAGCCAAGACACAAAGACAAACAACCATTCACACACCTGCGACCTAATCCCCAGAGCATGTTTTTTGGACTGTGGGAGGAAGCAGAGGTACTGGGGAGAATCCATGCAGACACTTAGAGAACAAGAAAGGCCTCTGGGTGGAGTTAAACCCAAGACCTTCTTGCTGTGAGGCGACACATCACCAGTATAGATCACACCCTATTTTAATTTCACCAATTAACCGCTCTTCATCTATTGTGTCATTAAAAAGATGAATATTATAAGAAATAAATGGAAACAGCACCGCAAAAGTTAAGCTCAGAACAGTGCGCTGTGGCTCGGGTTGGATTTCAATATCTTGAAAAAGATAATGTCCAGAAAAATGCAGTGAATTATCTCAATGTGCTCAGTCGGTAATCTATTTCTCCACACGGTGAGCCTCTTCAAGGAGGCATAGCAATCGTCTTTTTTTCGCAAAAAGCCTGGAAAGTGTGTGTGTGTGTGTGTGAGCATGCGCATACTCGCTGTAATCATAATTATGTTATGTATCAATGTCCAAAAGCTGTGGATGGTTCAGCAGCTGTTTGGTTGACATTGATAACTAGGAAGCTCTATTAGGAAGCAGTGCTAATGTTTGAAAGCCTGCTAACTTCCACAAAGCTATGAGCTTGATGGGATCTCCCAATTGTTAAATGTCTGAAAAAGACGCTTCAATTATTGACGATTTATAGCTATTCCACCTGTTATTACAACGTCAAACTCTTATGGAGAGTTCTTATACACAGAACTATGCAGACCTTCAGTCGATCACATATTTGTAGAAGATATTATATCTGCCTAATATCTTGCAAAGACTAATCACAAACAGGCTGGTTTGTATTGAAGAAAAAAGTCCATTTCTGTGCGGTTACCACCTCTTGTCTTGTTGTTTTCCATCACTTACAGACATCAAGCTTAGCACTTAAACTCAAGAGAATAGATTTGAATGAACTACTATTTCATGTGTTCTCCATCTGTCAGCGGCTTTCCACGCCTCATCGTCTCATGAGCTGCCACAGAAAACTAGCTGCTGTAATCTACTCAACTTTTTGAAAGTATTATAACGGACTGAGTGACATGTGTCAACCTGTCTTAAGTTTGTTCAAGGTAAGAATAATTGGTATTGCATTTACTGAGTTTAGGAGGTCATTGAAGGTGAAGCGGTGAATCCCAGCTACCTATGGGGATGCGGGGCACACAGAGAGAGAGGTATGTCTAATATTATGTTGTGGTCATGCCAGATGTGTGTAGAAGGGTGTGACTGGGAGCTGATGTTCCAGCATAGAAGAGAGTCTAGCGTGTTAGGCTAAAGCTACGGCCCTCAGCAGCCTGCTTCCTGTTCACCAATAAAAGTGCAGTAAGCATGTTGATGTCTCGTGGCTTTGCTCATCAAGAGTCCCTACAGTATACAGTACATGTATCCATGTACAGTTTACAGACTGCACCAGTTCCACCATCATGTCTAGGGTAAGCATAAAATGTACTCTAGCCTTTTTAATAAGGTAATTCTTGGACTTGGTTGTTTATGTCGTCTTCATGACTCAGCACTGTAACAACACATGAAGGCACCTAAGGTGCTTCTTTGTAGTCCAACTTCAGAGAAATTGTAGTTTTGCCTAACATGAGGGGCGCAATGTGAACAGCGAGTAAGCAGAGTAGCACCAGCCGCTGCAAAGCATTGAGTAAGAGTCAACTTCTTTTGTAGCCCAATATCTGTAAATTCCCTAAAAACATGGACAAAGTGTACATAAAGTTAATGTGATGATGTGTGTTTAATTCATTGTCATGTAAGACATTGTGCAGCTTTAGACAGCTGCATTTATTAGCAATGAGTTCAGCATGACATGGATGACTGAGAAATGTGTTGGAAACACTTCCTGCAAAGACATTCCGTTAGCTTTGTCACTGCTTATCTGTGATTATGGCAGAGGTTTGGTGAGGGGAGTAAGTTGGACAGTAAAGTATGTAGTACGGTGATGGTTATCAAGCTGAGCTTTATTGGAAACCCTCCATGATATGTGAGTGATTCCCCAGCAAGAAAGATAATTACTCCCAGCTGCAGAGTGTAGAAAATGTGCAATGACCTGCTATTCCTGGTCGCTATGTCAGCATGTCTTTTTATTACTCTCTATCAAAGCAGCCGGCTTCTTCATGGTGTTCCCCCCTGATCTTAAATATAAAAGCAAAATATCCTGATACTGTAGGGTACTACGAATGCTTTGATGAGAGACGAAAGGGGGCGGTGTGGATGTGATTTGGGTATCTTTGCTTTTTTTTTAATGTATATCTGTACAAACATACCTTTGCAGTAGGAATGCAGTAGGAATGTAAATTGAGCACACAGCAGCCACCTGTGCGTGCATTTGCATAAATATGTCTTTTAAAAAATAAATTTTTAACCAGATATTGCAATGTGTAGGTGAAGTGCCTTAATAAAATGACTAACTGTGATTTGACCTGCATTTCAAGTAATTAATCTGTTTATGAGGTCTGAGCTTTCTCTACACTTCACTCAAAAGTTCTATAAAACACGAGCAGCATAGAAGCATATGGAAGAATTAACATGCAAATTTTCAGAGTGGAGCAGGAAACCCCGACAACATAGAAAAACACATGATGAACCATTCATTTCAACTTCAGAAGAAGCTGTTTTTGATATCTTCATTTTAGTGTGGCACTCTGTTCTTATTTGTTTCATTTGATTAAACAGAACAAAACAGTCAGAGATGGAAGACATGTCAGATTATTTTCATCATTTGTGATGAAGCTGCCGACTTTCATAACCATGATTCAAAGATAAGAAACCTGAATTTCTTTCTTATTTTAAACTAATGTCTGCACACATGTTTATTACACCTTCACACTTTCCTTTTGTAGGGTGGAAATGAAATAATGTAGATTTTCAACAATCTCAGCTGCTTCAAAAAGGCTGTACAGATGTCCACTGATGATGTGTGTGGCTCTGTGTGTGCGTGCAGAGACAGATGGAGCCACTGAGGATGTGGATGAACCCTGATTTTGAGCATATTTAGTCTAGGCAATATCACAGATGTATTGGCCAGAAAGCCACAGCTTTATTATTCTCGAGACAAGTTTTCATTGGCATCTTTGAATTCACAGCAGCTGTTTTCACTCCTTAAAAATGAATACTTAGTTTCTTACTGCCGTGAGAAGCTGTGAAAGCTACTGAATGCTGAAAGCAGTGTTTCCATGTGCTATGTTTATTCATGAGTGCTGGCTTCTTGGCACACCTTGTGTGGAAAGGTCTATCCAGACCGGGCCATATATTATGAGTGTCCTGATATTTCAATTTATTAGGTTGGGGAAATCACATTACAGACTTAGCATATTTAAAGGAGGTGAACCAATGTATTGTGATGTCTATTTCTGTAACAGGGATTATGCAATACATTCCACAGCATGCATCTGTCAGCCGTTCATGGATCAGCTCCCAATCAAGAAATGCAGATTTAAGAAATTTAATGGAGCAGATCACTTAAATTGAATAATTACAAAATGTGTAATTTACCACTTCAGGTTCCCGGGATGTTTAATCTGATAACATATAAAAGCATATTTGATATCCATTTCATTTTGAGAAACCAAAATATGGGGGAGTGAAATTGTATTTTTATAGAACTGGAAGCATTTAAAGGGATTACTCTACATGGCTGTTGCTTTACTCATTAGGAAGAACTCTATGCCGGCTGTCAAAAGACCAGTTTCATTTCTCTTGTGGCTCTGAAGGCAGCTTTCTAAAGTCTGAGAATGATGTCATCAGGGCTAAATGCCTCTTATTTTCAATAGAAAACATTAATCACACAGAGATGGCTTCATAAAAGAGAAACTCTGCTGCTTACATTCTTTAGAATGTTCTATTTGCTATTTCCTTCACAAGCCTCCAACCTGTTGCAAATGGAATACTAAATCCCTGTAGTCCTCCTTAAAGAGGTCCAGCAACACTGTATGTGCAGAGAAACCATGTCTACGTTGTTTCACATTACACTGTCAACAATATATTCAAGTATTTTCTTGGCACAAAGTAGTTGGTTGTTCCGGTGTTCAAAAGCCTTTTGTGTGTATTAACCCTATCGATGGTGGTATCAAAGCCTCTGAAGGGAGCTTAATGTCTTATAGTATAGAACACAAAGTGCTACCACTCAGCCAGCCACTCCTATATGATCACACAGTATACTTAAAAATGCCTTCATTAACATCCACGGATTTAGTGAAAGTCCTTCTCAATGCAATCATTCTTACTAATATGGTTAATATGAAGTATTAATCCAAGTAAACGCAGGATCTAAATTGTTTATAGAAGTCTTTTAGCCAAAATAATTTGGTGTAGACTGTACAACTTCATTCAATGTCTGTCATTAAATACTTGATGAACAGGTTAGCGTTGGCATTTTCCTTTCTCCGATGGGGCCTACACAGCAAATTTCCGAGAGTTAAATTGACTCAATTGATTCAATTTTAACTCACACTCAATGAAGTGTTAACAATTTAACTCAGAATTAGTGTCAAAATAAATCTGTTCAGTGTTGAATACACCAACAAAACTATGTTGCATTTTTAACACATGGAGTTTACATTTTAGCCCAGGGAACAGTTCTGGATTAGGCGTATTCCTCAGGGACACTTTGACATAGAACATGGGTAAGCTAGGTTTTGAACGAACAACCCTGTACCCTGTCCACTTGTTGCTGCCTTTGTCCCAGATTGTCGTTCTAAGAATGGATCGCGTTCTTTGTTACCGTGTCACTGGTCTCACTCAAGAGCAAGTCTGGTTGTGAATATTGTGAATACGAAATATGTGAATATTTGGGCAGCAGCAGGTTTCTGTGGGTGACAGAGCTTGAGCACTCTCCTGATTGGAGGAACTCTTCATCCATTGATTCTGGCTCAAAATGATATGGTATTTCAACAATGTTGATGAGGTCTTCAAATTCAACGACCATCAAGGTGACACTAAGCTGACCTTTTTGTTCTCCATCACAACAAACTCCGGCAACTGCTGTCTTCCAACAACGCATTGCAAGGTTTCGAAAAGAGACATCCCATTAAAATTTGATAATAAAGAAATATTAATGGTTGATAATAAAAGAGAGCACTTTCAGGTGAGGTAAATGATGGTGCCAGCTTGCCCTGAAACTGTATGATCACATTTCAGCTTGTGAGTGCAAAATCTCTCTTAACGTAAGTGTGGGGAAATAATGCATGTTGAATAATACAGAGGTTATTGGTTCAAGTAACAACAAGGATGTGGCTGAAGTACATTTTTCCATTCCATTTTTACTCTAAATGTCTACATATTATTACAGAAACAGAGAGAAAAGAAAAGAGACAGAAAACCGCGGCCATTTTGTAATGCTCTGGCTACACACAAGAAGGAGTGAATAACAAAAGATGCCTTTTTTGTTTCTTTAGCCACACACGAGGCCATTAGCCAGGTTATTTAGTACCACATGTGAGATGCCGGCCCAGCTGCAATGCGTATTACAGCCTCGCAGGGCCGTCGACAGGTGTGCTGAGCACGTCTAGCTAGGCTGACATTTTCTTCACCTGCTAGATTACCTGGCCAGCACAGCGTTCAAGTAAGACTTGGCTTTTACAAGACATCAATTTATAGGCCTTAACTTTTATTGCCTGGCTGTATGCCAACAACGACTAACCGCTCAGCGCCTGGCTGAGACCCCCTGGCTAATTCACTCTCGGACTGTAGTATCATCTTGTGTGACCTTTGCTGACTCAACTCAGCTGTTCTATGCATCACAGTGACTCACCATAGCAACATTGGATAGGGAGTAAATCACACCTTATGGAATTTGGTCAGCCTCTTTTAAACCTGTTGCCCCCACGGCAACATTGCTGGTATGATGGGGGTGAGGTCGAAATACTAAACACAGTGTCAATAACTGATCATAAATAATGTTGGTCTGATTTGATCCAGCCACAGTACGCATGCGGTTTCCCACAACCATGCACACAGTGCCATCTAGTGCAAAAACCTGAAACAAAAACTGAAACACCATATACACACACGCATATAGCCACTGCCACAATGAGTCAACAACATTTGTAGACAACATAAAATACTTGAATTGTGAACAGTTTTTTACTTGAAAGTTTAAACTTCCATATTCATTTTTCACAATGTCCATCTATCTTAACTCTAGTCTAAATGTAGTCCACGTTATTGGGTGAACCTGAAAAGAGATTTGAGCTTCCATTTCGGAATGCAAGACAATTAGTGTCTAACACTAAAGCTACATGCTCTGCATTTTGTTCCACATCAATAAGAAGCTAATCTCCAGTGCACCGCCTTGAAGGCCTGCATCTAGGAAGAGAGGCAGTAACATTGAGACAGAACACCGGGTCAAAGAAGGGATGTTCCTCTCTCACTCAGCGGCCGGTTCCTCTGTCTGTTTCTTCCTGGATGAAAGCAATGTGGTGATCATATTCATCAGGCTGCATTTAAATAAGCAAAACCAGACAATAGAGCTTTCTGATTTTTCTACTATGTATTTTTGATGACTGAAAGTTCTTGATTGAGTTTGGTTAAAAATATATGAACTAGTGTTATCACCAACTACAAGCAAACATTAAAAATTACATATGCCCTTTCGGGCATTATTGTCTTGGAATCCAAAGGGCCTCAATAACTATCAGTATGGTACCAATTACAGTAGATAATAGTCATATTGAGTACCTAAATGGTGAAGCTGGAAGCTTGAGTCAAAAGAACAGCTCTGAAGAAAATTAAGTAGGACTGGAGATGAAATTAGTGATTTGTGATCTGACACCATTTGTGTCACCATTCTGCTGTGTAATTGTAATGCTTACCCACGATGGTGTTGAGGAAGGATGAAATAGTCTATCGTCATAACTCTCAAGGTTGTGTTTCATTGGCATACTTGCACCTTACAACCTGCTCACACTGTGCAATGCCCTGTATTGTCTCATTGCAGGCCTGTTTTCAGTCCTTCACCCATTTGGATTCTGCGGTCCCTTGGGAAGTAGTGAGTTTCAATCTTTACCTAGATTCCTTTCAAACCAGCTGGAGGTGGGCATGTAATGTTAAATACAGGTTTCCTTCAGGGATTTATGCACTAGTCTGAGTTGGTATAGGCTGCATTGTGCACATGGCTTGGTCAAAACAACATAAAAATGAATAAGACATGAGAATGCTATTGCTATAGCCATACGTACGGTGGCCCTAAAGTGCAAAAATACGACAAATAGGAAAACACGACGACAACTAGAAAAACACAACAGCAAATAAGAAAACGCAACAGCAAATAAGAAAGCACAACGACAAATTTCCTATTCCATGAGTTCATTTAGTAAACTATGATTGCCGTTGTCTGGGAGCTAACCGTATTTTTGTTTTACAACTCTAACCCGTTTACAGTATGCTTTAACTTAATGAGAGTTGATGTTCATTTATTCTGTTTCACCCTCTAAGCTAAAAAAGCGTCTACTTAAAACTTCTCAGTTCACGCCTGTGACCATTTGTATTAAAATGAAAGTAAAATGAAAGTTTTGAAGAAATCAAAGTGACAAAGTGTGTGTATATGTAGAGATGGAAGATTTGGTCAGTGGGGGACCCGGGCTCAGTTGATGAGCCAGACTGCCAACGGGAAGAAACTGTTCTTAGTCCTGATTGACCTCAGCCTCCTGCCGGATGGATGGGGCACAAACAGTTTATGTTCGGGATGAGAGGGGTCGGCTAAAATCTTTCTGGCCCGCTTCCTGGAAGCGAACAAGTCCTAGAAAGACGGCAGATTGCAGCAAATCACCCTCTCTGCAGAGCGGATGACACACTTGTCCTTGGCTGTGGCTGCAGCGTACCACAGTGATGAAGGAGCAGAGGATGGACTCGATGTGTCGAAGCTGCTTTTGGTGTACAGGGAGAAGAGCAGAGGGGAAAAAACGCAACCTTGGGGGGGAACTGGTGCCGATGGACCGAGAGGCAGAGACATGTTTCCCTAGCTTGACGTGCTGCTTCCTTTCAGACAGGAAGTCAGTGATCCACTTGCAGGTGGAGTCAGGCACGTGCAGCTGAGAGAGTTTGTCCTGCAGCAGAGACGGGATGATGGTGTTGAAGGCAGAGCTAAAGTCCACAAACAGGATCCTGGCGTAGGTTCCTGGGGAGTCCAGATGCTGGATGATGAAGTGAAGGGCAATGTTGACAGCATCGTCTACAGACCTGTTGGCTCTGTAGGCGAACTGCAGGGGGTCCAGGACAGGGTCGGTGGTGGTCTTCAGGTAGGACTATCCGTTCTGTCACACATACGTCCACATCAGTTTATTTTTCATCTTCACTGGGTGTTCACATCATAGTCTATTCATCTCCACTGCATGTTCACTAACTCTCCTGTCATTTCAGATCCTCCCACCTCGTCACCTGATTTCCTGCACCTGGTTCTCCTCACCCTCACCTGTGGTGCCTCCCCTCGTCAGTCACTCACTATTTAAGCCAGTCACATTCTGTTGCTCACTGCCAGATTGTCTTGTGTGTTCTACCAAGTTTTCCAGCGTATCCCAAAGTTATCCTGTTTTCCTCGATCCCGACCTTGTCTGTTCCTCGACCCCGATTTACCTGCCTGCCCCGTTTTGGATTTGTCTGCCTGTCTGTGTGCCATCCTGGTTCTGACCCTGCCTCTCCTCGTCTGCGGATTACCTGCCTGCCCCTCTGGACTTGTTTGCCTCCCGACGGATCTCCCGGTTTCGACCCTGCCTGAACTTTGATTAAAACCTTCCTATCTTCTCCCTTGTGTACGAGTCGTGCATTTGGGTTCTCCCGTACTCCGGTATCAGTAACCGTGACACGTTCAAAGGACTTCATGACTACAGAGGTCAGGGTGACCGGTCTGTAGTCATTCAGTCGTGTGATCCTGGGCTTCTTGGGAACAGGTATTATGGTGGAGGCCTTGAAGCAGGCTGCAACGTGGCGTGTCACCAAGGAGGTGTTGAAAATGGCGGTGAACACAGGAGACAGCTGGTCAGCACAATGCTTCATGGTGGTGGTCTACCGGACAGAGAGGGATGTTGAGGGTAGGGCTGGGTATTGTTAGAAATTGAACGATTCCGATTCAGATTCCTTGTTTTGATTCCGGTTCCCAGCGATTCTCAATCCCGATTCTTTTAAGAGGCAGGGTCAAAAAAGTTTGAGTTTAAGATATTTTAAATGAGATAGCTAACCTAGGGTCTTTCTGAAGGAAATAGTCTGACCTTGTGTGAACTTATTACTTACTTTACTATGAATTTCTAACATGGCTGTTTTCCAGAGGTGTGGACTCGAGTCATGTGACTTGGACTCGAGTCAGACTCGAGTCATGAATTTGATGACTTGAGACTCGACTCGACAAAACGTACAAAGACTTGCAACTCGACTTGGACTTGAACACCGTTGACTCGTGACTTGACTTGGACTCGAGCCTTTTGACTCGAGAAGACTTGCTACTTCCCATGAAAACTGGGGAAAAACATTTTCACACCACCGCGCCGCTCTGTTTATCTGCATTTGTCAAAAAAAATGTGCGCCACCTGTATGCAGAGAGCGCGCGCTGCCTGCACGACATCCAATCACTGCAGTCCATTTGACCGTATCAACGAGACAGCTCGTTCATGGTTACAAAAATCGGGATTTTTTAACCCGGATTCAGACTCCGATGGAAATCCTCGCCAACATTATGTCAACGTCCGTTTTAAAGTAGTGTAATGAGCTGAGTTAAAGTTATTAGTTAATCAGTTGGGCAGATGTTGCATGTGTTCACGTTATGCTCTGTTACCAGCTGTAGTTACGCGAGACAACCCGAGTTTTGGGGGGCCGTGTATGCGGAAGTGTTCGTTCGGCGTGGTGACGGCCAACAGTGACCGAAGTTGAGTTGTTTTATATAAATAAATGCAGCGGAGTTGCAAGCCAGTCATCGCCTCCTTATTTACGCTGCAGCATTGGGGTGAGCGTTACAGTACTATAACACAGTCACAGTCGATCCACCATTACCCTTCCCTTCGTAGTCTAGGTCTGTGAGGCAGCGCACCATCACCCAGGGTTCCCCGTCCCCACTATAATAATATGACTTGAAATGACTCGAAACTAAAATGCTACGACTTGTGACTCGACTTGAGACTTGTTGGCTTTGACTTGTGACTCGACTTGGGACTTGCTTCGTCTTTGACTCGACTTGACTCGGGACTCGAGGGCAATGACTTGAGACTTGCTTGTGACTTGCCTATCAGTGACTTGTTCCCACCTCTGCTGTTTTCAACTACAATATAAATATCAAACTATGAACTTGAATATCGTATAAACATTATAAATTATGAACATGTGACCGGAGAGTGGGGGTGCTGACGTGGAATATACTATTCAGGTTCTTGCAACGCCACCTTGGGAATTTCACCCAAAGATTTAACCCGTATGAGAGAGGTGGTCAGGGTTCGAGCATGTAGTTCCGTTGGTACTATAGCCAGAGACGTGGTTCCAGTATAAAAAACATAAGTTATTAAGTTAACAGTATATATGGGTTTCAAGGACTGGGGTTGGGGGTAATAAACAACAATGTAAAGTAGGGCTGTGGCTTACCAGTGGTGAGAGAGAAGGAAGCCCGATACGGGTGTGGATCCCAAAGAATAAAAAAAAGGAGGCACCCCGATCACACACACCCCTCACACACACACACACACACGTGAGGGTTCACAAACACGGGGGGCCTCAAATGCACCGCAGTCATAAAAGAGGGTAACCACGCCCGAGGACACCGACCCCACCACCTGGGCCGTGACAGCACCTACGAACAAAGGGTAACAATTACTCAAACGAAAAGAACAAAACCAAAAAGAATCAACTCAGTCCAGAAAGAAATCAAAATAAACGGGGCTATAGCCGCTGCCCAATGCCGGCGTTTGATGATGCCGGACGATTAATTGTCGTGGATGAGCCGGCCAGGTAGTACACCCGAACGCGAAGGACCGTTCACAGCCGTGGAGCCGGTGCGTCGGTGGAAGCGGCTCCCCGTAGGAATCGGTAGAAGTCCGCGTTATGGATGGCAGACTGACACAAGGCAAAACAGCAGCGTTCTTCCGGTGTCGGCTAGCACTGTTCCTACGGCGGAGGATAATGTAAACTCAAACGAGCACTACAGCCTAGGACACGATAGGGGTTAAAGAAAAGAAAGGGACGTACCTAACGATCAGGCAGTCGTCATTTACTCCGCGTCGCTAGGAGCCACCACCGCTGCTACCGGCGGCTACGTAATAGAGCGTCCTGATTAGAGAGATCCTATACTAGGAGGGGACTCAGGATTACGCGCTACTCACCGGTAAAAGCCGCGGCTACAAAACCCTTGCGGCACGAGGGCACAAGAGCCCGTGAAATGGTCCGCACCTGACAGGGACGTCCAACAGCAACCCTGGATCGACGTCAGCGTGGAACCCCAAGGGTCCATACCTATTTATGGAAGCCCCTCCCTCCCGTGATTGGCGGATGCAGATTGATCTCGATACAGAGGCTTTGTCAATAAGCTCCTCTTGCTACATTCATATTTTAACAGGGGTAGACTTTCCTCAAGAGAGCTTTATTTTTTAAACCTCACAAAAACACATTTACACATGAGTGTATGATACTGCGGGTACTTAAACGTTACCTTGCTCCCACTGATGGGCTAACCCTTGGAGCCAGAGGAAGAGGCAGCGGAGGACGGTCGGCGCAGCGCGTCAAAGACGGGGCACATATTTACTTCCACTCCATGACCTCGGAGGTGCTTAATCATATTAGACGTGCACCCTCTTATGCATGAAACAATTTTGCTGCAAATGTTGCATTTTGCCGAGTTTTCGGTTTGTTTCGAAAAGTGTAACCACACTTTGGACCGCCGACGCACGCTATCCATGTTCGATCGCACTGTTATGCCAACACTTCCGGTGGACGCTTCTTCGTTGGTGTTCGGCGTTTTCTATTTCCGGTCGGCGCCGGCGTACTGAGAATCGAAACTAGGAATCAAATTTTAAACTTTTGAATGATACCGAGTAAATCGCAAAGCTAGTCCCGATTCCAATCAATCCTCGATACTCTATACTCAAGCCTAGTTGGGGGTGGGGGAGGGGGGGTAATCCAAAGGTATGAGCCAGTGATGGGTCGGGGGAGGGAGGGGTGGTGGAGTTGGACCAGAAGATGGGAGATGGAGTCACGACATTGTCTTTCAAATCTGCAGTAGAACTCCTTCAGCTTGTCTGCCAGGCGGAGGTCATTCATGGAATGGGGGGGGTTTCGGCTTGTAGTTAGTGAGGTGTTTAAAGCCTCTCCAAACTGAATCAGAGTCATAGCTGTGAACTGTTTTTGGAGTTTCTCAGAGTACAGTCATTTAGCTTCTCTCAGCGCCTTCCTAACCTGTATTTTGACTCTGTGTACAAGTCTTTGTCCCCACTCCTAAATGCCTGAAGCTTCTGCAGTCAAGTTCCACCGTGAACCAGGATTTGTCATTGTTGTAACTAACTCTGGTGTATGCTGTCCTCAGAGAAGCTAATGTAGGAAGTTACAGACTCTGTGAACTCATCCAGATTGTCAGAAGCAGTCCTGAAAACATCCCAGTCTGTGCAGTCCAAACACTCCCGAAGATCCTCTAGCCCCTCGCTGGTCCACTTGGATTCCTTCACCAAAGGTTTGTAGAGCTTTAGTTTCTGCCTGTATGCAGGAATCAAGTGGACCATGACGTGGTCGGAATGTCCCAACGCAGCACGAGGGACGGCGTGATAAGCCCTGCTTGCTGTAGTGTAGCAGTGATCAGCGTGTTCTCCTCTCAGGTCGGGCATTTAATAAACTGTTTGAACTTAGGATGTTCGTGGCTCAGGTTTCCTTTGTTAAAGTCCCAGAGGACAATAACCAAGGAGTCCGGATTGGTCCGCTCCACACGGCGTATCTGGTCGGCGAGTGTCTGCTGTGCCTCCTGCATGTTGCCCGCCAGCGGCACGTAAACACAGACCAGGATGAATGAAGCGAACTCACAGGGGAGTAGAAGGGTTTGTAGTTGGTGATAAAATATTCCAGAGCAGGAGAACAGTGTTGCAGGATCACTGTTACGTCGTTGCACCAGCTGTTGTTGAAGTAGAAGCAGATAGCGGTATCGATCCACAGAGCCACGTCTCCGTGAAGCACAAAATGAAGGATGAAAAAAAGTCTCTTCTCACCAGCAGCTGAAGTTCGTCCAGTTTGTTGCACAATGAGCGCACGTTGGAGAGAAAGATGCCTGGCAGCGGTGTGCGAGAACGAGCCGGTCCGTTTTCCTCTTCTCTGGAGTCTCACCTAGTGAGTGAAGGTGAGCACACCTTTGACTAGAATGTCCAGTAATTCCACAGAGGACAGAAGGAAAGTTGGAAATAACTCTGCTGGAGTTGTTCCACGGATGTTCAAGAGCTCATATCTGGTGAAAGAGCTCCGGGACTCGCAACAGGAAAAACAAAAACAACAAAAAACAAAGACACCGTGGCAGCCATCGTCGGCGCCATCTTTGAATGACGATGTGCTTAAGCTATGTATTGTTAAATGTTGGAAATGTTGGCCCCCATGTTATGTTGGCCCCCTTGTCAGATGTCATACAGGTAAAACTCGAAAAAATTAAAATCTCGTGCAAAAGCTCATTACTTTCAGCACGTGAACTTAAAAGGTGAAACTAATATATATAGATTATAGCCATAATCATCAAAATGATATAAAATAAAGGCTTGAAATATATCACTTTGCATGTAAGTCCATATAATACCGTTTTTTCGCGACTATAAGGCGCACTTAAAATCCTTTTTTTTCTCATAAAACGACAGTGCTCCTTATAATCCGGAGCGCCATATATATGGATGAATTGGTTGATCCATACTGGTTAACGAGGATCCATTGGAGGGAAAGTCTGGTGCCAGCAGCCGCGGTAATTCCAGCTCCAACAGCGTATATTAAAGCTCGTAGTTGGATCTCGGGATCGAGCTGACGGTCCGCCGCGAGGCGCCACCGTCTGTTCCAGCGCTGCCTCTCGGTGCAAGATGCACGAAAGCATTTGCCAAGAATGTTTTCATTAATCAAGAACAAAAGTTGGAGGTTCAGAGATATTGCTAATATCCACATTAACGTTTGAACAACGTTACCATGGGAGTGAAAGCTTAATAACGTTTGATTTAGCACAGCCCGATCTAGTGGATGCATAACGCAACCCCAGTCAAACGTTTTACTGCAGTATCTTCTATGCGCCTTATAATCCGGTGCGCCCTATATAGGAAAATAGTTCTAAAATCGGCGATTCATTGAGTGTGCGTCTTATAATCCAGTGCGCCGTATAGTCGCGAAAATACGGTATATTAGTTTCACCTTTTAAGTTTAATTACTAAAAGTAATGAGATTTTGCATGATATTCTAATTTATCGAGTTTCATCTGTATAATTTTTGTAATGGCACCAATGTTTAAATCCTTCATGTCGTTTCAATTCACTTTAAAGTTGTGAGAAACAATGTTTAAATAGCCACTCCCTGTTTAGAACAACCACGATGAACTCCCTGTCAGCTACCAGCATCCATATGCCCTCAGTGGAAGTGACATAATTCAGGAATGACACATACCTATGAAAATCCTCTTAAAAAACATAAAACAGACAAACAGCCTGCTGGTTATGTGACAGGACACCAGCGCTTGTCGCTGTCTGGAAGCCGAGGCGCCTCGACAAGGTGCACACCAGGGTGAGCAGGTCAGTGCTACATCTCCCCCTGTTGAGGGGAAGGGATCCTGCTTGTCAAATCCCTGCACCCCATGTTTCGAACTTTGGCTGATGCTAGGTGATATTGTGCAACTGGGAGAAAAATATAAGTTACTTTTAAAGCTTCACACAGTTAATATGACATGACAGAACACTAAAATGACCTGTCTGAAGCAAAATGTTGAGTGCCTTTCGCTTTCCATTCTCTAAATAAACTGACAAAAGTTGATAATATGCCACATTAAATCATTAAATCAAATGGTAACAGACCGAAATTGTGATTCTAGAAGTAAACTGAAGGAAGCTTGAACACTGAAAAGGAACCAGATACCATCTTATGAAAGATGGATTGAATTAATCAATTTATTTATATAAAAAAAATACCGAGTAATTTTGCAGACATGTTTTTGCAAATCATTCACATAAAGCTTTCGAGCAAATATGTCCAAAAGTAATGAATTTTTAACACGGTAGATGCTAAAGTAACTCTGCAGTAGTACTTCGAGTAATTTCAAATTAGGCCTTTTCCCCTTCTTCTCTTTCCTTTTTCTGTCTCCAATCAGGAGACTGAGTCCCTTTGGGGGGGTCATACAATATTACAACTGCAATTCATCAAGCATTACTGGTTTCCAATTTGTTTTCCTTTTACTTGGCACTCATTAATTACATGAATAAGAAAGTTCAATGTCAAAACAAATAGAAAGCCTCTTTACTTTTTGCATTTAATAATAATAATAATGGATGGCTAATGTAAATATAGTAAAATCATAGATATACTGTATCCACCCCACTGGATCGGTGTCCAAAGAGTCTAATTACCCAGCTGCTATTAAACATCCACATTGAGCTGTGTAACAGGGTTCCTGACAAACATGATTCATATGTGATGTTTTCATCTTCCACAGCTCATTCACAAACCCAGAGAGGTCTGTCTGCAGCCCTGATGGGAATTTTAATGAAACATTGTGTGCCTCAGTAAGTGTTTGGATTGTTTTCTTCCCAGGTCATGTCCAAATGGACAACAAACATGGACTGAATAAAGTGTATCAAATTCACAATCTGTGTGTGTGTGTGTGAGTGTTTGTGTGAAAATAAACCTGCTGCAATTCTGAGTACTAAAGCCAATGTCTTGGTCCAAACCTAAAGCACAAGCGTCTGCAGACGATGTGCTCTGAGCTTTAAAGGAACAGTTGCGTACGAAACTCCACAAGGCGTACAAAGAAAAGGATCCAGTAAGAATCAAAAAGACAACAAGTGTAATTGTAACCCACAGATATAACCAGACACTGTAGGTGCGACCGGCAAAAATACATAAACCAAACTACTGCAATGCACAGCACAGGTTATTTGTATCTTTAAACTCATATCTCTTTCATGAAGTAAGTCATATCCTTTATACAAGGTCTGTAAAGAAACAACAAAGAAAATACGGTTAAATATCCTGTTAACAATTTATTTTGGCTGCAAAATATTTACTGAGATAAACATTTTAATTGAGCAGCTTCACTACAAGTGCACTTAAAAAGACAGAGCTAAAGCTTGCATTATGCATGTTTGGACATAGCTCAGGAGACAGAGTGCGTCAAGTCTGTAGACAATGGGACGTCTAGTCTGCATGTTAAAGTTACCTTAGGCCAGATACTGAGCACCACATTGCTGGAGAATTGGTGCCATTGTTAGCAAATTGCCATTGCTATGTGAGTGTGTGAGAATGATGTGATTAGATCCTGGTGACAACTGACAGGCAGCCTCTGCAATCCCTGAAGTAGTGTGTGTAGTTGATTGTTGACATAGTGCACAACGCTTTGAGTGGCTGGAAAAAGAGAAGGACAAGATAATTTACCAAATTAAACTTTCCTTTTCCTTTCAAAATCTGAAATGCAGATGAATTTGTATCATTGTACACTAAAAATACATAGTGTACATATAAATGCACAGGCACAAACAGTGGTTATGTAGAGCAGTATGTGGCTATACCATAGTTGTGCCTTTTCTTCTTTTCAGTCAATGGTTAATTCTCCTGGAAGCGTTATGTTATTGTCAGCTCCTATTTATGCCAAGGCCAAGGGACAAATACGCCCTTTGCAGTCAAAACAAAAGATCCGTTTGAGCTGCTTGGTGCATACCAAAAAGGCAACAAGAGCAGAACACCTCTGCCATGAATTAAGTAGTGATCAGCAGAATGCAGATGCAAGGCTGGTACAGTGTGCTAATGCTGCATTTCCATATCAAACGCTGTGATCAATTCCTCAGCCTTGTCTGAATGCTAAATGTGTGTTTATCTGCATGGCTTCAATATTTTAATATGAGAAATGCTCTGATGGAATTCAGTGGAAATAATTTATAAAGCATGTGCAAGCTTGAGTGTTTTTGCTTCTGAGAAATTGGGTGTGCTTTTCCAAATAAATGTGCGAGGCTGTTCTATAAATCTTTCAAAGACCACAAGTATTGTGTCACCAATCTATGAAAGAATATATGTAGATATCTGTAAACACAATCACACACAGTTATGGAAGTTGGAATTTAAAGTTAGTACAACAGTTGTTGGTAAATTCACGAATCCTCAACAGGGCATCCAAAATTGAAATCCAAACACCACCAGGTTCCTTATTATTTTGATGGTGATGATCCCCGGCTTTTGCCCTTACACTGACAAATTTGCTCAATTGACAGTCACGCTGACCTCTTCACGTCCTCCTATCATTACACTGGTTTGTTAGAGCAGTCACACAAAATGTATTTTGCACATAATGTGTAATCTCTTCAAAAAGGGGGACCAAAGAGTGTGTGACAACTACACAGGTATCACATTAGTTAGTAAAGAAAGGGGGGTTCGACCGATGGTTGAACCACAGATCCTGCTCATGGAAAAAAGGACCAGCTCTTAGGATCATGGAGGGGCATGTGTTTTGTGGACCTGGAGAAGATGTATGACTGGGTCCCCTGAGATATACTATGGGAAGTGCTGCTGGAGTACGGGAGAGGGGGTACCTTCATGAGGCCATCCAACTCCAAAGCGAGAGCTGTGTTCAGGTCCTCTGCAGTAAGTCAAAGCTGTTTTGAGTGGGTGTTGGCTGTCGCCAGGGCTGCGGCTTGTCACCAATGCTTTTTGTGGCATTCATGTGCAGGGTTTTGAGGTGTAGCGGGGTGAGGAGAGTTTACATTTCGAGGTGCTGTGAATCTCATCGTTGCTCTGCAGATTCTGTCATCCTGATGGCATCTTTGGTCCCTGATCTCTTACTCTCACTGGAGCAGTTCAATTCAATTCATTTTATTTTGTATAGCCCAAAATTGCAAATTTGCCTCAGAGGGCTTTACAGTCTGTACACATGCAACATCCTCTGTCCCGAAACCCTCACATCGGCACAGGAAAAACTCCCCAAAATATGAAAAAACCTTTCAATGGGGAACAAAAGGGAAGAAACGTCAGAGGAGGGATCCCTCTCCCGGGATGGACAGACTGCAATGGATGTCATGTGTACAGAATCAACAATGTAAAAGATGTACAATACATTCAATTCCTCTAACAGAGATGATACAAGTAATTGCAAGTAGCAGAACAAGTGTACGGCAGGACTACTGCAGGGACAACCACCATCAGATCGAACCACCATCCACAGAGGCTTCTGTGGGGAGGGAGAGCAGAAAGATGTTGGTTTATGATGACAGTAATATGAATCATATTTAAAGTAATGATGATGGCAGCAGCAGGTGTCAGCAGAGCCATGCCAAGAGTCGGAACCGGGGTCCGCACAAAACTATGATCCACGGAGACCTGCTAGGCGAGAAAGCACAAAGAACTCCCGGAAAGAAGCTGAAATAGTGATGTACATTAATAAAACATGGATGATTGTGGAAGGAGAGATTGAGAGTGAGAGAGACAGTTCACAGCCAAGTGTGAAGCGGTTGGGATGAGAATCAGTACCTCTAAATCTGAGACCATTGTTCTCAGCAGGAAATCGATGGATTGCCTACTCCGGGCAGGTATTGTGTCCTTAACCCAGATGAAGCAGTTTGAATAATGCAGGGTCTTGTTTGTGAGTAAGAGATGAAAAGGCAGTATAAATACTGAATCAGAGGGTATTGCACTCATTTTACCACAGTTTTGACAAAAAGAGAGCTGAGCCAGAAAGAAAGCTCTCAATCTGCCAGTAAATCTGTTCCTACCCTCATCTACACTAAAAAATATAACTCGTTGGCATTACTTAAAAAAATCATGGAAAGGATTTCAACATGATTTAATTGGTATCTCTTTATGCTAAACAAATACGTTACTCTATCACTATATTATTGAGTTGGCTTAATATAGTTTTGTAGAATTTAAATCGATATCAATGGTTTTATCGGTTTCAACTCGATTTAGTTAATTTAGTTGAACTTAATTTAATTGAGTTGAAATTAAAACACATTTAACTTTTTAATTCGCATTAACTTAACTCAATGCATTCAAGTTGGCCGAACATAACTTCTTAGTGCTCACAGAAAGCCATTCAATCAAATGGAAATCCTTTCCATTAAATTAAGTCAAAGAATAAATATTAAGTGCAAAGAATGACACAAATAAAGAAACCTTGTATTATGTGGTTGAGGCAAGTTTTTTTGCATTACATGGTTTACGTTTCTTAACCCATAGCGTTAAAACATGAACGGACTAACAGCTGATCATACTATTGAACAATATTTACTTTACATAAGAGGATGGATGCAGATATTTCGGTTTACACTCTAGAAAATGTGACCAATGGTTACTCAAATAAATTGTAGCAACAAAGTGACAAATATCAATGCGTAAAATGTATTGAAAAGATTAATAAAATCTACAACAGATATTTAGTAAATCCAAATCAATTTAAGAAGGAAAATTGATTAGAGTTTACTCATCAAAAGTATTTTTAATGACTGAATATTTGATTGAAATTTACTTTTACTGAATATTTATTTGAAATAGGTTTATACATTTTTTTAATTTGATTTACTGAATGAAATAAGTCTGGACTCTCGACAACGTGTTAGTCTTGTTCCTGTAGGTTTTCATCTTTTGTATTGCAAGGTCTGGTGAAACAGCGTCTTCAACAGCAAGAAGATTGAATATTACGCACTGTGCTTTCAAAAGATTAGGTCCCAATTGAACATCTAACAAATTACTTGTACGTTCACAATCATCTTGTTTTACATTCACTAACAGGAAATAATTTCTATATGATAGTATAAGCTCATTCCTGGAGCTCTATGTCATCCAACACAACTATGATGAAGGGACTCCTGGCTGCTTTGTCAATGGCTCTGAATTTATTCAATTGCTGTAGTCAGATGGAGATGGCGAGCATTTAGTAACAGTCTCCATTTCTACAGTAGTATTAAAAACATCCGTCATGGAATACAAAAAATGTGCACACATACCCAGAGGACAATGATTATTATCATCAATGAAACTGTAAAACCCAGCAGCTTCTGCGACAACTTACTGGTAGAAATAACAGTACGATTGTTGTGATTTGACCGAACCAAGACGTGACAGTAGAAGAGAGATCACTTTCTTTATACGTTAACATGTGCTTCAACCTACATCACACTCTTATGAAATGATCCATTGACTTTACGGAGTAGTCCCTGAATGACAGCATCGTTGGTCGTGGTAATGCTCGGGTTACTGAGAGTCTAAAATGACAAAAATAAACATTACGAGTTAAAATCATCCACTCCAATCCCAAATTCCACAAAACCAGCTGTGCCTCCAGAAAGTCTTCATAAACTCCCACAAAACTGCACAAGATATTTTACTGGTAAACTATATATTCTGAACATGTATGTAAATATGTAGTACAACAAATGAAGACCGTCTAAATTTGTACCTGATAGTGTCAACTTTATGGAAACTAAAATGCATGCAGTTAGATGACACTCTTTTTAGAGAGTAAATCTGTAAAAAACATTGCCTCTGATTTTCAAATCATAAAATAAAGCATTTGCAAACGTAATAATGAAGGAATGGGGGTGAGTGGGATGCCTTCAGCCTCAGCTCCAAGGCTGAACTTGGGAGTGGAAGAGTTTGAGAACATTGAGCATGTTCCTACTGCTCGAACATGAAGATTGATTCAAGCTGCATGATGTGATTCAGGGAAACTTGTCCTGGATCTGTAAGACAAATAATGAAATCAGTTTTCGAGCAACACACGTTTCAAGTCTACACATGGTTCTTAATGCTGTGTTCTCACCAGAGTAGTTAACAAACTCTGATCTGAAAAGTCAATGCACTGATGCAAATGACTGAACAATTCGCCTCACGTGCTTGTCTATGTCCCGACGTCTTCACATCATGTTGAGAGCAAAGAAGAGACAAATAACATCAAATAGCACGCGAGTAAGCTCACGTGACTAAAGCGCGCCTGGTGTGGACTCAGCGTTATAACATGCATATTACTGCTTAACAGTTGCCCTTAATGGCTGACCTAAAACCAGCAGGCAGCGGGGGTGGGAAGTCAGGACCATCGAAACCACATCGTCACTGCGGTAGAGCACAGAAAGATGGCGGTTTGAATCCATGCTCTTCACAAGCCGGAACCACAAAATCGCAGAAAACATTCCGGTAGGCCACCATGCCCCTTCGTCGCCCCAGGTGCCTTCAGGAAGAGTCGGCTGATGCATCTGGCTGTGCGTCTCTTAAAGGCTGGCTACATTGGCCAGCTGCCTCCAATCGGGCTAACAGCCTCACTCTCCAGCCACTCGGTAACCTGCAAGACAGACAAACCCACAGATACATACCCACACACCACTGGCAGAGGCCCTGGGGCCGTCGCAACCCCCACTCACATAAAGACAGGGGTCCCCACCGAAACCCTGACCAACAACCAATATAACATTTTACTTTTTCCTTTGTTTTGCAATGTACAGGTTTTAAATTATTTTTCAGTTATCTGTATACCTAACTGTCACTACATCCAATACAAAGTGGCCTGACCAGTACTTGCTCATTCCTCCTTCATTCCGTAGCCTTCCAACTCATCCCTGCAACTGGTACCTGGAAGCGATTTAAGAGTGAGATAGAGATACCAGAATGAAGATCTATAGAACAATCACTGACATGGGGTTCTGGACAAAGCATCTGCGACAATGTTATCTTTGCCCTTTAGATGATGTATATATCCAAGTTGTATGACTGAAGAAATAAAGACCACCTAACAAGTCTTTGATTTGGGCAGTGCAGTGAGTTCAAAAATGTCAATAGATTGTGATCTGTATAAATAACCAGCGGACCTGAACCTACATACACCTCAAAGTGTTGCATGGACCAAATCAGAACCGATGCTTCTTTTTCAATTACAGAATAATTGAACTGATGTTTGTTAATTTTTTTTTAATAGAAACCTACAGGTCTGTCAATACCAAATGAATCTTGCTGTAAGAGCACCCCACCCCCCCTACATGACTGGCATCCACCTAAAGTTTAAATGGTTTGTCCAGGAGCTGCCCAAACCGGAGCATTGCACAAAATTGCCTGACGCACTGTCCCCTGTCCAACCTGCCGTCCCGGGTTACTGTCCTTCGAGCAAACTCACATTTTGCCAAATTTATTGTGAGACGTGCCCCAGCCAAACGCTTAAACAGTGCTTTCACGTTGAGAGTGCTGCACATGAGAAGAAGTATCAGAAGTATCAGAGTAAATAACCACATCATCTAAGTACAATGCAGAGCCTTGCAAATTTCCCACAACTTTATTCATCAAACGTTGAAAAGTTGCAGGTGCATTACGCAACCCAAAAGGCATGACTGCAGCACCAACCTGGTCGATACAGTAATCAATGTGTGGCAGAGGATAAGAGTATGGCTTAGTGACACTGTTAACCTTGCTAAAATCGGAACATAACCAAGGGGTATTATCTGATTTCGGAACCAATAAGCAAGGCAACGCCCAACTTGATGATGATGGTTCAGCAATACCATTCTTCAGCATATACTCAACTTCAGCATCCAAAAATTTCCACTTTTCCGGACTTACTCGATAAAACGCAGCTTGATCGGCTTTACATCTCCCATTATATCAATGTCATGCTCCAAAACATGTGTATGAGATGGCACATCTCCAAACAGACAGGAATACTCCTGTATAACCTCCATTAATTCTGTGCGCTGAAGCTCAGACAAGTGAGACAATACACTGTTTAAATCTGAAAGTACTTTAGAGTTTTCAAGCCGGTCAGTTAATCTAATATTTTCCCATACCCTCTTGTCCCCCACGCTGATTTTATAATGATCAGCTATCTTTATCAACTGATCCCTAGTACACTGATCCAACAGTTCCTCTGAAGGATTAGCAATGAACTCATCTAATCCTGCCATGATCAACACCACCTGACCAATGCACAAAAACACTCAGTCCCCGGTAAACAAAGAATGTATAGTATTGACCCAAATCGTGCGCAACACAGACCACAAAATAACCTCATAAATTGAGCATCCCCTCTGAACTGCCTAACCCGATCTACCTAACTCATCCCTAACGTTCAGGAGTTATTTGCAGCGGGTATTCACGCACTAAAACCCAGTAGTTTGGTTAAGCAACCAGCAAGTTGGCAACTTTGCCACAACCATTGACGTGGTCCCGAGACAACCGCTCCAACCACTTTCACTCCGCACTACATTCATATGCACATGCATCCTAAAGAGGCCAACAAGGTGGCGGCAGCGGGGGGGCGCGGGCGCGGACATCAAAACACAGATAACCCTCTACATCAGCGGTTCCCAAACTTTTTTTCCTGCGCACCCCCTTCCATGTCCCGACCGGGTTGGCGCACCCCCAATTCACACTTTAAAAAAAACGCAACAAAACGTTGTTTTATCGTCATATAAAGACTCATGTTTAAACATGCGCAAATAACCAGAACACACATGACAATACCAACATCAACACAGGCTCAGTAACAAAAAGCACGGTTAGTGCAAAAGTCGCTCAGCCTGCAGAGAGAGAGAGAGAGAGAGAGTGAGAGAGAGAGCGCGAGAGAGAGCGAGTGAGAGCGAGAGCGAGAGGTACGTATACGTACAGCCAGGATGTCTTTAGACATGGCATCAATGCGCCGTCCAACTTTTTTGCCTCTTTCTCTCCAATCATACACTCCACCATTTCTTTTGCCGCTGGCAAACACACGTCTTCGGCAATTGTGTGCGGCAGCCCCTTTCTCCCTGCTGTGTAACTGAGCGGATATGAAGCCCGTAATGCGTCTTTCGTAGACCCAATGCATGAATTAAACTGCAACGGCTTTTCTGCAACTCCTCCAATTTTGCTTTAAAAAAATGTAAGGGACCGCCATTACATTTTTCCTCTCGCGCACCCCCTGGTCGCAGCTCGCGCACCCCCAGGGGTGCGCGCACCACACTTTGGGAATCCCTGCTCTACATTAAACCCAGTCTATTACATTCCTCTCCTTTTACATTTTAGACTCATCTACATTTTAACAACCCTCATTTTACTCCTTACAAATCCAGTCTTTTGGAATCACTTCTGAGTCTCTCTGGATTTCTCCTTTGGGGGACCCCTGATGGTACAGCAGCTGTGCTCTCACTGCTGGGGGGAAGGGAAATAACCTCTCCTGGAACTGCAGGACTCAGGTGAATGTTCTTCTCTGAGATGTCAGGTGCTGGTGGAGCAACAGGTGTTAAGTCCTGGTCCTCCAAATGTGTTTACATTTCTCGTTTCTTGAGTTCTCCTCTTCTCCCCCAGCATATGATCAACATGGACGGACGTTTTAAGAAAAGCTCAGCTGGAGTGCGACCTGTGACTGAGTGAGGCGTAACCCTGTAGATGAGCAGAAAGTTTGACAGCCTGTGTTGCAGTGTAATGCTGGGCTGTCCACTTGTGTCTAGGACGTGCTTCAGCAGAGCATGCTTCAATATTTGCACATTGACCAGGGTTTGTTTCATTCCATTTTTGGCAAGAAACAGTTTGAACTCTGAGTAGGTTGACTAGGGTCCATTATCCGACACAACCTCTTTCGGAAGACCAAGTGCATCAAAGAGGTTGTGCAACACTTCTATGGTTCAGCTTGATGTGGTGGAGGTCATGTGAAAACCTCCTGCCATTTGGAATGACTATCCACCACCACTAAGAAGCATTGTCTGTCTTTCTGTGCAAAGTCCAGATGTAGGCTCTGCCAGACTCTAACAGGCCACCGCCAGGGATGGAGCGGCGCTACAGCAGGTCCCTTCTGCACAGCTTAGCACACTGCACAGTTCTGGACCATGTCCTCAATCACACCATCCAACCCGGGTCACCATAAATAGCTGCAGGCCAAGGCCTTCATTTTGCAGATGGCTGTTCATGGTGCAGGTCTTTAAGAATCACTACTCTGTGCCCCCATAAAACACAACCCTGGTCTGCGGGCAGCTCATGTCTCCTGACAAAGTATGGTTTCAGGCTTTCATCATTCATGTTATTAGACCATCCATTCATGGTGTAACTCCACCAATGGATCTCTGATTGTGCCTACTTTGATGTCCTGAGCTGATATTGGCAGATCTTCCACACGTGAGAAGTAGAAAATGTTGGATTCCTGAGCTGTCTTGTCTGACTCACAGGAAGTCTGAACATGGCATCCTCATTAAAGTGGTCTGCCGACTTCTTGTATTCTAGCTCATAACTGTAAGCCATCAGGATCAACCCCCAACGCTGCATGCGCAAGGCTGCAAACGTAGGCACAACTGACACAGCAAGTAAGGGCTTGTGATCCGTGAGGAGAGTAAATTTGCGTACATATAGGTACTTGGGAAATTTTATCTCTCCATAGATGATTGCAAACGCTTCTTTTTCAATTTGTGGATAATTTTTCATAATTTTTGTCCTAGCAGAACTTGATTCATCACTGATTGAAAAATTGGCGGTGTGCTGGCAACACCATAGCTAAGGAGATGGTACAGTCTTCTCTGGGTATTTATGGTTAAATACTGTTAAGAGTCTTTGTCTAATCTCAATTGGTGGTAAGCAAGGGAGAGACCTAACATTGAGAACTAGCTAGGGTTGCAAATAAATCCTCAGTGTTGGGCAGGGGGTACGTCTCTACTTCCAATTGGCCTTGTAGTCCCGACAGATGTGGATGGATTTATTGGCCTTTGGTACCACCACAATCGAGGCCCCCCCATTTACTTCGATCAACTTTAGAAACAATTCCTTCTTTTTCTACAGCCTCTTTCCTCCTCAGAATACAGCTGTGAGTGACGCTGAAGCAGTGCTTGTAATTCTGGGTTGCCTTGCTTAGTTTCAGTTCCCAGCGTGACGATATTTTTCCAAACCAGCTTTAGCTTCTCAAGCCGATTTCGGCAAAAGAGAGCAGGCCTATTTCCTTTCACTATGATGATAGGCAATGTTTCTTTCTGATCTCAATATTGCACTGGGGCCTGAACATATCCAAGAAGGGGAATTGTTTCTCCTGAGTACGCTTTTAATCTGATGTTGTTTTCAATGGGTAAATGTGGGAATTTCTTCCGGTGCAAAACATCTGATGTGATGAACACTTTCTTGGATGCCATTTCCATTGCCAATCTCACGTGCTCGTACAAATGTTAGCTCTTTCTCTGCTAGCAGTTTTCTTTGAATTGACTCGGAGGAATAACATTCTGCGAAATTCGTATTCGGCTTCTGATATGTATGTTTTCTGCCATGTGTGTATTTCAGCAATTCTTTGTATTTCATATAAGCTTTTGTCATCCATGTATTTTCAGCAAATCTATTGAAATTTATTTCAGCTTCTCCCATTTCTGTATTTTCATCAATTTGTTTAAATTCATTTCAGCTTTTTTGATGTCTGTGTTTATAATTGTTTTGAAATGTATTTCTGTATATATTTGCAATTCTTTAAAACTCTTTCCAGCTTTTCAGATATCTGTATTTTCAGCAATCCTTTCAAATATCATCATCCTGACTTTAAATATGATTCATATTACTAATATCATAAACCAACATCTTTCTGGTCTTCCTCCCCACAGAAGCTTCTGTAGATGGTGGTTCTATCTGATGGTGGTTGATTCCTGCAGTGGTCCTGTCGTACACTTGTTCTGCTACTTGCAATTACTTGTATCATTTCTGTTAGAGGAATTGAATGTATTGTACATCTTGTTTATTCTGTACACATGACATCCATTGCAGTCTGTCCATCCCAGGAGAGGGATCCCTCCTCTGACGTTCTCCTAAGGTTTCTTCCCTTTTTTCCCCATGGAAGGGTTTTTTAACTTTTTGGGGAATTTTTCCTGTGCCGATGTGAGGGTTTCGGGACAGAGGATGTTGCATGTGTACAGACTGTAAAGCCCTCTGAGGCAAATTTGTAATTTGCAACTTTGGGCTATACAAAATAAAATGAATTGAAATGAATGTCAGCTTTTTTCATTTCTGTATTTTGAGCTTTTAGCATTCCAACGCATTTTCATCAGGAAATGCATTTTCTAGTTCGATTTGGTGGTGCATACTTTGCATGTACTCATACCATCTGCTTTTCAACATAACAAGGTTAAGAGCAAACACGCCACTCCCTTCTCTTCAACCATGGAGTGATCGATAGATATGCGTTTCCCCTTTGGGACTCCCCCTTAATCCAATCAAGCGTTTCCAAAATCAATTAATATTAGAGCATGAAAATTGCCCAGGGAAGGAAATGACATTCCCTTGATGGACACCCAGGCTCTAGCTCTATACCTCATCCTTGTGTCCTTTTTCTTCTGGGACAGTGGCTTTTCACTGTAAATTTACTTTTATCTTTAGCAGGGGCAGGAGGGTCCTCACAGGACAGCTTTAAGGACTCTGCAGACGATGTGACTAGCTTCAGCTATTAGTGTGTTTAGTGTCCATGCGCCCCGTGTGTCCCAGTGAGTTGTGCAAAATTAAACAGAAGGACATTAAAAATACCCTCATCAAAAAAAGTGTTACCAGTCTGTAAAACCCCAAATAGTATAAACTAGGGTTGGGAAAAACATTAACGTATCAATCCATTAAAGCCGACAATGATTTTATCATGCCTTAACAGAATTCCTTTTTTTTGCATTGGCAAGGGCTTAACACTGCTCTGCGCATTAACCGAAAAAATGGAGAAATGTACTGCACATTTCAAATCTCTACTCCGTCATCGATAAAAGCAAAGCTATATGTAATCACTGCAAACCGAAAGTATCTAATTACCGGAGTACTACGAGTCTAAAGTACCACAAGCCTGAAGTACCACTTAAAGGCGTCACACAGCTACTCAAACAACGAGTGGAGCGAGATTTCCGGAAAACCAAAAATAGACTTAAATTGTGAAACGGGTTCCAAAGCCAAAAACTCGAAATCCCAAAGAAGCCAAAATTCAAAATACAACACTAAATGGACACGAGCGCCGACACGCAAAATTCAGGCAGATAGGGCTTGAATACACAAGGGAGGTGCAGGTGATTGGACACAGGTGGAAACAATCATTGACACTGCAGACAATCACAGGACAAGGCAGGAAGTGAAGCTAACCCCAGGAACAAGAGACATGAAACTACAAAATAAAACAGGAAGAAAGCCCAAACCGTAACACTACTTTGGCTGGGCGTGTGGGAGAAATGTCGAACTAACCAACGCAAGAACAACAAAGCGTCCTTAGAATTGCGCGCAAATGAGCCACGGAAGCACCCCCCCCGTTGACCGATCAAATTGGGTTGCGGCTCGTCATTAAGGGGTAAAGGTGGGTCCCGGAGCCAGACAAGTTGAGAACCACTGAACTAAAGTGTTTTCTTTTTCTTTGCATGAGATTCAAAGGAAATCCAAAGTCTTTACACACTAAAAAGTCAGACATCTTCACCTCACTAACAGGGACCCTTACTACTGGACATATGCTGCATTATGCTGTTCCCTGATAAAAGCCTAATGTTTCTTCGGTCACCTGTTCAGAATAAAAAACAGATTTATATACTGTATGTTAACTTTTTGTCGCTCCCAAAGTGCCTCTTATTTTGTTTTAATATCATTACTTTTTTTTTAAAGCATACAGTTTTTGTGTATAATTAATTCAATCACTGTTAATTAATAGCATGATTTTCTATGATTAAGTTAATTTCTTTAATTCTTTAATATTTTTTAATCAATCCCAGCAAGTATAAACTGATCAATGTGTTTTGTGAGTACCATCAGCAATAATGAACAATGTATCTAAGCCGTACCCTTAAAGTGCAAATCCCCTAAAAACACATACGTCAAACTCGTAGCCCACAGGCCAGATCCGGCCATGTGACCTGCACGGCTGAAAGGCGTCTCGCAATCAGCTCCAGGCCTCATATTCTCCAGCCTTCCACACAATCCCCGCCAGATCGTCAGTTCACCAACCGGGAACTAACCGTACGGCTCCTTCGCGCCACGAGCTTGCCTTTGCTTAACGCTCTCCTGTTTACTCCAGCCTCAGGTTCGCTGCCACTCCGGACCCCCACAGTACCTGCATTCCGGACGCAATCTACCCCAGCCTGCTGACCGTCTGACCAGCCTAAACTCCATCTTGTGACCTATGGCCCTTGACTAATAAAATTGTTGAACCTGGTTCGGCTGTGTTCTGCTCTTGGGTCCTACACCACAACTCATCATGACACTCATTTGATGAGGAAAGAATGGATTCTAAAGTATTAACAGGATGTGCAAACCAATAGCACACTTGGTATCAGCAGAATCCTTGTGGAACTGCGATTGCAAAATATTTTCATAATGAGAAGAAGGTAGCATTGTAAAATAAATAAATAATGTCTGCATATCTCTTTCTCCAGCTGCTCTGACTTATACCAACACTTCAAAGACGTGCAAGACAGCTGAGCTAAATTTCTACCTCGAGACAGATGATGATAACTGTCTCAGTGACTCTGATTTGACAGATATATATATATATATATATATATATATATATATTTAGCGCCTTAATTAAGATTAATTAATTACAATGTGAATTAAGATGAATTAATTACACAAAAAATAACACATTAAACATTTTTTATGCATTTTTACACTTATTTTTTTTATTTTTTGCACCGCGGGACGTTTCTCACTGGATGAGTTTCCGCGGACCGATTATACTGGAGCACCAACTAGCGTTCATGACTTCAGACAACAACAAACCACAGTGAACATGAACGAAAAAGTTGACGAGACCGTGTCGTTTGGCCCCGTGAATGGCAAATCTTATTATAATAAACAAACGGATGGAAGCGTCGATAAAAGCATGGTTGTGTGCAAGCTGTGCAACAAGGAATTCGCATATCAATGCAGCACATCGAGCCTCAAGTATCACCTCAACGCAAAACAATTACCAGCTAGCGTGGAAGTTACCCCGACTCCGAGTACAAGGACCGACACCCAACCCACACTGCACTGGATGACTGGTTTAAGGACCAGGGTAACTAAGTCCACGTCTGAAAAAATAACCAATGTTCTGAATGTACTTGAAAGTATTGGTCTACTTAAAAAACATAGTTTACAGAAGGTCTACTTACCTATAGGCTACCTGAATTTCTGAAAGTACTATATTTCTAAATATGCTATTGCTACATTTGTCTGCTGGAATTGGTTGAACAAAAATAAAAATCCATGTGAAAAAAATTACTTCTCACTGTTCTCAGGTCAAATATTTATGCAATTAAAATGCGATTAATTTTGATTAATTAATTACAAAGCCTCTAATTAATTAGAATTAATATTTCTAATCGAGTCCCGGCCCTAATATATATATAATTGATATTTTTGTAAATGTACTTCCCACATAGTGATTCACAGGGGAACTTTAAGGAAACTGTAGTCATCACCAGTTTTGTTGCATGGTCTTCAGGATCACACCAGTCTCTGTATTGTTCCAATGAGTAACAACTCTAACACGTTTATATGTATTACACATTTCATGGATGGAGCACCTTGGGGTTAAACCAGGCTTAATGGGAGTTTTCAGTTGCTTAATACATGCTGATGAGTTATGTGCGAGTGAAACAGTTAAAGGTGCTATATAAAAGATCTCGTAGTTAATTAGTGCTGACAGAGCTAAGAGGGATTAGCTGACAGAGAACCACAGGGTGAATGCCACACGGTCTCCCAATAATACTGTCAGCTGTAACCGCTGTTTGAGAGCCCAGCATGAAGTAACCTGTGGGGCCCACTCACATGCACAAACAGAGACGTTCACATGTACTTAAATCCTGTGCATTTGTGAATAAAACAAGCAGAAGCTCTTATAGAGAGAGAGAGAGAGAGAGAGATTTTTTTTTATTTTTTATTTTTTTAAACAAACGCTTTATTTACATCTTTATAGTCTTTTCAAATTCAGACATGTTAAAAGTTCACGTTGTTTTGTTTTTCTTTAAAAAAATACACCCTTCATTTTTTAAAAACTGGTGCAAACACCAACTCATTTTTTATCACAGAACAAACAACATTATTAAAACACCAGCGTTGTTTAAAAGCGTCTACGTCTCCAATGTGCTTATAAAAACTAAACTCGAGGCTGAGCCTGGCCCTGATGTTCACCAGCCACACTGCCCTGGCTTCCTGCCCCTCTCCGTTCTTTACTTTGGCTTTCCGGCTCAGGTAGATGGCCATTTTTGCTTCCCCCGAGAGATAGTTGAGGAGCTGCCACTTTTCTTTTTCCGCTTTTTTGTAGGCAGCTCCCATGATAAAAATTTTCTCTGTAAAAAACACATTAAAAAGACTAAAAACCAATGTTAAAAGAGAGAAGAAACTCGCAAGTCTCTTGCACTCAGTAAAAACATGATAAATAGTCTCTCGGAGGTCACAGCAGAGGCACTTGCTCAGGACAGTGGGGTTGATGACAGAAATAAAAGCGTTGGAGGCGACAGCACCATGTAAAATTCTCCACTGGAGGTCGGCAGTCTGTTTTTTTAGGGGAGGTTTGTATAAAATCCTCCACTGTGGGCCAGGTCCATTTTGTCCCAGTCTGTTTGACCACACAGTGGGGAGTCTGTTGCATAGTCCAGCCCGGTTTATGCCCTTGACACAGTTAAAATACAGAGTCTTCTTATCTGCCTCGTGTAATGTTAGTGCCTCCGGGCGTGTTGTAGTGAGCAGGGGGCCGGTGAGGTCCCCCAGCCCCGGGCTCAAGTAGATCTCGGGGAAAGGGTCTGCAGGGTCCGGCTCCACTTGGCTCTGGCTGTAGTTTTTGAGGAGGGTCCTTTCCTCTCCCGTCAGCCTCTGGTTCCACAGCTCAAGGACCCTCCTTGCCACTCGGACGGAATGCAGTCCCAGTAGAGAGCCCAGGGCCGGGGCGTCGTTCAGCGTCGGCCCCACTGCGTCCACCAGCTGCTGCAGGCACAGGACTCGTGTCCTCAGCAGCGCCCCCATCAGGCCAGGGGTACCACTGCTGCAGATGTCCAGCTTCGCTGCATGAATCAAAGGTTCTCTCAACAACCAGTACAGAGAGGAAGACTGTGGGCACCTTTTACGATTAAAAAGGGCCCACGACTTAAAAACACCCTGATAAAACAGAGGTAGCCCATTTAGCTTTAAAACATTAGAATCAATTAAAAACAGAGCAGTATCCAGCCCCATGTTGTTTGCACGCCTGAAAATACAGCTAGCCACGTCTCTCCACACTAAATCATCTGGACCTGTAAGGTATTTCTGTATAAACTGGAGTCTAAAAGTGGCTGGCCAGGTGGACGAGGCCCTGTCCCCCCTCCTCCCTGGCTAAAAACAGCACCCCTTGTGGCACCCAGTGTAGACCCCCCCCAAAAAAAGTCTACCATTTTTTTTGTATGTGGGCCAGGAAGCCCGAGGGAGGGTCTAAACATGCGAGTCGGTGCCACAACTGAGATGCAATCAAGTTGTTTAAAACCAGAATTCTACCTTTAAAAGACATTTGAGGGAGCAGCCACTTCCACTTAGAAAGTTTCCCTTCTATTCTTTCTGTGACGCCCTCCCAATTCTTCTGAACTATGCTCTCTTGTCCGAGGTATATTCCCAGATATTTAAAACCGTCCTTCTTCCACACTATGTTCTGGGGAAGAACTGGGAGGCCGCCACGCCATTCACCGACAGCGAGGGCTTCACTTTTCTTCCAGTTCACCCTCGCTGCCGATGTTTTGCTAAAATTCTTTACAATGTCGGTTAAAAGGTCTGCATCCCTCTGGTTTTTAATAAAAACAACAACATCGTCGGCATACGCCGATAAAATCATTCTTCCTCTAAAACCAGGTAAAACCAGGCCTTCCAGGCTAGAGCCTGGAGGCAAAGACTTTGGACAGAAGCTTGTAATCCACACACAGCAGGGACACAGGGCGCCAATTGCCGATGTCCTGCAGGTTTCCCTTTTTTGGCAGCAGTGTTATGATGGCTCTGCGGCAGGACATCGGCATGGAACCAGAGGCCAGACTCTCATTAAAAACATCTAATAGGTCCCCTGCAAGGATGTCCCAGAAGGTTTTATAAAACTCAGCTGTGAGGCCGTCAATGCCTGGTGCACGTCGTCCGTGCATGCCCATCAAGGCCGCTCTCAGCTCCTCTATGTTTATGGGCTTGTCTAGCCACACATTGGTCTCATCAGAGACTTGAGGTAGTTCGTCCCCGAACTCCTCTGTCAGTGGTTCCTCCTCCCTGTACTCGCTGGCATACAGGGAGGAGAAAAACCCCACGGCTTGCCTTCGAATCTGGCATGGTTCCACAACTGGCTGCCCTGCGTCACCTAGCAGTGAGTGGATCACCCTCCCCTGCCCACTCTTCTTCTCCAGGCCGAAGAAGTAGCCAGAGGGAGTGTCCATCTCTGTGATGTTCTGGAATCGGGACCTGACCAGTGCACCCTGGACTTTAACATCAAACAGGTCGGCCAGAGCCATTTTTTTCCCTTTGAGGACTTCAATATGTCCTCGATCTTCTGTGGACTCGCTTAAACGCTCTAGTTCCACTATATCAGTTTCCAGGTCCTTCATAGATCTGGTGATGTCTCTGGTGACGTTGAAGGTGTGCTGTTGACAGAGGAGCCTAATCTCAATCTTACCATGGTCCCACCATTGCCTAAGACTGCTAAAATCGCTCTTCCTCAGCCTAAAAACACCCCAGAAATATAAAAGGACCTCTCTAAAATTCTTGTCAAAAGTTAAAACTGAGTTAAAAGGCCAATATGCACTTTTAGGTGAACAATTTCCAATAAAAACATTACATAGAAGCAACGAATGATCAGTAAACCCAGCAGGGACAATATTGCACATCTTAAAAATATTAAAATGCTGCTTAAAAACATAAAAACGATCTAATCTGGCTAAGGAGATCCTACCTTCTCTAAAATGGGACCACGTGTACTGCCGACAGTCTGTGTGCATCCTTCTCCACACATCCACCAGGCCGTGAGAGTGGACCAGCTGCCTCAGAGCGTGCTGTGAAGCTGGATGTGGCTCTGCGTGATTTCGGTCTTTTAAATCATTTTCCGTGCAGTTAAAATCCCCCCCCAAGAATAAAAAATCCTCTGAGGCACAGCTATTTAAAACATCATCAATTCTTTGTAAAAACAGCTTCCTTTCTGCACCGATTGTTGGAGCATACACATTGATAAAAACAACAGTAAAAAGGTCGAACCGCGCCTTGACTAAAAACAACCTCCCCTCGATGATGTGTTTGACCTCCAGTGACAAAGGATTAAAAGACCTGGAGAAGAGGAAGCCTACTCCTCCACTGAGGTTGGTGTTGTGGCTTAGGAGGACTTCCCCTTCCCACTCCTTCATCCAGTCGTCCTCGTTGGTGCTGTCGCTATGGGTTTCTTGTAAGAAGAGAACATCAATACACTTAATTTTTTTTAATTCATAAATAGATGCTCTCTTCTTTTCATCTCTTGCTCCATTCACATTTAAACTCCCAACTTTAAAAGTATTCATTGTGGGTAGGTATGCAGAAAAAAATAAAACCAATAAATTAATTAAAACACACATTGGAGATTTCAACATTACCCTTGTTCAATGCTCTGCATACTTTGGATAACAGTTTTTTTAATCTAAAACCCTCCTGCTCAGTGAGGCCAGCCTCCTCCCTCCGACTCATGTGGTGTCTAGCAGAGGTATAAAATAAGTTTAGGTCTGGAAAATAGTCTACCACTTTTACTCCCTTTTTGCCTTTTGTTTTTTTCAAGAATGTTCCTATTCTTTCAGCGGTGTACATTTTCTGCTGCTGGCTGTTGCTAAAAAAAACTGTCGGAGCCTCACTGCAGTCTGAGAGCTCCTCTTCACTCTCGCTGTCCTCTGACTGCCTTTGTCCCCGACCCGTCTGTGGGTCTTCCCCGCCCTTGCTGGCCTTGGCTTCGCTGCCTGTATTCTGGGCCTTTTTTTTCCTTTTGTTGGCAGTTGTTTGTTCCCCTGCCTCCTCCTCCATTTCAGCTTCCTCTACCTGTTCTGCCCACCCCCGCCCGCTTGTACCTTCCCCAACTCCTCCGCCACCCTGCTCTGTTTCCTCTGCAGGCTCCCCATTCTTTTCACCCATTCCTTTCCTTTCCCCTCCATCCTCTCCATTTTCCACGACACCCAAAGCCTTCCCCCCCACTTCCCTGGACACCATCACCATCACCACTCACACTCATACTCACCCCGTGCAGGTCAGGCACAGCAGCGCTACCACTACGCCGCCTTGGCACAGAAACGGGCGCCGCGATCGCCACGTCCCCCACCGGAGACGCGACCGCCGGGGGCCCGGCCGGAGCGGCGTCCGCCGCGCCCCCCGCCGGAGACGCGACAGCCCGGGGCCCGACCGGAGTGGCGTCTGCCGCGCCCCCGACCGGAGACGCGTCCGCCGCGCCCCCCGCCGGAGACGCGTCCGCCGCGGCCCCCGCGGCCGCACCTGGGCCAGGTGGAGCAGGGACCCCGCGCCTCGGACAGGCTCTCACGGAGTGCCCCTCCTCACCGCAACCGAAGCATTTCATCAACGAGGATGTTGCAAAAATCACGTATTCATAATCATCTACCTTAACATGGAAGCGGAGGTTGAGCTCTACATTCCGGTTGTTAAGGATCATATACAGGTGTCTGCGGTGAGACACTACGTGCTTCAGCAACGGAGACTTACATCCAGACAAGATCTTTTTGATCGGTGAAACCACCTTTCCGTGTCTAGAGAGCTCTCTGCTGAGGAACTCGTCGGTAATGAATGGAGGGACATTGGACAAAACAATTCTTGTTGCCGGTTGCGTTAGCGGCAACACCTGCACAAACAAATCATTCACCGTGAGGCCTGTCTCGACGACGCGGTTCACCTTCTCCACCTGGTCCAGGAAGATGACCACGGCGCCGTTCATGCGGGAGGCCGATTTAACGCTGCCGTGCCCGACCTTCTCCCCCACAGCCAACCCGATGTCCTCTACGCTACACGTGAAGTCAGCGGCGATCTTGATGCCGTGCTTCCTCGTGAGCTTGGACAACGTGTCTCCATTTACCATGGCGTCTAGAGACGCCGACCGGCGAGACACCGGCAGGAAAAAAAGAAAAAAACAAATAAAGAACCCAAAGACTAAACCCTCAACTAAGGTGAAAACAAACCATAAACCACATTAAATTAAATATATATAACTAAGAAGAAAAACAATGTAAGAAAATCGCTCAATTCGCCACTCGCTCACACACACTCACTCCCAGCATGCACCGAGAGAGAGAGAGAGAGATTGATTTTTAAAAAACCTTTATTTTTTCGTAAAGCAATATCAATGTTAAGACAATCTAACAGGTATATAATTTATTTAATATAATCAATCAAAAAATCAGTCTCTTTTCCAATGGGCCGCCCCGCTCAGGAACCTCCTCAGCCGGACTGACGCCTCACTCGGTCCCGGTTGTGCTCCCCCCTTCTCGGTTGAGCTTGAAGAGGAACTTCCTCAACCTATAGACCTCCTGTTGGGTGAAGTCTCCAGCTCCCTTCTTCATGCTGCCGTGTCGGGCAGAGCGAGCGAACTTCTCCACGTCAGAGAAGTACTCCTCCAGCCTCACTCCCCTCTCGTTCTTGGTGGCCAGCAGGAACTCCTTCACCTGCCCCACCCACCTGACCGACCGGCTGGGCCACACTCACCCCCTCACCCACCTGACCGACCAGCTGGGCCACACTCACCCCCTCACCCACCTGACCGACCGGCTGGGCCACACTCACTCCCTCACCCAACTCTCCAACAACCTCCTGGGCTTCCCCAGCTTCCCCCCCCCCCCAAGCCACAGTCCTCCACGGAACACGCGAAGCACGGCGCGAGCTTCAAGCCGTGCTTCCGTGTTAGCCCCGTGAGGTCCATCTGTGCGTGCTGCACGCCGATCGGCTACAAACACGCACAAATTAAGACAGACAGAAACCAAAATCACACACACACACACAACCACACATTTACACTAAAAGATCCGAAATTAAACGAAATTACAGCTAGAAATCACAATCAAACAATTCACCTCACGCCACGCTCCGTTCACCCGAGGAGTCGGACTCCCCACCCCCCGCCTCCCCTCTGCTCGACGCCCCTCCCCTCTTTGCCTGAGAGCCACCTCTACAGCCTCTGGTTTTCCTTTTCAGGTGGGGGACCTTAAAGCCCACCCCCCCCTCTTCCATCTCCTCCTCGCTGTCGGAGACCCCCCTCTCACGAACGGGCGACCCCCGAACTCCTTCACCATGGTTCTCCCGACTCACCCCACTCGTCCCCTCTTTCATACGGTCACACACGAGACTCGCCCACTGGGCTGCATTCACCTCCCCATTCACACCTACATTCACCCCCTCCCTCCCGTGATCGATCAGCTGGGCTTCGCCCATCCCCTCCCCCACCTGACTGACCGGTTGGGCCCCACTCACCCCTTCACCTGACTCCCCGCCGGCCTTCTGAGCCCCACTCACCCCTTCACCTGACTCCCCACCGGCCTTCTGAGTCCCACTCACCCCTTCACCTGACTCCCCACCGACCTTCTGAGTCCCACTCACCCCTTCACCTGACTCCCCACCGACAATTCTGAGTCCCACTCACCCCTTCACCTGACTCCTCACCGACCTGCTGGGCCTCACCAGCCCCCCCTTCCTCCCTAGCACCCCCGGCACCCTCCCGGTTCTGGTTCTGAGAGGAGGGAGTCTTCACTGGGCAAGACCTCGCCAGGTGTCCCTCTCCACCACACCGGAAACACCTCCCATCGTCCGATGTGGCGAACATCACATAGTCGAACCCCTCGATCCTCACCTTGATCACCAGGTTGAGAGCCTGGGTCTTGGTGAGGACCATGTGGAGCTGTCTCCTGTGAGACACCACATGTCTCAGCAGAGGAGACCTGCAACCTGAGGACACCTTCCTCATTTGGGACACCACCGTCCCGTGCTTCACCAACTCGCCGAGCAGCGCATCGTCCGGTACGAACGGCGGAACGTTCGACACCGTGACTCTGACCGCCGGCTCGGCGAGAGGCAGCACGGGAACGAGGGTGCCGCGCACCACCACGCCGCTCGCCACCACCTTGCGCGCCTTCTCTATGCTGTCCACGAAGATGACCACCGCGTGGTTCATTCGTGCAGCGGACGTCACGCTCCCGTGACCCACCAACCCCCCCACGGCCAAGCCACAGTCCTCCACGGAACACGCGAAGCACGGCGCGAGCTTCAAGCCGTGCTTCCGCGTTAGCCCCGTGAGGTTCATCTGTGCGTGCTGCACGCCGATCGGCTACAAACACGCACAAACTAAGACAGACAGAAACCAAAATCACCCACACACACAACCACACATTTACACTAAAAGATCCTAAATTAAACGAAATTACAGCTAGAAATCACAATCAAACAATTCACCTCACGCCACGCTCCGTTCACTCCGCACTCCTTCCACTCAGAGAGAGAGAGAGAGAGAGAGAGAGAGAGAGAGAGAGAGAGAGAGAGAGAGAGAGAGAGAGAGAGAGAGAGAGAGAGAGAGAGAGAGAGAGAGAGAGAGAGAGAGAGAGAGAGAGAGAGAGAGAGAGAGAGAGAGAGAGAGAGAGAGAGAGAGAGAGAGAGAGAGAGAGAGAGAGAGAGATTTTTTGAAAGCACTTTATTTACTTATTTACCAAAAATGTATGACAAAAAAAACAACCAAACGCTGCTGCGTTTCTCACACAAGAGAACAATAAATATACACACACACACACTCACATTAAAAATTGTGCAAATTCCAGCTCATCATGAGCCACCGAGCAAACAATGTTGTTAAAACACCAGTGCAGTTTAAAAGCATCCAAATCGCCAATGTGCTTAAAAAACCTGAACTCTAGCCAGAGTCTTGCCCTTATGTTACACAGCCAGATAGCCTGGGCCTCCTGCCCCTCCCTGTTTTCCACTCTGTTTTTTCTTGATATATAAATTGCCATCTTTGCTTCCCCACAGAGGAAATTTAGGAGCTGCCATTTTTCCTTTTCTGCTTTTTTGTAGACAGCTCCCATAATAAATACCTGTTCCGTAAAAACCACGCTAAAAAGACTAAAAACCAATGTTAAAAGAGAGAAGAACTCTGTGAGCCTCTTACACTCAGTAAAAACATGATAAATAGTCTCTCTAAGATCACAGAATGGGCACTTGCTAAGAACAGAGGGATTAATAACAGAGATAAAAGCATTGGAGGCGACAGCACCATGTAAAATTCTCCACTGGAGGTCGGCAGTCCGTTTTTTTAGGGGAGGTTTGTATAAAATCCTCCACTGTGGGCCAGGTCCATTTTGTCCCAGTCTGGTTGACCACACAGTGGGGAGTCTGTTGTGTAGTCCAGCCCGGTTAATGCCCTTCACACAGTTAAAATACAGAGTCTTCTTGTCTGCCTCATGTAGTGTTAGTGCCTCCGTGCAGCGGCGGGGAGAGGCGGCCCCGGACGTTCTCCCGCCGCAGCGGCGGCGGGCGGCTCTCCCGGAGGTTCCACCGCCGCAGCGGCGGCGGGCGGCTCTCCCGGAGGTTCCCCCGCCGCAGGAGCGGCGGGCGGCTCCGGAAGTCCTCCCGCCGCGGCCCGGCCAGGCGGGGTCGGGTCCCCGCGTCTCGGACAGGCACCCACGGTATGCCCCTCCTCACCACAACCGAAACACTTTATCGCCGACGATGTTGCAAAAATCACGTACTCGTAATCATCTATCCTAACATGGAAGCGGAGGTTGAGCTCCACATTCCGGTTGTTAAGAATCATATAGAGGTGTCTGCGGTGAGACACTACGTGCTTCAGTAACTGAGACCTGCATCCAGACAAGATCTTTTTGATCGGTGACACCACCTTTCCGTGTCTGGAGAGTTCTCTACTGAGGAATTCGTCGGTGATGAACGGAGGGACGTTCGATAAAACCACCTTCGTGGCCGGTTGTGTGAGTGGCATCACCTGCACAAACATTTCGTTTACCGTGAGGCCCGCCTCGACGACTCGGTTCACCTTCCCCACCTGGTCCAGGAAAATGACTACGGCCCCGTTCATCCGAGCGGCCGATTTCACGCTGCCGTGCCCGACTATTTCACCCACAGCCAGCCCAATGTCCTCCACGCTGCACGGAAAGCCGGCGCTGATCTTAATGCCATGCTTTCGCGTGAGGTGGGACAGATTTTCCCCATTTACCATGGCGTCCTAAGGACGCCGACCGGCGAGACACCGGCAGGAGAAAAAAACACACAAATAAAAAAACCCAAAGACTAAACCCTCAACTAAGGTGAAAACCAACCCATAAACCAGATTAAATTAAATATATATAACTAAGGAGAAACAAAGCAAGAAAATCGCTCAAACAGCCACTCGCTCACACACGCTCACACACACTCACTCCCAGCATGCACCGAGAGAGAGAGAGAGAGATTACATTTGTCTAGCAGTATGATGTCAAATTTAGGACATTTTAAGATGTGGGTCATGAAACTAAAAGAATGAAATAGAATGAAACATAACTTATTCTGGATTATACAAACCTGAAGACTGGTATGTAGAGAGGTTTTCAAACGCACGCGTTTCAATTATGAGAGATAAATACGATAAAAAATTATTATTTATCGGATTATCTGTTATTATTATCAGATTATATATGGTGCCAAAGTGTTTAGGGAGTCTTTGGTGCTTGGACTCTACAGCAAGATTTACAATGGAGGGGCGTCTGATCCGTGGCAAGATAGCCATCCCAGAGGAAAGAATAACCCACAGAATAACATTCCCCCCCAAAATACATTTTAATGCAAAGTGTGAATGAAACTGGTAACAAATGATTAATGATGGCATATGCTTCTAAGAGATGAAGCATAACAGGGAGCAAGACAGACACTGGAGTTTAAGTGATTACAATCTGTGATTTACAATGAATGATTAGGATGAACAAAAGCTCTGCAATAGGTCATGGGCAATCTGAGCCTGCCCTAACTATAAGCGAAAGTCTTTATCTTGACTGAGGTGACTGTGTCACTCATGGTTAGCAATCTAGCAGCTGCAACACAATAGAACAGCAGCAGAATGGAAAAAAACTACAGTGCTACCTACAAAGTGTTTCTAGCTATGTCTTATGTTATGACTATATTGGAATATACTATATGTAGCATTTTGCGAAGCTCGACAGTCCATAAAAATACAAGACAACTTGTTAGACACTACAATAAGCTTTAAAACAAACAAATCAAGGCGATATAAAATACATGCCAAGCTGAGTCTTGCCACTTTTACTCTGAGTAATGTAGCATCACAGTTGTTGGGGACTCTGTTTTCTTAAGTTACATTAAACTTTCCTCTGCTGTGGGAATTGTTATGAAGACGGGGCTTTTCCAATCAAAGGTCTTTTTCATGAGGTAGTGTGCATTCGGCCAGCAAACTCTGAACTTCTTTCTGCCTGCTTGCACACAAAACCAATTGGGGGCTGATGAGAGATTTTTTGATTTTTTGAAAGCACTTTATTTACTTATTTACCAAAAATGTATGACAAAAAAAACAACCAAACGCTGCTGCGTTTCTCACACAAGAGAACAATAAATATACACACACACACACTCACATTAAAAATTGTGCAAATTCCAGCTCATCATGAGCCACCGAGCAAACAATGTTGTTAAAACACCAGTGCAGTTTAAAAGCATCCAAATCGCCAATGTGCTTAAAAAACCTGAACTCTAGCCAGAGTCTTGCCCTTATGTTACACAGCCAGATAGCCTGGGCCTCCTGCCCCTCCCTGTTTTCCACTCTGTTTTTTCTTGATATATAAATTGCCATCTTTGCTTCCCCACAGAGGAAATTTAGGAGCTGCCATTTTTCCTTTTCTGCTTTTTTGTAGACAGCTCCCATAATAAATACCTGTTCCGTAAAAACCACGCTAAAAAGACTAAAAACCAATGTTAAAAGAGAGAAGAACTCTGTGAGCCTCTTACACTCAGTAAAAACATGATAAATAGTCTCTCTAAGATCACAGAATGGGCACTTGCTAAGAACAGAGGGATTAATAACAGAGATAAAAGCATTGGAGGCGACAGCACCATGTAAAATTCTCCACTGGAGGTCGGCAGTCCGTTTTTTTAGGGGAGGTTTGTATAAAATCCTCCACTGTGGGCCAGGTCCATTTTGTCCCAGTCTGGTTGACCACACAGTGGGGAGTCTGTTGTGTAGTCCAGCCCGGTTTATGCCCTTCACACAGTTAAAATACAGAGTCTTCTTGTCTGCCTCATGTAGTGTTAGTGCCTCCGGGCGTGTTGTAGCGAGCAGGGGGCCGGTGAGGTCCCCCAGCCCCGGGCTCAAGTAGATCTCGGGGAAAGGGTCTGCAGGGTCCGGCTCCACTTGGCTCTGGCTGTAGTTTTTGAGGAGGGTCCTTTCCTCTCCCGTCAGCCTCTGGTTCCACAGCTCAAGGACCCTCCTTGCCACTCGGACGGAATGCAGTCCCAGTAGAGAGCCCAGGGCCGGGGCGTCGTTCAGCGTCGGCCCCACTGCGTCCACCAGCTGCTGCAGGCAGAGGACTCGTGTCCTCAGCAGCGCCCCCATCAGGCCAGGGGTGCCACTGCTGCAGATGTCCAGCTTTGCTGCATGAATCAAAGGTTCTCTCAACAACCAGTACAGAGAGGAAGACTGTGGGCACCTTTTACGATTAAAAAGGGCCCACGACTTAAAAACACCCTGATAAAACGGAGGTAGCCCATTTAGCTTTAAAACATTAGAATCAATTAAAAACAGAGCAGTATCCAGCCCCATGTTGTTTGCACGCCTGAAAATACAGCTAGCCACGTCTCTCCACACTAAATCATCTGGACCTGTGAGGTATTTTTGTATAAACTGGAGTCTAAAAGTGGCCGTCCGGCTGGCCAGGTGGACAAGGCCCTGTCCCCCCTCCTCCCTGGCTAAAAACAGCACCCCTTGTGGCACCCAGTGTAGACCCCCCCAAAAGAAGTCCACCATTTTCTTTTGTATGTGGGCCAGGAAGCCCGAGGGAGGGTCTAAACAAGTGAGTCGGTGCCACAACTGAGATGCAATCAAGTTGTTTAAAACCAGAATTCTTCCTTTAAAAGACATTTGAGGGAGCAGCCATTTCCATTTTGAAAGTTTCCCCTCAATTCTTTCTGTGACGCCCTCCCAATTCTTCTGGACTATATTCTCTTGTCCGAGATATATCCCCAGGTACTTAAAACCGTCCTTTTTCCACACTATGTTCTGGGGAAGAACTGGGAGGCCGCCACGCCATTCACCGACAGCGAGGGCTTCACTTTTCTTCCAGTTCACCCTCGCTGCCGATGTCTTGCTAAAATTTTTTACAATGTCAGTTAAAAGGTCTGCATCCCTCTGGTTTTTAATAAAAACAACGACATCGTCGGCATACGCCGATAAAATCATTCTTCTACTAAAACCAGGTAAAATCAGGCCTTCCAGGCTAGAGCGTATTTTTTCGAGGAGGGGTTCCAGGGAGAGTGCATAGAGCATCCCGGACAGGGCACAGCCCTGCCGGATCCCTCTACACACTCTAAAAGGTGCACACAGACTGCCGTTTATCTTCAGCACACTCTCAACGTCCCTGTACAACACTTTGATCTTAGCTATGAAACCAGCGCTGAACCCAAACTTCCCCATGACTTTCCAGAGGAAGTTGTGCTCAACGCGGTCAAAAGCCTTTTCCTGGTCTAGAGAAATCAGGCCAGTATTAATGCCCAACGAGCTGGAGACCTCCAAAACATCTCGAATAAGGTAGACATTGTCCACCATGGACCTGCCAGGGACACAGTAGGTCTGGTCCCGATGGATGACCTGCTCCATAGCTTCTCTCAGCCTGGAGGCAAAGACCTTGGACAGGAGCTTGTAATCCACACACAGCAGGGACACAGGGCGCCAGTTGCCGATGTCCTGCAGGTTTCCTTTTTTTGGCAGCAGAGCTATTACAGCTCTGCGGCAGGACATCGGCATGGAACCAGAGGCCAGACTCTTATTCAGTACTTCGAGGATGTCTTCCTCGAAGATGTCCCAGAAAGCTTTATAGAACTCAGCAGGGAGGCCGTCGATGCCAGGAGCGCGCCGTCCCTGCATACCTTTCAAGGCGGCCCTCAGCTCCTGCACCTCTATGGGCCTGTTGAGCTGCTGATTGGTCTCCTCGGAGACTTGAGGTAGCTCGCTGCAGAGCTCCTCCATCAGTGGTTCCTCCTCCCTGTACTCGCTGGTATACAGGGAGGAGAAGAAACCCGCAGCTCGCCTTCGAATCTGGCATGGTTCCACCACGGGCTGCCCTGCGTCACCTAGCAGTGAGTGGATCACCCTCCCCTGCCCACTCTTCTTCTCCAGGCCGAAGAAGAAGCTAGAGGGAGTGTCCATCTCCGTGATGGTCTGAAATCGGGACCTGACCAGTGCGCCCTGTACTTTAACGTCAAACAGGTCGGCCAGAGCCATTTTTTTAACTTTGAGGACTTCAATATGTCCTCGATCTCCTGTGGACCCGTTTAAACGTTCTAGTTCCACTATATCAGTCTCCAGGTCCTTCATAGATCTGGTGAGGTCTCTGGTGACGTTGAAGGTGTGCTGTTGACAGAGGAGCCTAATCTCAATCTTGCCGCGGTCCCACCACTGCTTAAGACTGCTGAACTCGCTCTTCCTCAGCCTAAAAACACTCCAGAAATAAAAAAGCACCTCTCTAAAATTCTTATCAAAAGCTAAAACGGAATTAAAATGCCAGTATGCACTCCTAGGTAAAACATTTCCAATAAAAACATTACATAAAAGCAAAGCATGATCAGTAAAACCAGCGGGAACATTACTGCACATTTTAAAAATATTAAAATGCTGCTTAAAAACATAAAACCGATCTAACCTGGCTGAGGAGAGTCTACCTTCTCTAAGGTGGGACCACGTGTACTGCCGGCAGTCTGCATGCATCCTTCTCCACACATCCACCAGGCCATGGGAGTTGACCAGCTGCTTCAGAGCGTGCTGTGAAGCTGGATGTGGCTCTGCATGGTTGCGATCTAAAGATGCATTTTCTGTACAGTTAAAATCCCCACCCAAAATTAAAAAATCCTCCGAGGCACAACCATTTAAAATCTCATTAATTTGTTGTAAAAACAGCTTCCTCTCTGCACCGATTGTTGGAGCATACACATTGATAAAAACAACAGTAAAAAGGTCGAACCGTGCCTTGACTAAAAACAACCTCCCCTCGATGATGTGTTTGACCTCCAGGGAGACTGGATTAAAAGACCTGGAGAAGAGGAAGCCCACTCCTCCACTGAGGTTGGTGTTGTGGCTCAGCAGGACTTCCCCTTCCCACTCCCTCCTCCAGTCGGCCTCGTTGGTGCTGTCACTGTGCGTCTCTTGCAAGAAGAGAACATCAAGATGTTTCATTTTTTTAAATTCATAAATAGATGTTCTCTTCTTGGCATCTCTGGCTCCATTCACGTTCAGGCTTCCTATTTTAAGAGTATCCATGATGAATAAAAAAATTAAAACACAAATAAAAACCAAAAAATCACTAAAAACACACATTGGAGCTTTTTTCCTGACCATCGTTAATTGCTCGTTTTGCTTTTAGCACAAGTTTTTTCAATCTAAAAACCTCTTGATCGGTGAAGCCAGACTCCTCCCTCTGGCTCATGCGGAGTCTGGCTGAATTATAAAAACACACCAGGTCTGGGAAAAACTCATCAATTTTTAGATTTCTTTTATTTTTAACTTTTTGTAAGAATGTTTTTATTTGTTCTGCAGAGTATAGTTTTTCCCTTTGGCTTTTTGTTAAAAAGGCACTGTGTATGTCGCTGCCATCCGACACACAGCCCTCACTTTCACTTCCGTCTGTAAACTGCCCCCTACCTGCCTCCTCTTCTTCCCCAACTTTACTGGCTTTTGCCTCGCTGCCTATGTTTTGCTTCTTTTTTTTCTTTTTGTTGCAGCTTTCGTCTCCCCTGCTTCCTCCTCCACCATCTCCACCTCTTCCACTTGCTCTACTGCCCCGTTCAGTTCTTCCCCCAACTGAACCTTCAAACCACCCGCCTCCTGTCCCACGCTGCACCCTCCCTCACCCTTTTTCTTTCCTTCCTCCCCATCCTCCCCATCCTCACCCTCTACCACCTCACCCAAAGTGTCTCTCTCACCTACCAACCCACTTTCATCCACACCGTGCACATCTTCCGTACTCACCCCGTGTAAATCAGACACAGCAGCGGACCAGCCCGCGGGCCGCGAAACCGGCCGCTCGGACGCCGCAGCCATCCCCGCGGCAGGAGGCCCCAGAGGTCCCCCCGCCGCCGCAGCGGCGGAAGGCGGCCCCGGAGGCCCTCCCCCCGCAGCGGCGGGGAGAGGCGGCCCCGGACGTTCTCCCGCCGCAGCGGCGGCGGGCGGCTCTCCCGGAGGTTCCGCCGCCGCCGCGGGGGGAGGCTCCCCCGCCGCGGCCCGGCCAGGCGGGGTCGGGTCCCCGCGTCTCGGACAGGCACTCACGGTATGCCCCTCCTCACCACAACCGAAACACTTCATCGCCGACGATGTTGCAAAAATCACGTACTCGTAATCATCTATCCTAACATGGAAGCGGAGGTTGAGCTCCACATTCCGGTTGTTAAGAATCATATAGAGGTGTCTGCGGTGAGACACTACGTGCTTCAGTAACTGAGACCTGCATCCAGACAAGATCTTTTTGATCGGTGACACCACCTTTCCGTGTCTGGAGAGTTCTCTACTGAGGAATTCGTCGGTGATGAACGGAGGGACGTTCGATAAAACCACCTTCGTGGCCGGTTGTGTGAGTGGCATCACCTGCACAAACATTTCGTTTACCGTGAGGCCCGCCTCGACGACTCGGTTCACCTTCCCCACCTGGTCCAGGAAAATGACTACGGCCCCGTTCATCCGAGCGGCCGATTTCACGCTGCCGTGCCCGACTATTTCACCCACAGCCAGCCCAATGTCCTCCACGCTGCACGGAAAGCCGGCGCTGATCTTAATGCCATGCTTTCGCGTGAGGTGGGACAGATTTTCCCCATTTACCATGGAGTCCTAAGGACGCCGATCGGCGAGACACCGGCAGGAGAAAAAAACACACAAATAAAAAAACCCAAAGACTAAACCCTCAACTAAGGTGAAAACCAACCCATAAACCAGATTAAATTAAATATATATAACTAAGGAGAAACAAAGCAAGAAAATCGCTCAAACAGCCACTCGCTCACACACGCTCACACACACTCACTCCCAGCATGCACCGAGAGAGAGAGAGAGAGATTACATTTGTCTAGCAGTATGATGTCAAATTTAGGACATTTTAAGATGTGGGTCATGAAACTAAAAGAATGAAATAGAATGAAACATAACTTATTCTGGATTATACAAACCTGAAGACTGGTATGTAGAGAGGTTTTCAAACGCACGCGTTTCAATTATGAGAGATAAATACGATAAAAAATTATTATTTATCGGATTATCTGTTATTATTATCAGATTATATATGGTGCCAAAGTGTTTAGGGAGTCTTTGGTGCTTGGACTCTACAGCAAGATTTACAATGGAGGGGCGTCTGATCCGTGGCAAGATAGCCATCCCAGAGGAAAGAATAACCCACAGAATAACATTCCCCCCCAAAATACATTTTAATGCAAAGTGTGAATGAAACTGGTAACAAATGATTAATGATGGCATATGCTTCTAAGAGATGAAGCATAACAGGGAGCAAGACAGACACTGGAGTTTAAGTGATTACAATCTGTGATTTACAATGAATGATTAGGATGAACAAAAGCTCTGCAATAGGTCATGGGCAATCTGAGCCTGCCCTAACTATAAGCGAAAGTCTTTATCTTGACTGAGGTGACTGTGTCACTCATGGTTAGCAATCTAGCAGCTGCAACACAATAGAACAGCAGCAGAATGGAAAAAAACTACAGTGCTACCTACAAAGTGTTTCTAGCTATGTCTTATGTTATGACTATATTGGAATATACTATATGTAGCATTTTGCGAAGCTCGACAGTCCATAAAAATACAAGACAACTTGTTAGACACTACAATAAGCTTTAAAACAAACAAATCAAGGCGATATAAAATACATGCCAAGCTGAGTCTTGCCACTTTTACTCTGAGTAATGTAGCATCACAGTTGTTGGGGACTCTGTTTTCTTAAGTTACATTAAACTTTCCTCTGCTGTGGGAATTGTTATGAAGACGGGGCTTTTCCAATCAAAGGTCTTTTTCATGAGGTAGTGTGCATTCGGCCAGCAAACTCTGAACTTCTTTCTGCCTGCTTGCACACAAAACCAATTGGGGGCTGATGAGGCTTCTTCCTCGTTGGGCACCAGCTGTTTTGCAGCTGGAGTAGGTATTGGAGGGAACCCACTCCTTATAAGCAGAAGGAACAGGGTTAAAGTCAGAATGGAGAGTTAAATCAATGGTTCAATTAGAATCCACTAAATATTTCCCACCATTGTTATCACCCATTACATTGTGTATTATTCTTAAACCACCCAAAAGCTTATTCTTGAATTTGAATGACTCTCCTTCACATTAAATCCACCCTGAAATGTGCTTGCCGTGGCCCACGGTGACACTACGGCACAATATCTCGAGATGTCACGAGAGCAAGCCCTAAGTCCATTCCAGACCTCCCGTTATCATTTTGTCAGCAGCAGAAAGAATAGTTTCAGTATTGAGACATCCTCTCTCTCTCTCTCTTGAGTTAAGGACTATAAAGACCTGTGGATATGTAAATCGCTTCATCATCATCGTTGATAAAATGGTATTATGTTGTCTGAATGCTGCAACTTATGACTGTACACTGACCGAAATGATAGAAATCAGTCAGACTAGCAATCTATGTTAGCTGTGGCCATCGACATTATCCCCAGTGCTGCTCCCACCACAACCACAGCTATTTTAGGCACCACATAAATAAGCGTAAAAGAGCCGGCTATAATTACTTCTACTTTATGCACCATAACTCACTTCAGCCTCATTATATTCTACACTGAAACTAGTTAAGGTTATCTCCATGCCGGAATTAAAATCTTCATCTTTAATGACTCTGTTACTCATCTGTATTTATAAGAATATCCTCCATGCCGAACAAAGTGGTGCAAACTACCTTTGGCAGAGGAGGGAAAGAGAGGGCAGTACTTTCTTTCTGTAGTTCAGTAACATGTTGCTGTTGCTATTATTTAAGTTTCTCCCATGTTACTTCTCTATGAATAATTTAAATAAAATACTAGAATAGCTTCCAAAAAATGCCTGAGTGCTTTTTGAGAACATTCAAACTTTTGTGGATTTTCAAGCACAGAGATCATTTTAACAGGATCCAAATTAACTCCATAGATACACAGTTAAGCAGCCTGGGTTAAATATTCATTACACACACAGAGGTCATGGATTTGTTAACTCAATGGAACAATACTAACAACAAAGCAGCCAGAAAGCCAACATCGTCTGAATCGGTTCATGAAGGAAGTGGTCATTAAGTGAGAGTTATTACAAACAAGGGTTCTTCACTTGATTCAAGCACAATGTTTGGGTACTGTTCCAAACTCATTTGGCTGTTCTGGAAGAAAAGTGTTGATCCTTTGGAATAATGGCCGGATCTATGAACTATATGACATGAAGTCACAATGGAAATAATAACAGAACCACACAGACAGGCCGTCAGGGCAAGGGGTTCAGTGCATGCATGAGATTGCATGAACTGTATACTTATATTAAACAATTAAATTACATTATTTGAATAACAAAATACATCTATTTTGTCTCTATTCAAGTAGAAATGATAATCCTAAAGTGTAGAATACTTTTAATATGGTTAAAGAAAACCCCCAGAACATGTTATCCAAGTAAAGGTATAAGCATCCACATAATGAGGCTTCCAAAAGTACAATTTAATAGAAGAGACCATTTTATGATACTAATGTTTTCTCTCTTGGACTATATTCATTCCTGTGATGTTGCAACTGGAAAAGTTGAAACTCAATTAAATTTCTTAATGCACAGCTGCAAAGACCAACCTACCTTCACTGTTTACCAGTCCACTCTTTTCACTAGTTACCAGTCTGCATCCCTTCACTGGTTTGCAGTCCGCTCCCTTTACTGGTTGCCAGTCCTCTCCCTTCACTGGTTACCAATGGTTGTCTAAACATTTTATATTTGCACACAGTGCAGCGAACAAATCAGGTCCAGTCTATATCCAGAATGTGGCCTTATTTCCCTGCACGCTCACTCCGAATGAGCTCCCCAATGACATCAGGACAGCAGAAAGCCTCTGCAACTACACACTTCTACTGACCATACCTGGACTTTATATGTAACCATTTAGAAGTGTTGTAGCACTTTGAAATTTTGCTTTCTTGATTTGTGTTGTTCTGGGTAACCTCTTGGTTGAATGGACTTGGAAGTCGCTTTGGGTAAAAGTGTCAGCCAAATGAAAAGTGGAAATGTGATTGGAAGAGTTTCTTTCAGCACAAAATAAATATATAATTAAATACCAACACATGCTTGTTTTGTTTTCATTATACATTGAATAGTACTTCATCAAATACATTTTATTTGTACTTCTGTAAATATTAAAATATTGTAAGAAAATGAGGACACAGTTAACAGACGTCTTTCCATTTAATAAATATGATTCGAAATTCCTTAAACAATTACACAAAGCACAGTTGAGATCAAACAAAAACATTGCAACACCGTCTGTTCTTATACAAAAGCTGTACAGTAATAAAACTTTTTTTTAATATTTTATAAATATTTGTCTAAAAAAATAATAATCTTGCTAATTCTGCAGGAGGAAGGAGTTAGGGAGAATGACTGAGGGAGGAAGAGGAAAAAAAGAGTAGATCAAAGCTAGTCCACATCTACATTCAGCTTTCAGGTGCCGTCACATCACAGCTCCCACTAACCAGGAGGTGAACTGTACTTTCCCCGTGAGAAGCAGGGTCAGAGGGGGCTCTTATCATCACAGACCTCCTGATCGGTCTGGCAAATGACATTTTGGGTTCCTTGGGTATGAGGTTTTAGGCAACAACATGTCTCCCTCCAGCTGTTAAATTCGATGCCGGACGCCCCTCAAGTGCTAAAATTTATGTCCACAAGTGTCAGTGAGTGTGCATCTTGGGAACCATTCATCTGATCTCCTTCACACTTAGTGTATTGCTGGGGACCCAAGGAGGAGCGGCGCTGAAGTTGGCTCAATGCGACCTATCGCTATCAATAAACATTGGGCAGACAAGCAATAGCGCTTTTCTTCAGCAGTGGGGGTGGGCCCCTACTCATCTGGCTCTGCAACTGTAGAAACATGGCGGACGTTAAGAGCACCTGCTTCTTTTCTTGATATGAACAAATAATAATAATAATGACTGATTTACAGAATTAAAAAACTCATTATACTCGGGTCTACTCATTCGAACCCAAATTGATTTGTTTAGTCAACTAATTTATTCAAAATGAACACAGTCTTCAAGCTCCTGAGGTCCTGGCCCACTTTCCTCCGTTGATTGTCCAATCTTGTACATTAAGCAACATTCCACTCAACGATTTACGTGATGCACTGGTTTGAACAGGTAAACATTCCACGAGTTTCTTGAAGTATTTCCACTGTGGAGCGACCAGGGAACACCCTCATTGGATTTCTTTTTAAACTTGCAACCCTTGATATTATTTCATTAATGGGAAGTCTGTCCTCCCCTGATATCCCCTTACATCTCATGAGGTAATTCACTTGCATCCCATCTAAATTCAATTGCTGTATACTTCTCTTCCCTTGGCATTGTGTTCAGTGGAGGAAAAGCTGCCAGTGTGTGCTGCAAGTGTCTCTACATTAGTACTCTGTAAAGACCCTAGTTACATTCTCTATTGATTGTGTTGTGGGTTTCTCTCCTGGGGAAAAGTCTCTACAACCACAACTGAACACTTGTAGGAAAGCGCATCCGCGGATGACAAAACCACACCATCTCTATAGGCACATCTCTATAGAGCAAAAAGAGGGAAAACTAAAGCGGTTTGAAAGGCATTAATCGGGCAGTTACTTCTGTCAGATTTAGTGCACAAAGTACCGACGGGCTGGACAGTGTAGCATGGTAGCATCTGCGCTCTACTTCTCCTGCTTCTACACTGGGATTTAATGAGCTAGGGTGAAGATGGCTGCTACTCAAGAGCGGGTCGGGACATTAGCCTGAATGTGTCACCAAGCCTTGAGCTTGGCTGGGCACATTACATATTCAAGAACTTCTTCTTATTCCGTCCAATAGCACGCTCTCAATGTGTCTTGGTCCCAATAAGCTCTTTACGCCTCCGTCTCTCTATTTCTACTCTGCCTTCAGAAGGGGCGTTGGCTTTGATCGGGGGGGAGGGGTGGAGGGTGGAGGGAGGAGGGGGAGGGGGCTGCGGATAATTTAGGAATTCTTTTCTCCCGTTACTCCTGTTTCGCCCTCCATTTCCTGAATGGTTTAATACTAGTAGGTGATCACTTGCAGCCTGAAGGTGCAGTGTAGCATCATAGCCATTGAGTGGTCACTAATTCTAAAGCACAAAACATTTTAGAAATTTGTTTGTATTACGAATAGTACCAGAAGCTTTATATTAACATGAAAGGTTATATTTATACAGAAAACCAAACAGTATTTCTGTTAATAATTTAAACCCTGAAAAAAAGGAAACGTCAGTAGAAAATGTGTATTGTGCCATTAATCAGCTTTCCATGAAACAATGGACAAAAAGCTTTGAAGTACCCTATTCACATTTCATAACAGCTTTTCTGTTTAGTATGACATTTGTTAATAAAGTACACAAATTTATAACAGACATTCATGATTTACAAAATAAATGTCTAATTCACTTTGATAACATACTTGAGTATATTCATATGAATAAATAATACACTATTGCTGATCTCTGAATATGAGGCAAAACCATGTGGTTATTCTATTTTTTACCTTCTATATATCATGCTGGTGTTTCCCCTGAAATATATCTAAATTGTATGGATTATGGCACATATGTTGAAAGAAAATCAAAACCTGTATACAGTTTCTTCTGGGTTGAACAGAGCACAGGATGTGTCAGCAAGGTCCAACATGCACAGGTATAAAGCTCAAAACCATTATGTCCCAAATGATAAAAAAGATGCAGCTGGAGTGGTAATCCAGTCCAGAGCTTAGACGACGTACGTAGGGAGTTCTGTGGAGAATTTCACGTGTGCATGAGGTTTTATACACCCTGGGGATAGAAGGAAAAAGAGTTTGTAACACCAGCTAAATAAACAACCAGGTGGCTTCACAGTACACAAAAATCTAAATATTAAAAATGCATTTATGAATTTATAGATTTGGGCCACGTGGGGGCAGCCAAACATGCTTAAAACACCACTTCAGATATATTCATGAAGAAAACCTGAAAAACTTTTTAGACATCCAGCAAACATGGAGCAGCAGTAGTTTTCAGTTGTAGTGTGTTAATTGTAGTGTGTTAAGATATATCTGCAAGCAATCTCTAACTAGCATTAGCTCTAAAAATGTAAATACATGCTACATTTCCTATTTATAGTGCTCAACAAATATTGCGTAGTTTATCTCGTCCTGAAAAAGACTGTATTCAGAAATGTATTAATAAGTTAGGATTGTAACGTCAGGCTAACACAATCAAACATCATATGAGAATAATACAGGTGGGTGACAAATTATATGAAGAACCTCAATTAATCAGATGAGATGAATAAATGGCCAATGTGTCCTTAACAACAGCTCAAAAAGATTTACTAAATGCTTGAATGCATATGAAAACAATTGATCATGTAAGATGCCTGTACAGCATCAGATCTCAACCCAGCGTTAGACCAGTGGGGACTTTGGAGCTAAGTATTTCCCTTTTTTCAACTTATTTGTCACTCATCTGTATCCTCAGTTGATTAGAGGAACTGAGGGGATCAATGAGAAGCAGCAGTTTTTTTATCATCATACTCATTTGTGCTTAGCTGTCATTCACCCCATGACCGGACCCCATTTCTGAGAAACACACAACAAAAAGCACAGGATGAGTCCTATGAAATCACAGGCACAATGGTGTGAAATAAGCAATGGACGAAACCCACTGGAAAAGCAAGGCAGTGTGCATGTCTACCTATGGGCCGGGAGTTCAACTCTGAGTCCAGATCCTCCAAAGAATGCACCAACTCCCGCTGCGAGCTGGCTGTGCCCTCTGTTGGATTAGCTGGACTCATCATTTCTTGTTCTTTTTCGTTCTGCATCTGCGCATAGACGTTGAGGCCTGGGATCTTCCTTGAGGAAAGATTTATAGTGAGGCAAACGGATAGACAGCAGCCTAACTAAGACAAAGAGAGCAAGGACACAACTACAGGAGCCATCTGCAACCACACAACGTTTCTTATTCTCCCGACTTGTTTGTAACGTTTGATATTATGATGAAGCACACATGAACGTTAATCAGTTTTTACTGCCAAAAGTACAAAAGTACAAAATGTTAAGTCTAAAAAGCCGACTTTTTGCATTGTCTCTGTACATCTTCATGATCCTTCATGCCCTTTTCCTTTGAAACTACACTACATAATTATCTAACATTTCTGAAAGGTCAACTGGCCACGTTCAAAGGGCTTGTTATTGATAGCGGCTGAAGCCTGACTGACATTTATTTAGCAAAGGACGACCTGACAGAAGGACCTCAAACCTTGGGACGCCATGACACCTTTCACCATCTCCCTAGCACGTACAGCACGACGACTATATACACACAACATTTCTTGAACTCTTTACCTCTTGAATTTGTAGATGACAAATACAGCTAAACCTACGACCGCCACTGATAACAGCATTAGCATGGCAGAGCCACTGTGGTTCTCGCCGGTGTCCACTAGAGGCGCTGCAGGGACAGGATGACAAGAGCCAGAGTGTAAGCAATTAGACACTCCGACACTACCTGCATTTCCACCTGGCTAAACAAAACTATGAGCAGCCAACAGCATCTTTTAGACCTATTTAATCATTAATCAATCATTTTGGAATACAATATTATGGACTTTATATGAAAAAGCAGACATAATTGTAACGATGCTCCCTCTCTGAATGTCTCTGTGTAGCTACATGGAGGGAGCCAATCACACTCAAGGATATTAGTCAACGGAGGGAGCAAAAAAAATGATATACTTGAATGTCCAATATGGAAGGACTCGATGTAAACTAAGGACATGATGTAAAAGTAATTTCCTAACAGCATTACACTTATCCACATATGTATATCTTCTATGTACAATGTGGTTTCTTTTTCAAACGGTTGTTAAATTGCACTTGATAAATGTGGCCCAAACGAGTCATATTTCAAATTTCATTTCAATTTTCAATTTCATGTACAAAATTAAATAGTGACTGTCGTGTTTGACGCTTGTTCTTAAAATGCTTATGGAAAGGCCATTTGGTATGTGAAGTCAAACATTGAATTATTTCCTTTTTAATTAGACTAGAATAAGTTTTTTCTCAAATAACATATACATATGTGGAACATTTTAATGCGTTGGTGCACATTGTCAGCTTCCATAGGCCAGTGTATTTAGGTCTCCTGATGGTCTGCATGCGTTATCCTGTCCTACTTACTACAGGATCCATAAGGCCCGGCTGGGGAGCACTGCTTGATTACCTGCTGATAGGTGTGCTGCGTACACGGTGACTTGCACCCCCGGCCGCAACATGAACTGGACAAGGTTTTGATTTAAGGCGCTGAGCAGAACCTCTGAGAGCTGTGGAGAAACAAAATAGTTTCATTTTTAGATTTTTATTAAGTAAAGTCATTGCCAAGATTATTAAACCTCAGTCTCATCGAGCTGTCGTTGGAACTCATCATTTAATAACTCTCTTCTGACATTTCAGAGCAATCGGTTTGTTGTCCTGATCAATCATACACAGATCCTACTTCTATAATGTCAGACTGGAAAATAATTGAGCCCAGATATCCCTCGCCCTTGACAGTACTTCCAAAAGCTGAGATACATGCTGAGCCTGAATAAAGCTTTATAAAGGTTTAGCTGGTCACTCGTAGGCAGCACAAACAGATCTTAACACAACATTAGCGTATTTTCCTCTCATTAACTTGTGGCACAAAGAGCAGCATAACTTTTGTATTGTGTTCCCGTTTTGCTGCATCCAAAACCCTTCAAAACAGCTTGAGACATGACCAAATCATGTTACGCACCACAGGGAAAAGACAAGATATTGGGCTAAACAGTTTATTCTGCAGAGCACACAAATTACCCTTGTGATGCACTTTAGACACTGAACATTATGACGGTAATACTTAACTGTACTACTCGTATGAGAGAAACAACCCATCTGTGCTGTCCTGTTCACGTAAGCGTCTTAGTCCATGGGACCTTTCCACTGTGCTGCATAATGCATACAGGACCAAGCCTCACGTGAGCTCCTTCCAGGCTGCCAAGTAACCTTTTGGACTGAGAACGTCCAAGTTTGATACAAATCGGGCCGATTACCGCTGACCCACAGTCTCAATCTATTTCCCCACACAGATCTTTCTTATACTCTGCATAGAGACTACATAAAGCAAACTATATATTATTTTCTCCCTGCAGATCCGAGTTTTTGCTCTGCAGAGGCTTCATTTATCTCATCTGCCTCATTTACCAAATGACTAGTCATTTCTGTAGCACTTAATTATCCCCTTTATACTTCTTAAGTATAAATTTAGCATTTCCTATACCAATGACTTTTTCCCACTGCATACCAGGATCCGTAAATCCGTTCTACATTCTAATAAGCAGTGTGCTGTCACACTTTTAACATGCCAGTGAGGATTTATGGAGGAGAGAGGATCGTCCAGGTGTGAGCGCGGAGGGACAAGGGAAATCAGATTGATTTCCTTCCCAGTTTCCTTCTCTACACATGCCCGTGGTATTCTTCCCACGGAGAGCACATCCAACGATATAATCAGTCATTATCTATTAGCGAGACTCAGAGCTAATTTGGTCCATCTTGATAGGTCGGTGATTTAGTGAACCAATCTAGCATGACAATTTCTTTTTCTGGCTCTTATGGGATCGGGACTTTGGCCAGCCCCCCCAAACCCTCCCAAACACCCACAGGATGGGACTTGAGGGAGCTTAAAAGCTGTTCCCCCTGATAACTTGCTACTACTTGTCAGGTTTATAGATGAGTCTATTGCAGAGATGCCTCAGGCGTATTCTCAAATTAGACCCTCTGAAACACCTGGACATGCTTCAGTAGATAGATACTGACACCTGGTGGAGAAAGGAGAAATTTAACTCTGGTTTCCATTTCAGAGAGCAATTACTGGCCAAACTGCTGCTGGGGAAAAGGATCAGCCCGTGATTCACTAAGACAGAGAAAGGAACTCTAACAAGGACAATGAGGTGGAATCCTTCCACAGGCACAAGTGGGCTGACAGGCTCACCTGATCCAAACGAGCAGAGCCCTTCTCTGCTTTTCCTTCAGTTAGCTGCTTGTCCGGGAGAAGAAAGAACTCTGCTGCTGTGGGGAGACCTGGGAGGAGGGTGACCAGCAGCTGGTTCTCTCTTACTCCTGTGGCCTGGAGAGGAATACAAAAACGAAAAGTGGACCCATTCATCCAGCATAGTCTGCCATGAAATGCTGTCTTTGATTTATGTCTGTCTTTACTGGAACTTTTACATTACATTTTTGCCAATTTTGGACTTTAATTATTGTAGCAAGTTCTGTGAGATTTCTTTTGTTTCAAGGTTCTCAAAATAGAAAAGAGATGTTATCCATTTGAATTATTCTATCATTTTGGATTTATTATTTAACACAAGACATTGTGTTTAAAATAAACATAAAACAATATTTAGTAAAGCTGTAAATTTTTTGGATTCAAACAAAATCAATCTTTTTGAATGAAATACTCACTTATTATTTGTTGAAACATATCTTGTAAAAAAAATGTCAATCGAACACGATGTCTCCCCCAAGACCGTGCCGTTAGTGTCCCATGTGAAAGCAGAAGGCAGCATGATGGTAGCGATGTGCCAGACTGTGATGTTTTACGAGTAGTTTTGTTCTAATCTACAACATTAACCTAATTTTAGGTCAGTTTTCCCTGGAAGTAGACAATCAGCACATTTACTAACCGTACTATACCCTACCAACCATATTCATAAACGTCATTAGCTGCATCATGTAGCTGAACTGTCTAGCTTGATGCATACATGTGGATGTTTTACTTGTTCTGCCATGACAAAAGGACAGTGTGTCATTGGATCCTCTACTTCCTGTCCCAGCTCACTGACTGAGGTGAGGAACCGTGTTATATTTTCTGTTCTTTGTTGATGTGTGTTCTGCCTTGCAGGCTGGGGATGTCATGGAAAAATGATGTCTATAAAAAATAACAAAGCAGACATGTTCACTGAAGTCAGAACAGTCAGGTTTATTTCTGGCATCGATTTTGATTTGGCGGCATCAAAAAGTGTGAAATATATGATGCAAGGAGTAGAATGCTGGCTGCAAGGAAATAGAAGTCACAATGCAAAATGTGTACCTGACATGGCATGTGTGGGTTCATGTCTTACACTTGCCAGGCCACTCTGAGCGTCCTCTCAGGTCAGTGGAGAACACATTAGGCACATCCTGATATTTATTCTCCTGTTCAACATCCACAACCTTGTTACCACATGACCCTGAACTCCCACAGAGTGTGATCCACTGCAATCAGCGTGCTCTTGAACTGTATTTCCCCCTGTCCTCTCGCCTTGCCTTGTCATTTATCATCATAACAGTCACAAAGATATCTTGAAGCCTGAGAGAGGTCACGCTGGCCTAATGGCACGTTAGTGGTCTAGTCGAGCGCTGACAGCATTTACCGGACCAAAGCAACGGATTCTATGAAAAGACCTGAGAGAGCTTTACCTGGATCAGAGCGTTCTTGATGACTCTGCTCACATCCAGCCTCCATTCTGCAATATCAGGGTTGTGGTCGTCCAGGTTTGGTGAAAAGGCAAGCAGATGAGAGCGGAAATATTCTGCGGGGTGAGCAGTAAATGTGTGTAAGCTGCCTTTACTCCTCATCTGTCAATACATCCAGAGTTCAGCCTTTAGATTCAGATCATGTGCATGGAAATATGGCACCGCAGAGAGGAATATTCTGTTGATTATTGCGACTGAAGTCTCATTATCGTTGTTCCGTTTCAGGTGTCATGTAATGGCCACAGTACCACTTGTATAGCAAAGCCATGAGAGATCAGACCATCAGACAAGCTGTTCATGAGCCATCAGTTCATCCATTTTATATATCTAGGTATATAATTTCTGCATGGTGGTAGTTATTGTGACGGGACAAGAGGAAGTTGTACAAAGAAGGACAAAGCCTATGTAGAAAAGGAGGTCAAACAAACTTGAGAAATACAATATAACCGATATGTTTGGACCAATGAAGAAGTTCAGATCTATCGGTGTGATGAGATATCGTGTTAGTGCAAAGAACACAGAGCAGATTGAGTCTCAGAGCTGACTCACCATGGATGGCGATGTTTTTTCGGTCCTGCAGAACAGTACTCCCTGCAGACACCTGCACTGTGACTGTACTTACGCCTTCCCGGGGGAACGTGCACGCCATGCTACCCTCCAGGGTGATTACTGGCTGCTGGGGGACAAAGAGAAAGACAGGTAGAGGAGGTAGGGTTTGGGCCAGGGACACTGCTGTTATTCACACACTCTTAAGCACACAGACAATCTCCAATTGTTCATCAAACAGCTCCTCGTAATGTTGTGTTTTATTACAACTACTAATACTAACTGATACGTTTCTGTTCGTAGGCCACTGATGGTGTTGAAAAAACACATGAGAACAACCATTACAACAATTATGAAGACAAGTAGTAAGTGTCCCATTTGTACACAAAGGGCTTCCAGCGCACCTGTTGTACAAGATGGAGTTGTGTAAATGTCGGAATAATCTCAGTGTTATAAAGTTATAGAACCTCACCTTTTAAAACATTTTAAAGGGTTAATTTATTCAGATTAAAAATATATATATTTTCTCACACAATGTGAGCAGGTTTCAGAGGAATTGAATTAGGCATTAAAGTAACTCCCAATTTGTGGTTTATTCATTACATAATGAGCAATGATGATCCAAATATTATATTATATATAAATATTATAGGATATATGATAATATTATATAACAGAAACCCTAATTCTTTGTACAAGCTCAAATTGCTGCTCCAATCCCAATATAAAACTACCACATTTCTACCACAGATATATTACTATTTGAATAGAAATATTTTCATATTGATTAAAGAGATCTTTTATCATTTCCTTTAAAATAGATTATTGATGATAGCACAAACTGAAAAAAGCGGGCCAGTGAAGGAACATTTGTGTCATTTAGCTGACGCTTTTATCCAAAGCGACTTACAATTACAGCAATGTGCAAGACCAAACTAAAGGGAAGAGATCCCTACACACAAAGACAACCATTCACACAGAGCCAAGGGAAAAATTCAATGAGCATAACCTCCCATTGTTATATATATGTTGTAATAACAATGAACTGTTATTTAAGCTGATATGACACTAATAGAGCTGAAATCATAATCCACTATCTGATATTCAGATGTGACCTTTTGAATATAATGACACAAATCCTACATTTTATTGCTGATCCTTTAATCTACGCGGATCAAGTCCAAACTATCTGCATGACAAGATACTACTAAGGTGCATTAAAAGCTTTTAACTGCGTGGGATCGATCTGCTTAGCCTGGCAAGAAGAAAGAGTGAGAGATGCACTTCACTGGCTGTCAGTAATCGGTGTGTCTCTGATATGTCAGCATGCCCACAATGCAACCATGTGTGCAGCCTAGGCGAACAAAATAATGATGCTCCACTTTCGCAGCAGAAGAGTCAGCACACTGCTTAATTACAAATGGGGGGGGGGGGGGGGGGAGCTTGAGTGTACCTCCGTGTTTCCAATCCACCAGATGTAGGTGACTGTTCCCACTTGGCTGGGCCACAGGACAGCAGTCAGGTTCACTTCCTTATTCCTCACGGCCACAAAGGGAGCCGAGAGATGGATGTACTCCAGCTGACCTACTCAGACACACACGTTCATTACAGAGTGAATGCAGAAATATGGACAAAAAAAGGACAGAACGGCTTTTTCTTCCTTCGACAAATAAATGTGGGTTTTCAGTCGGGGAAAGTTGAGCTCCGTACTTGGACTGTTGGCTGCCATATGTGTGTTATTTTTCACCCGGTGCCTAAATTGGCTCTATTTGTTCAGCCGGCACGTAGGATCGACAGATTGGTGGAAGCAACGATGCTTCCGGATCAATACATCAGCTCTGTTACATCTGTCACCCCCGAACAAGCCAGGAGCGGTCAGCAGATTGCGCCGCGGTTTGAGTGGAAGTGTAATGCGATTTGTTCCATCCCACTTGTCTGTGTGCTTATGGAAGACGAGCCTGTTCTGTGAGGTGAAAGCTTTTAAGAAAGCTTTTAAGTGGAAAGCTGAAAGAGCCCCAAGCATGAGCGGAAAAAAATGGAGATTCTCCTATCTAAATAAATACATATGCACATTTAGAATACAAATCTCAGAAATCCCCTCAGCCTCTCACATGTTACGTGCAGGTAGAGCGTGACAGCCTCTGAGCCGAGGCTGTTCTCCCCGGTGGCAGTCACCCGGTAGATTCCCACAGCCTTGTAGATGTGTTTGATTCCGTCCTCGATGGAGCTCACGTTGGAGTATGTCAGAGCCTGGCCGTCTCCAAAGTCCAGCGTGATGCTTGTCCTCGCTCCGTCGCCCTGCACAGGCAAACACTCTCAGGGACTGTGCAGCTTTGCCCTGTTGTCTCTCACGGAGGGGCTCAGAGTACTCTGTCCTCTCCCTGAGGTCCTGCTCAACATAACGTCTAAACTGGGGGGGACAGTGTCTGATTTATTTACTGAATTAATTTGCAAACTCACGACTTATCTTAGCTAATAAAAATGTGTAATGCCTTCTGAGCGAAATCGATAAACTTGAGGAACCAGGACCAAATATTTTCTTTGCATTATTGTGAATGCATTACCCATCCTCCTCTGCTTCATACTGGCTTTCTCTGATATTCTTACCCTAACCAATCAGGCATGCCATACCAATCATAGAATTTGTCATTTGGCCAACAGAACGTGCCATAAATATTAAGTCTGATACATTCAATGATCTGTTTTGTATTGTTTTGTGTCATTTGCTTCAGGATAGGATATCATTTCTGTCAGACTAATTTTACTGTCTCATTTATTATGAATAAAGTTCTTTCAGAAAGTGAGGGAGCAGATAATTGCAGGTATTATAAAAAAACTGCAAAATGATGCTTTATAAATAAAAAAAGGTAATGAATGAAAAGAAAAACCCATAATATAAAGAGAGACAACCCTTTTCAGTTGGAGTCTCAAATGGGTTAGAGCCCTCTCTGTCATTAGAGCGGCCGATGGGGGAAACGATCTATGGGCCACAGGAGATTATTAATTTCTTTTCAGCAGCAAGAGTGAGAGATGGCCCAGTCTCTAGCTCTCTTAGCACATCCATGGTCAGTGATGCAAGAAGAGCACGTATTTATAAGCAGGATTATCAGCTCAGCTTTACATTTTCAAATGAATAACTCAAACAACGATAACCCAACACAGTGGCTCACAGAAAGAAGGTCCTGGGTTCTAATCCACCCAGTGGCCTTTCTGTGTGGAGTCTGCATGTTCTCCCCGTGTCTGCGTGGGCTTTCTCTGGGTACTTGGGCTTCCTCCCACAGTCCAAACACATGCTAATGGGGTTAGGTTATTGGTGACTCGAACATTGCCAGTAGGTGTGTGAACTCCATGTCAGAGTTGAAGAGGATAATGTCAAAGGGCCTCTGGTGTAAGTGTCACTTGGATGAGCCAGTCTGATTATAGGAAATACTGCATTCCAAATGTCAGTCTCTAAACTCACATTTACATTGTGGATGTAAGAACCTGGTGTTCATTTGAACTTGTGACAAGAACAGAAAACAGCTTACCTCCTCCAAAAAGACAAGAAAGGTGATGTTGGTGCCCAGTGTGGCTGTCAGCGTTCCCTCTCTGGTGACCAGGTGGAGACCTTTGGGGGCTTGGATAGGACACTGCTGCCTCTTGGCTTTGTACTCCACACTGACTCCAGCTGTGCAGTTATTAGAGACCAACTTCCTGTAGCTGGAGGAGAGAAATGACAGAATATTGATGATGTGCAATGCTAAAAGACATCATCAAAACATCATCAACAGGTTAGAGAGTTGAGGTTATGTTGGAGATGTCTATATTATGTAACCGAGATATCTACTGTCATACGTACAAGAATGTACATACTAAGTACAAAGTATTTCAATTATATGTGCATGTGACACCTTATCTTAAGAGTTCCATCTCATTTGTCATTTGGTTCAATTTCAGCGTGTGTCAATTCATACTTTGTTTTTTCAAAAGAAACCCCTGTCTTCACAGGAAACTCTGTTACTTACAAGCGACACAACAACTTAGGTTAGGTTCAATGAAAAATACTTTCTTTAAAATATGGTGAAATAATTAGTTGTCAAAAGATGTGATATACGGCGGTACAACCCGTTAGTGAACAAACAAATGATGCAATAGCAAACGTTCAGACAGGAAGACCATCCCCTCGTGCTCGGCTCGTAGGCCTCTCGCTCCTACTGCTCCCTCACCAGCAGCACATATTCTATACTGACTGTCGCTTTGGGAGGAGTCACAGCCTCCATGATCTGTTCATCAATAAGCCCAGTTTGTGGTGGAGGACCCATTCGGGGTGAGTTTGTTCATTGTGCGTTTCCGCCCATTCCTTGATGGCTCCAGGAAAGTGAAGGAAACTTCACGTTGCTTGCTCGACTCGGCCTTCTGAGCCTTGATGCCCAACACTAAGTTGTTTATTCAAGGTTTAGTATTACTGCATGTGTCACGTTTCTGAACTGACAAAAATGGATTCCTCTCCTTACACTGCAGTTAAATAAAAATATGTGAAAATACATTATATAAACCCAGGAGAAGATGCCAAATGAGTTTGATTCACAATTTATAACTGATTCCTGATTGCATGAGAAAATCTTCCACAACAAAAAGCAACTGATTGTCACACATTGTATCACTTACAGAGGTTCCCGTAGGAATTGCACAAATAGACAAAGTAGTCAGTTATTACGCGTTTTGTCATAAGTGAACAGAGGCCAAAAAAGAGGCAAAAATTCTGCAAAAGGTTAAGAACATCTTTTTCAAAGTTGGATAGCACGAAGGTGTGTGCTTACCCGGTGCTGTTCAGGAATGTCATCCCTGTGGTGCAACTCCTGGACATTGTTGATGGATGGAACCAAAAGGCAGGGGTGCACTTTCCATTGGTTCGTCTCTCGTAGCCATAATCACTGTAATAATCACAGTGGACAATAAAGTTATCCACTGAGGAAGCACTGAAACCGATCACACTCATACAATTATAAAATGAGAAACAATCTTTTCAGTGTAGCAGGTACCTTTAATTAAAATGACCAATAATTTTGACCAAAAAAAACGAACTAATGAAAAATATGCATTTCAGGCCGAAAAATGTTGCTTTCGCATTGTGGATATTGTTGTTTCAGAATTGTGGGAAAAAAATACATGTAAATCGAATACCGTTTTGCGTCCACAGAAGTAACAGTGACTTTTCTTTGCTTTTAAATAGGTTCTTTTTAAACATTACCTACAAGTTGTTGTAGGCAGAGCACTGTGTCCCCGAAATGAGAGGGACAGATTGCCCCAATTAGTGCGACATGCACACAGACGCAAAAGTGTTGGGATTGTTAATGAAAGCAATTAGCTTGGTGATTTATGTTTTTTATGGTGCTTATTCCGAGAGCAGCGTGACTCGAGAGACCCGCAGATTTATGTCCAAAGCTGGAAATAAAATCAACCCTAATATAATTTAATTAACACCAGAAAGAAAGCAGGATGCGGAATGTAATGATGTGTATCTACACTTTTAAAGGAAAGAGTCACTTGTCGTCATTTGCATTCGGGTGAAATTATTTATTAGTTTCCAGCGACAAATACACACACAATATTTTTGAACTGCCCAAAGACCTCAGAGTAGTAGTTGTATAGACATTTGGTATTTAGTGGGTGAATGTGTTTTTCAAACAATCAACTTTTTTAGATTGAGGCCTTTCCTAAAGATTTTAGTAGTCGCCGCGATAAATTTGCTATATGTTTAAGTAACTGGTCTCTTCATGTCATCTCCTCTCAGACATGGGAAAAGAGTTGAAAGCTGAGCCTTCTATTGTGCCACAGAAAAATCAATGGTTAAGCCATGGCTTGTTAACGTTTGGGGTTCTGAACTGGGAGGATCCGGAGGGAAATATGGTGTATAGTGCAGCGTGCAAAAGGAGTAAGTATTGGGAGACCCTCAGTTTAATATTCACAAAACCCCTCTGTTCCCCCTTTCTTTGAGGTTCTCATGATGGCATCACTCAACAGAGGCTGTTTAGGTCACATCCACCAGCACGCATATACATTCATTATTTGGGGCGATGGTGGCGCATGGAGTGTAGTGCGCTGGGAGCCACAAGGTTTGTGGTTTGAATCCCAACTGCCCCGTGTGCCATGATGATGTGTTCCTGAGCAAGACACCTAACACCTAATTGCTCCCCAGGAAAAATGTAACTTATTGGTATAATGCACTGTAAGTCGCTTTGGATAAAAGCATCAGCTAAATGATAATGTAATCATTTCCTGCACATATTATAGACAGCTACTGGGAAGTGGTAGAGATAAAAAAAAAGAACTGTCAACATAATGAAAAGTGAGGCAAATATTCCCCAAAAATACAGAATACTGAAGATATGATGAAATAAGTAAACTCACCATTCAAAGTCAGCCTCTGTACAATCACAGGGGCCCGATGTCATCGAAACAGAGTACGTCTTTCCCATAACGCACCTGGACGTAGGCTTCAGCTTTCGGTAGATTCTTTTCACTCCCATGAGACACGGCTCACCCTGCAGGCCCAATTCAGTAGCGAACCAGAAGAAGAGAGTTTAAAAAATGAGCTGCTTTTGTAACTGGCCACCATTAATAATTCACACAATGCAACCAAGCGTGTTTGTGAAAAGCTGGGTTGCCTTGCATCACTGTTCAGCGAATATTTACGCCATCATGCTGCATCGTGTTCTAAACTCAACAAATGTTCCTGCGTTGCAAATGTAACACTGGAGATTGTGCTGCTTCAGTTCTTCTTTTTTGTTTTTTCAGGACATTGACATGATTGAATAATCCATTTTTAGCCTGAAATCTAGGTGTGAAAAGTGAATAGAAAATCAGATCGCTCTCAAAAAACACTGCATCTTCCGTGCTACACTGGTGCTTTGTTCACATGGCCAGAACCTTCTTTTTTTGCGCATTAGGTGTCAGTAGTGAGATGCTTAAAAAAACGGGCCATGTGCTCAAATAGCACAACTCCTGCAAATGTTCTCAACTTTAAATAAACGGACTGTTTTGAAGCCTTGTTGAGATTATTTTTGCCGCAGACTAGGATCTGCAGTACCTCTAAATATGGTCAGATAGTCCTATAATTGGCCTGGACCCTCCTCATCTTCCTTATTATATATTTTGATCATTAGCCTGCTCTGAGCATATGGGTGTCTTAACCAATTACAGGATGGGATCATAACTAAAGGCTTTCTGGCTCTGCTTTAGGCCCAGCCAGGTTGAGAGGTTTTGGGAAAGTTTTAAAGTATGTTTGGGGCTCAGTGTTGGTTCATTTGGAGCATCAGCAGAAAGACAGAAAAATCTGCATAAGTGCTCTGGGAACTGAGAAATGTCCAGGGTTAGTTCGCTCACCATGCAGCCAGGCATAGCCTGAGGCTCCAGCCGGATGTCCATCTCAATCTAACATCTGTATTTCTCTTTTCTAGTCCAGCTTCTCAAGGCGATGTAACACTACATCATTTATTTATTTAAGTCCATTGATACACTGATCGTAGGGGGCTATTGTGCAAGGGGCCACCTGTCCAGGACTAACATTTGTATCCATTCAAAAGCAATTTGGTCTTTCCCAAGGAAAGATCAACTTGGACTAATGGAGCCGAGGATCTAACGATCCTCTGATTGGTGAACGATACCGCTCCACCATGCTGCAGCAAGACAAAGTGCCCGTATGTGATGGTGATGAGAACGGGTTGGCTGTGCTTACTGGAGGACGTGTAACACTGTAGTACCACAAGAATAGTCGTTGTCCAATACCATTCAATAAATATGGTCTATTATATGAAACAAAGCACAACGCTATATGTGTTAGTAGTGCACTTCAAAATCTGCAGAGAGATAAGCTTAAGGATGGGGTCAATACTTCAATAAAATGGAGGTCAACTGAGATATTAAGATTCAATTGCTTTGAAAATATCTTTTCATAAATTCATACACATATGTGCAGAATCTCATCAGTGATCTAATGATAAAGGTGATATTTGTGTGTGCTGACTCTTCTAACACTGAATGGAAATAGACCCTGTGCAATTCAATAGACCTCCAGGATTTAACAATGGTATGGGTTAATTGCAGTAGTTGTGTGCTATAATGGATTTACTACAACTGTGAAGAGTAGGGAACATTACTAAGGGGAACCTGTGTGGGTTAATGTGTGTCAAATTAGTGAATGAGTTGGGAGCAAGAGCTCACTTTAGCGTGAGAATATATTCTGATCACTGACACAAAATTACCACCTCATTAGGTCACCAAAGAAAAAAACATATAGTGATAATTATTAGTGCAGGAAATTATGTCTTGACTGAATAAATAAGCAGTCATTAGGAGTTTATTGAAAGAAAACCTATATGTATACATGAAGAAAGCGCCATTGTGCTAGTAAAGCCATGTTAGAGGCAGATGGTAATATGAAGTGTTTGCATTGGGGCCTATGTTATTTTCTATGACGTTTGCAGAGAAAATACTGTGTGGATTTGCTTTAGCAAAGAGTCAGACAGCCTCCTCAACAAAGTGTTTTGTTAACATTTACATGTCCCGGCATCTGAGCTTTAAGGTGAGATTCCTCCACCAAACAACTGTGATAAGAGCTCTTTGCTGGCATGTACTATACCTGGTTGTGTAGGTGCCACGTCTGATAGTCCGCCTCCGTACACCTCCTATTGAAGATGGACCTGAAGTCTATTTTCACCAGCTGCCACTCTGACCGATGACTTACATGGCCGAATATCCTGGAAAATAGCCATGCGATCTTGTTATATACAAAACAGATAATATATATAATGAGGGATTAAATGTACTGTATATAGATTAGGCTGGCTCTATAGGCTTTCCTTATTCAGCACACCAGTGAGCCGCAATGTTGTACTGACATGTTCCTTTCCCACCATGAACACACCCAGTGGGGTTTATGAGTGGATCCTACATCCTCCTATATCTATAGCACAACATGTGCATTGGCCCACTGCTAATGATACAACCCAATAAATGGACCACAACATTTTGTGGTTGAAGACAACCCCTACGCCTGTGTAACGTTGTGTATACAGTCGCCATTTGGCTTTTAAAAAGTTTCATCTTCTGTAGTCATCATGAAACCATATATACCGTCGGCGCTGGACAAACCACTGCTGGGGGACGGCTACGGGTGAAAATGTTGGGGGGCATACCACTTCAGGCTACTGCTGTTAGCTGCTTTGGGTAGTGACTGATTATGAAGGAAAACTCAATCAGCTGAGGACTTTGAGTTAGTTGAATGTCTTTAAGGGTCAACGTCTCTATGGTAACGAGGGAAGTGGTACAAAGAGGTAGTTGAAGAGACAGAATACGGTCTAGGTAAAAACTTATTTGTATGACTTGTTGCCGACAACATAAAAAAATAATTCCTGTTTACCCCAAATAAGTTGTAGGGTTGTAAATGGGCAACCCTACATATGAGTTATAGGGTTGCCCATTTTTTGACTGATTTTTTGACTGGGGGGTTCTATTCTATTCTATACTACACCTGAACACTGTTTTTTAATTTGAACTTAAGACAAGATTTGTAACATTAAATGAATATATAAAAGTGTGAGTTTTGTTGATGAAGTGATTGTGTTTTCCAAAAGAATGAGCTTTTCCTTCTGAATTTTAAAAATAACAAGAGTTTTTGAATATGATAAAGGCCCCAAAAGTGCAATTGAAGTGGCAAAAAAATAAATAATAATAATTCTTCGGAACTCAAAAGGGCTGCGGATATTTATTAGGGCTCAGGCCCTAATAAATATCAAATTTTAGATGCAGCGATCAAAAACAATCGCCACGGTTATGAGACAGATAAACTTGCAAAATTCAGTGGGTGTGTTTTCCTGCACTGACCCCTCTCACCATTCATACCCCAACCTATTTATCACAATCAATTCATCAATTTGCTCTCCAGGTCCCGGGCCATGACAGGCACTTACTGTAAAAATGAAAACAAATTGATTGAAGAAAACAGTGCATTATGGTTTTATGAAAACTGATGGGGGTTGCGGGTGGAACTTCTCTCTGCAAACCTGCCAGACTTGTCTTTCCACACTGGTTTTCCAACTTCTATTTGGTTCTCGTTGAGACTATTGCTGTATATTTTCCTATTCTCTCTCTCTGTTCCTCCAGTCTCCTGCAGAGCCGACCGTCAGTCTCTCATCTATGGCAGGTGTCTTGAAACATTGATGTAATAGCTGCGCAAACCCTTTGGTGACACATCCCAAAGACCTAAATCTCTGCTGCACTGTGGGAGTAGGGCTGTGCTTACCATATGCACACAGTCCCGCTCTGGGCTATTCTACTGATAAATGTGAGAGAACAGAGGCATCTTCATGATTCTGGTGTCTGAGGACACGCTGAATGAAACGATACTAACTGCTCTTCCTGCTCTTTAATGCTGTCAAAAGTTTAGACCAAAGTTTTTTGTCAGTTTTCTCAGGTATTTTGTCATCATTTTCCTTCATGTTCCTCAAAATGGACTGTCGTGCCATCGCTGGCTGCCAAAGCATTGATCTCCTGTGATCATAATCCGGAGACAGACAGTTTTGATGTTGGGAAGACCTTGAGGGAAATCTTTTTCATCCATAAAGTCCGCAATGCTTAATTGACCGAGCTCAGATATCAATGCATCAGTTAAGGCAGATGAGAGGACACACACACACACACACACGTACGCGCACAGAAATACACACATAGGCTATTTGTAGTTGTTGTTTGATTCACGTTGAGAAATCTTTGTCACTCACGTCATGATTAGAGTCTCCTCCCCAGGCTCTCCCAGCACCCCGTCTACAAACAGAGGTGTGTTGGTGAAGCTGTACTTGTTCCACTGGCGTCCTTCGTCAAAGCTCAACCTGGGAACGCAAACAGATGTTGCACACGGCGCACTGACCCGGCTCCGACTGTGAGAACAAGCTAATGACTCGGAGAGTATTGTAAGGCACTCTGCTCAGTGAACACATCAGCCAAACTAGACTCATTATGGCTTCAAACACAGAAATAAAAAATGGAAAAGATTCCTCCACGGTTGATGGGTTTCTTACTGTGATATGATCATCCCCCAGTTTCTGGACAGATTAATAAGCCTTTGTTTGACTAACTTAAGACCCAGAGCTTCCTCTGAGGGAATTAGTCACGGTGTGACGAATGGCGTCTCCGTCATGATGACTCACCACAGGTGTCGGATGGGAAGCGGAGTGTGTCTTATTGCGACTAAGGCTCCTCCTTGGTCGAGATACAGCAATGCATACTCCTCGTTAAAGATCTGCAGGGACAGAAGAAAAGAGAGGGCTCATTCTGCAGGAGCTTGTTTTTCCGTCTACATGTGTGACACCACCCACTATTTAGAAGTTAAGCAAATCAAGTAATAATAACCCTAAAATTAAAAGTGCCAGGATCTAATGAGGTAAGAGGAACTGCAGGCAGGGGGTGACTCATATCGTTTCAGAAATTTAATGACCTTAAAAAGCTCTGACTAGTGTGTGAGGGTGAAAAAGCTATATGATCAAATCAGCGAGCGAGAAAGGAGGATATTTTTAGTCGTACCAGGGTGTTTAAGTTCCTAGTGAGTGGCTGTGCATCATTGGATAAATGACAATGAGCCTAACTGATGGGAATAATTACAGCTGGGGTCAGAGAACCAGTTCACCTACCCAAATAAAAAGCTTGCCAACTTTTCTTCAATGAAAGTAGCTGTAACACTGACAACCCTTCCAGCCACCCTCCAAAGTATTATTATTCACAAAAACAACAAACATGGCTGTTGTTGTTAATCAAAGTTGTTTAGGTTGCGGCTTGAAGAGTGAAGAGAAATCACAATTCATGCTGAATTCTTGCCATGTCTCACTTGTTAAAAAACATTGGTTGGGCAATGCCCCTCGTGGTAAATACTATGTAAATATTGAAGATGGCAGTGTATGGCAGTACCATCAGTATAATTACAGTCAAAAAGCAGCCTCACCTGTCTCCATGTGTTTCCTGCATCCGAGGCGACGAACACACTGACGTTGGTGCTGGTCAGCTCTGAGCCGATGGAGCCTGGAGGTAACGCGGCAGACAGGCAGACAACAAACTACAGTAAGTGTTTGGGATTAGAGATTAAATGCATCCCAAATAATATTTTAAAAAGCGGTCCCACCAGTGGTGGTAATAAAGCGAGGGGCTTCAGCATGCCGCTGCAGACTGGAGCTGTAATTACAGAGCTCCAGAAGATCGACTGTGCGGTGCGACATTTACCCGAACCCCTGAATTAACCAATAAATCCAGATTACTGTATTCGTCTTTCAGCACATTAAGACAAGCTTTCCTAATGCTTTGCACACTGCTGTAATTGGTTTAATTTAGCCTGTAATTTGTGCCAGGTGGTTAAACGCAAAGCTGGAAAGTAGTGTAAGTGTTTCAGAGGCCTGGTTGTCCCTGTGAATACCCTAACCATAACAAGATCACTGTCAAGATCACATGGCTGTCCTGGCTCCTAAATGGTGGAATGAACTCTCTGATGACATCAGGACTGCAGAGAGCCTTTACATCTTCTGCCGCAAACTAAAGACACACCTCTTCAGACTATTCCTTGACTAAAAAACACAAAACAAATTGTAGCACTAATTGTACTTATAATGGCTGTTATTTTTAGCAAGTTGTAAATTGGCTTATTTGATTAAATTGCACTTTCTTGTTTCTCGTTCTTTTGGGTTTTTAGCCTCATGGTTGAAATGCACCTATTGTAAGTCGCTTTGGATAAAAGCGTCAGCTAAATGACATGTAATGTATGTAATGCCAATACTGAGTGGAGCCAAATCACAGCAGGATCGAGCGCTTAACCTGCAGGAGAAGGACATTAGGACGTTGCGTAATCCTCAAAACCCCCTCTCAAAGCACAGGGTGTGATGTTCTCTGTGTGCCTCGGTGATCCTTTGCTATTTGCTTGTGTTGTCAGTAGATGTTAACATTTAAAAACAAGTCTGAAAATGTGCACTTCAAGCCACCAACTGCTCAGACGAATTCTTCCCCAATTAGTTAGTTTTGTTTAAATTCTTTGTGCACCCCGTCAATGGGGACCTGCAGCTTTCCCTTTATCAGCATCTCAAATGAGAGGCAAAGCCACAATAAGACTCAGAGGGTTGGTTAGACTCAGAGGGTTGGATATTTTACAAGGTGATAACAGCAGATTACCTCTAGCTCTTTTTGTTTTTTGCCATTTCATAGCATGCATTACGGCAGACCTCAAACTAGATCAGTAAATTGTTTTAATCTCCCATCCCTGAAACATGTTTCATTCTCAATGTTCCACAAAGGTCCAGACAGCCGAGGTGTGCAGGGACGTGTTGTATTGACAGTGCCGGTCCGTGCAGGAGTAAATATCGCTGAGGTGTAAATTCACCCAAAGGTGCTCCTGATCTCATGTTCCTCCATTTAATGGTTTTCCCTCCACTGAGTATTTGTTTCCTTGCCTGTGTTATAAGGAACAATAAAAGAGCTTCATTGAGGGTCGGACACTGTTTTGTTCTGTCATTTGCCCCTTTGGTCAGGTGACACGTGCAGGTTATCAGATGTCCGACTATTAGAAGCAGAAGTAAAGAGCATTCTTCAAAGCGACATTAAGAGCTGCAGTTCTATATTGGAAACATTGTGGCGCTGAAATGTTCAAAGCAGAGGAGTGAGCTAAATAAATCCAGTGGCTGGATGAAGACAAACAGATTAGCTAGTGATCACGAGTACAGTGCTGTCTTTAAGAGGCTATAGCGGGCTCAGTTTTAAAGCTACTGGCCATTTTGGGAATCCTAAATCCATGAAGCTATAGCGCAGGGGTGTCGAACTCATTCCTGGTCTGTGCCAGACAGTGCCCACTTTGATCAAAAGCGTCCAAACCGTTCTGTGGCCGGATTTGGCCCGCGGGCCACAAGTTCCACACATGTGCTCTAGCGCTTCATCAACTCGGCATTGTATCCACCTCATCAGCCACCATCAACACCAGGTGTGGACTCCACGCAGGGGGTTATCCTGCTGCTGATCAAGGCGAGCAGCCCCCTATTATCTCCCTGAGACTCTGAAGAATTTTTCATCACCTATCATGTATTAATAATGAACGTAATAAATTATCTTTCTTTATCTGACTTGTCTCTCCTAATTGAAAGGCAGTAATCTCCAGATAACTGCACTGACACCAAATTCCAGCATGAATTTGCAAATCTTATAATCACATAAATACATCAAGGTTCACCCGCTTCTGACGCATAAAAACTGTAAGCACCTGGTAGACGTTCCATTCTATTAGTCAATACATATATATCATTACTTGTATTGTTCTCCCTCAGAACAACAAGGCGACTGAAAAAAAGAGAAACATGTCACTCTAAAGAGATTCCCTCTCACTTACCTGATGCTACAATGAGCCCCGGTGCTGTGTCCCGGCTAGCTATGTTTCCAGATGTGTAAGGATTTGCCGACACGTGGAGATGGAGATGTAGTGAGCAGTATGGCTGCCGAGAAGAAAATGACACAACTCAGTTATCAAAACTATTATACCAAAAAGGCGCTTCTGAATGAAACGGCTGTTGCACCGTCTCGGATTCACAACCCTCCCACCTCGCAGGTTTGATCACAAACACTATTTCCCCATTGGCTGGTTTCACCATTAGTTTTGATTGGGTTAACCTTTACAGACACAATTCTCATTATGACCCAGCAAAATGCCATGAGTGCAGGCCATGTTGTGACGGCTGTTTAGACGTTTATTAAAACTCTGACATTTCCTGACAAATGACTGTATAATATGGATAGAAGGTGAGGCATGTCATGGAATAACCAATTGGTTTAGCAAGAAAAAGGTGGAGGAGTACTTTGCAAATGCTACAAGAATATGTGCAGCAGAGACACAAACCTTCATCTTCTCATTTCTTCTCATTCATGCACACAGAATAGTAGAGAAGAGGGAGGTGGTAGTGGCTCAAGCAACAAAACCAAACCCGTTGTTTAAAAGGTAGGCAGTTAGATTATTTACTTTAAACAGTCCAACCTTGGCCTTTGAGTGATAGCTAGACTATAAGAAACAACTTTCAAGGTCTTTCCGGGAAAAAGGAAAAGTCTGCTTTTCTATCCGACACCTTTTGTCTTGTTTTTTTTTTAAACGCGAGGTCAGCTTATTGGACTGAATCAAAATGGCTGACCTTTCAGCTCAGCAGCCTCAGAGCACTCAGCTTTGACGTGAGCTGCTCTTTCTGAGCTCGGCCTCTCTTATTGCTGCTGGGATCAGTCAACTCCTGTCAAGGCCTCTCTTTGATGGAAGCGCACACACTGGCAACAGCACGTATGAACGCGGCAGAGGGCTGGCACAGACACAGGCACTTACTAGCACGCAGTGAATGCTGTTGCCCCTCAGGTCTTTGCTCGGTGCCTGCAGTAAACTCCAGTCTCTGCCTCTGTTGTAGGTGATGTGCGTCTTTACTTGGTTATCCGTCTTTTTGTTGGCGAGGAACATCCCCTTTATTCCTGCTACCTGTGTAATAAAAACAGAGTCCAACTCAACTGAAAAGGATGCACACTTGCCATTTAAAAAAAATATATATATATAACTATGTTTACATCTCCGAGTCATGTTGTAGAAAATGTAGCTACCTCTCTCAAAACCAAACACTGAGTGGAAACGATTGACTGTCTGAGGGACCTTTGAGTCATCAAAGTGTGCCTTAAACGAATCGGACTCTTGGTCGGAAGCCGGTAGGAATAGCTCAGTTATACTGAACCGAGTCAGTGACAGTCACATTAGGCGATGAAAGTCCACTTTGGTAATGGCAGATACTTCAATCTCCCTTGGAATAGCAATTTAGCATTTCCTACGGGTTGGGTGGTGACCCCAATCAGACAGCAGATTTAATTATACCGCAGAGGCCACAGTAAGACACATGCAGTGTCATCAACTGCTTACTTATCTGATTCAGATATTTTGGCAGATGTTTGGTGCTGCTATGGCTTTAAAAGCTATGCATGCATACGTACCAAAGCCTAAACATTAGCCCCGACTACACTTCTTTTCCTTTTTGGATTAGGTGCAATTTGAAAAGTAATATCCGCAGTTATTCATCAAAGAAAGAAATAATCTCAGCCTCAAAAAAAATCTATATCCCGGCCCAATCCCCTCTTGCCTTTGTTGATGTCAGCACTTTGAAACTACTTTGTATTCACACAATGTGCTCTGAAGACGTTTGGCCTACAGCAGTAAGGGCTGTTTCCAAAATGACAAAACATCATCTCTGCCTCATAGCTCTAAAATATTGATCGGTGGTCATAATAAAATTGTGGGCTGGGCTCTCATCAAGCAGGCCTTTTATTTGTTACTGTTACCTGAAAAAAGGAAACAGCCAAATGAATACTGGAGCAGGCAAAAATAGAAGTCACATTTACCACACCAGAACCGCTATGTAGGTGCCCCCCAAGGTCAAATGGACTCTGAACAAATGAGTGAAAATCTTAAACTTTGGGCTTAAAACGAACACCGTCTCTGTGTGAGACAATACGTAAAGGGCATCTGTTACTCACTGAGCCAAGAGTTAAACCTAAATACTATATCACCAAACACGGGTAAACTAATAAAGGGAATCTGAATGATAAATCATTTGGTACAAGTCTGATGTATTGGACTTCTATTTATATAACAATGGGATAGAGAATTGGAGAGAGGAGCTTAGTGTCTCCTAGGAAGTACCCCAGCAGTCTAGGCCTATAGCAGCTTATCGCAGGGCTGGTCCAGGCTAACTTGAGCCAGCTCTAACTATAAGCGTTACCAAAGAGGAAAGTCTTAAGCTTTATCTGAAATAAGATGACCGTGTCTGCCACTCAAGTGGAAGCTGGTTCCACAAAAGAAGAGCTTGATAACTGAAGGCTCTGGCCCCAATCCTACAGTCCAACGAGACACTTTAATGAGGAAGTTCATGAGCTGAGAGGGAAAGCTGTGCTATTAAAAGAAAATATCCATAATACCTTTTAGAACACATTGACTGTGTTATTTCACCAATTGCACTCAACGGCAATGAGCTGCAAATAATGCAGGCAAGGCCAATATCCAGGGATAAAAATACAAAACAATAGCCATTACATTTTGGTAATGCCCCCTTCACCCATATCGTTACCATGCCCTGCAGATCAGCAGGTATTGTGGCTGAGCTCAGGAACCGGCTCCCCCAATATACCAGGGCCACTAAGAACACAACGCACCAGCATTTAGACTCAACCACAATACACAATTAAACACTACTGCATAGTCAATTGCCATACCTATTTAATAGATTTGAATCATTTCATTTTCAACATATTAATATACTTTGGCTATGTACTCTGTCCAGTCATAGTAATAAAGCCATTTAAAATGAAATAATTTAACTTCCAGCAAAGCATGATACTTGATGACCCTGAGATATTGGCTTCGGGCAATGAATCACTCATTCATCCCAATCCATTCATCCTGCTCAGACCTTGGGGCTCTTGTTCATCATAAAACAAAGTGCGAGAAAAAAGATTTGATGTGGCATCAGAAGTAATGCAGCCATTGTACCTTTGTGGCAAAGACGACGTGGAGCAGGAAGGCAAAGCTCTCGATAGATTTCACCTATTGTCATCAACTTTGGGTTGTGATCAAAAGATTGAGGTCATGGATAGCGGCTTAAATTAGCTTCTGTTGAAAATAGAGCTGTTGCTCGTTCAGGTCAAAAGGGGTTAGCAAAGGTGGTACAGCCATTCAATGCCTCCTGGACGCCGCCCAATAGATGTTATCTGAGCACGTCCAACTAGTAACAGACCACAAAACTTGCTGGAGGGATTAAATATCTCATTTATGAGTGCTCCAAGAAGAGATAAAGTAGAGAGAAACATCTTGCACTTTTAAGGCCTGCTGCCACCGCTCTGGATATTCAGATGAAGGAAGGATGGATGGAAGGAAGGACGGTTAGAAGGAAGGATGGGAGCGTGGAAGGAGAGATGTTTACCTCGTAGAGGTCAACCATGACGTTGCCCTCGGGACCCATGCTGCTGACCACATACTCCAAAGCCAGAGTATAGTACACCCCAGACGTGTCGGACACGTACAGGTTGTATGTTTCATTCTGGTTCCACTCCTGAACCGCTGCCACCACTCGGTTTTCATCCGTACTGATCACATGCAGGTCCTGACAGAGAGTATGATACATAATACAGTATGGTATCAGGGATTAATATTAAGTCAGTTTATGGTCACTGTTGTTCTTTTATACAGTTTACTCAAAAACCTAGTATATTAGAGTACCGCCAAATTTGAAGGCCAGCTGAAGTTGAGCCTGGCTATTCCTGAACTCAACTTGTGTAAACCTCGCTCTGTGGCCTATTCAAATGATACTAACTGAGCAGAATGCTTATTTTAGAATGAATTTCTTGTATACACTTTTCACAATTATCTTCATTAATTAACTGCATTATCTTCACATAGGCAAAAGCCTTACTGTGTATTGTGTTTTTACACTTGACTTACTGCTTTTATTCATAATCTGAATTTTTCCTTCCACTGTATTCACCTATTTTATTGAGAGGATAGTAAAATGAATATCACTACGTCAGGCCTAACGGGCAGATATTATGCAGCGAGGCCATGCTGTTTGGCTTTGTGCTTCATCTACCCCTGGCTGTGCCAATAACACCTTGCAATGAGCCGACAGCAACCGGGGCGCCCAGGGCTTGATTGAATAAAACATGTCTAATTGTCAATAGGGATGTGACAAGTGAGGCCATGGGCACACGGAGCAGCACAGAATAACAATTGCGGAAACCACTGTGAGTTACTTTTGGCCTTGATTTGCCCATACATAACAAAAAGAGAGTGTCATGCAGAGCCAGCAATGAACTGAACTGCATCTATAGACAAAAAAGAGCTGACAGCGTATTATGTGCTTTTGTATTTTTAACAAACTACAAAACCACAAGGACCGCCACTACATTTTAATTTAATTTATCTTAAGTATTATTGGTTACCTATGATAATATATGAAATCTTAGCATGGATCAATTCTTTTATTTTTAATTACACAATTACAATTTTGTCAGATTATTGAACAGACATAATCCGTTGTTATCATCCTTCTAATGCTTCAATAAAGCTAATATTTAAAATATTGTGGCCTGGGTTAAAAGGATTACTTTTGTTACATAACATATGTACGCTGCGTTAGTTAGATATATGATCATGACAAAAGTACAGTAAATGAAGTCAACATTGACTATAGATTTCAAATAGGACACAAACGGCTGTCCTCTGGGTGAAAGTGTTGACCCATCCACTAAACCCAAATAGTTATACAAGTATGTGAAAGGACTTCTTCCATTGCTCATGTTATATCACTAGTAACTACTAACTACTGTTGACCTAGCTGATACATTTTAATCAGGCGGTTGATTGTAAAGATATCATGCCATTTGGTGAACTGTTTTTAAATTGGTGATATATTTGTTACCTTGGGCAGGGTGTACTTGGGCAGCTTCATTGGGGTAAAGACATCCCTCTTAGCAGACACATAGTAGATCGGCCTCCCGGCCGTTGACACCTGCGGGTGATGAAATTGTTGAGTGAAAACATTTTGGAGACACGTAGAATAAAATACAGATGATACTACGTAGACCCACACAGCTGCACACATACAACTTCGCTGAGAATAACCTTGAAAAATGTTCTCCTACATGGCTGGAATGTTTATGACTGAGCAAACAGGAGAACTACCTACCTGGACAAACACATACTCATCTTGCACAACCAGAGAATTGGGGTCAATGTAGCCTGGGAAGGGTTTGCCCTTGTTGGCATCCGTGCAGTTCTGCAGCTTGCAGGTGACATACAGCGCCTCTGCTCCCAGGCATGAAGACACACACAAACGTCAAGTCATGGCATAACTGGATTAGCCAATGAACATAGGAAGCCTTCACCTAGAGCTAAGTGGCCTTCTTTGGCTTCTTGTGTCAGGAAAGTGATCGCAGTCTGAGTGGGAGATAGATGACCACTGAGGCCAATTGCTTTCTTTGCCTTCAATCGCGGCGCCGGCGGTAGAAAGCCCTGCATGTTAGCCTCCAAATATATGTCAGCTTTGTTGTGAAGCACATGATCAATAGTATTTGGCGGTGTGACTGCAATCACATTTTATGTTTGATATGTATTTCTGAATGATTGGCATTTTCCCTATTGTCTTCATCCTCAAAAAGTGTTGTGATGGAAGCGGAGGGTGGTATTACGTACACACTGTTACTGCTCTCCATGGAACATACTTCCTACTAATATACAAACATTTCATCTTAAACTGCGACATTTGGTATTGTATAAGAGAGTCGTTTAATTTACGTTTTTTTGTTGTCTTTTTTCCAAAAGTTATGACACTTTCTATTTCTGCTGGTGATAGGGAAGTTTGTCCTGAAGCTTGTTACTGTATTTATGCTGTATGCTTCATTCAGATGTGTTTGTAGCTAGTGCTTGAGGGGGGGGGGTATGGAAGCCCATTTCCGCCACAAAAAAAAAAAAAAGAAGGGTTAGAAAGTCGAAATTATGACTTAAAAAGTCGAAATTATGACTTAAGAAAGTCGAAATTATGACTTAAAAAGTCGAAATTATGACTTAAGAAAGTCGAAATTATGACTTAAAAAGTCGAAATTATGACTTAAGATATGCGCATGCGCAGCTTCCAAAGGTCAAACGGTTTTCTAGCCACTGACGATGTGCAATTATTTGACAAGTACAAAAAACAGCCGTAAAGCCTCTAAGCTCCAGTAGCCGATGGCGTAAGGCATCCGTCCTGGATATGTTGTTATTTTGCTCGACATGGTTCGAATGCAGGTTGTGGCGATCTTTCATTAATATATATTTTCTTGAATTACTTTCTTAAATGTCTGTGATGCACGTCACTGTATGACCGTCTGAACATAAAATCCTCTTATGTCCAAATGTTTCGGTGGTTCCAGGCTGCAGCCTCGCGAAAAAAGTATCGATACACATGTTTGGAAGTGTTCCATGATACGCCACCAAACCAGTTGTCTTGGCTCACCCTGAAACAAAAGGTTTTCTTGCCACTGACGATGTGCAACTTTATAACACGTATTGAAATCAGCAGCGGCACCGGACAGCTCGGTTGGCCGACGGCGTAGCGCCGCTGTCTTATAAAGTGTTTCGGTTTTGCTCGACTGCATGGGTCGAATCCAGGTTGCGGCGATCTTTTAATAAATGTATGTTCTTGTATGTTCTGTATTTCTTTATACGTGGCAGTGATGTAGTGCTCACTTATACAATCGTAATCGCTGCATTGGATATGGGATGCATTTTGAACATTTTCAGCAATATGTTTGCGAATGTGTGACGGATCAGGTGACCGAGGCAGACAACCTCTGCCGCTGTCGGGGCAAAACAAACACGCACGCGTAGCCAAACCAGTAGGTTCAAAAACCAGTAGCTATGTTGATGTTGCTGTAACGTCATCCCCCTTTGAGGAATACAGAAAACACATCGCTGATTACTAACAGTATTAATTTCCGTGTATGAATCAACATCACAAAGGATAGCGTATACATTGCAAAACCAGCGACGTTGTGACCGCGTCACGGAAGCTGCGCATGCGCATATCTTAAGTCATAATTTCGACTTTTTAAGTCATAATTTCGACTTTCTTAAGTCATAATTTCGACTTTCTTAAGTCATAATTTCGACTTTTTAAGTCATAATTTCGACTTTCTAACCCTTCTTTTTTTTTTTTTTTGTGGCGGAAATGGGCTTCCATAGGGGGGGGGGTTGATGACTGATGATGTTTTTCATATTCATAGCAGATTAATTAATCCAGCAAGTTTCAAAATGTGCTAAAAGATATTTACAAATATAATATGCAAAAAATAAATGATGCATTAAATTAAATTAACAAAGAAAAAAATGTGTTTCTATAGCATTCTGATACCAGGCTAAGTAAGCAAATAAAACAAAAAAACTATCAAATAATATATTGGGTTACATGCGTTATTTAATTCTTTTTAATAATAATTATTTAGTTAATTCATTGCCATTGTCTGTCTCAAGTCTCGGCCATTTCCAGACATTACCCTTCAGTTGTTTATATCCACACAATTTCCCAATTCGTCTCCACTTAAGCACAATGCTCAGATAGAACAAAGACAGGAGAAAATAGAGCGCCAATTACTCACGTCCTTCAGAAACGCTTGCTTCCAAGTGAATTAAGCCTGGCTCCTTATCCAAACCCATTTTGGACCTGAAAGAAAGACAAATGTGTTTCCTGAACGTTGGTCTTTAGTATTCAGGCAAATACCACCAACTGTAGTGACTGTCTGGCCTGATGGATTGCATGCTGTTAGGTTGTACTAAAGTATAACCACAGAGAGTCATGTGCCCTTAAACATCAACAGGAGTTGGGTGCAGGAATTGCTCTGTCTTTGTCTTCATTTTGGATGCCTGTCTAAAGTGTAAGGAAAAAGGAACTCAGGTTTACTGCGGAAACCAAATGTAGCCCCCCCTCTAATCCTGCTTCCAGACAGTTGGACAAAGACATTTCCTGGCATCATTAGAAGAGGAAAAACCATTGATTCCCTCTTCAGGGATGTCCGCAGCTGGAATAGCATATAATCATTAGGGCATTAAATATGTATTAAAAAGACTGCGGGATCACAGGAGAATCTAACACAGCACACACATGGAGGGAGAACAGGGATGTGGAGAGAGAGAAGGAGGGGGGAGAGGAGAAAGAATAGGTGTCCACAGGCAGCACACACATCAATCGAAAGCGAGATAAAGGGGGTCTGTGGGAGGGAAACGTAGGGTAATGTTGGATGTATTTTATTGTTGTGTTCACCAATGAAACACAACTTGGTCTTCTCATCCAAACCTCATTTCCATTTTCACTGAACAATCCATTTAACCACCTAAGAACCGTGTGAGCCAGTCCGAAAGAAACTCTTCTACTTAGTGGAGCCTCGAGGTTTTGTTTAAACGTATATATCTTGCGCACTAAGCAATTGGAGGCAAAGCTCTGTGTACATCCAGCTCATACAGCTGTGTAGTCTCTGAGGACACCTACCATACTCAGAGCTGAGCTGTTTCAGGCAGCTCCAGATGTTTATGCAGCGATTGGTAATGTCATATTCAAAAAGGTTCACGGCTCCACCAGCTAAGCTAATTTATAGCTGAATGTGGTGGAATGTGGAATGCAGTTTGTTCAAATGTACACCGGCCGTGTGAGCGATCACTGGTCGTTGAGCTGACTTGTCTACATCTCCTTTACATGGGGCAGCCTAATTAACAAGGATACCACAAACTCTGCAGCCTCTGCAGCATAAGCCCTGCAGGCACCCTTCACTCCTGGCTAATACTTATGGGTTCAGATCAGTCTCAGTAATTGCAAATGCACACAGAAGGAGTCAAAAGTGCAAAAAGAGATTCACAAGATTGACAAATGCGCACAGAGCAATTCACAAATATATTTGATTTACAAATGCACACAGGAGGACTTACATTTCAATGCACAAAATAATACATTTCAATGCACAAATAAATAAATTACGATTTATATTAGAGGCCAGACATATTAATCACACTTTTAATTAATCCCAACTATTGGTAAATGATGAACAGTTGTACTTGTATAGTGCTTTTATGGTCTCTTCACCACTCAAAGCACTGTAACACTACGTGTCATCACACCCATTAACACTCATTCATACACTAATGACATGAGCAACCATGCAATGTGATCCCTGCCCATTAGAACTCCAACTAGCCATTCACACCCATTAATACACTGCAGGAACAACCTCTAGGTTAATTGTCTTCCCCAAGGACACATAGGTGGATTGCCCCATTAAATTGTTCATTAAGGCTATTAATTTTGCTCTCATATGGCTCCCGATTGATGCATTTGACTGCAAGGTAAATATTTTTTGTATTTGTATATATCAGGAAAATGTAACAACAAATTTTACTTAGGAATGGAATACAGTATGGAGGTGAAAGCATTGGTCTGTTTATTTAATTCCTAATGTCGCTGATTGAGATCCTTTGTGTCAAAACAATTCAGACCTTCATACCTTGAACTAGTGTTCAACTAGCTCAGTGGTTCTTGAACACATAAAAGTTCATTCTCACAATGTGATGCAGTTGTCCAAACCACAAGGTAGAGCGGTGCATCATGACCCAAAGTAGAATTGCTTTTTCTATTAACAACCAACACTGAAAATGAAATATTGCCAAAACGAGAGGACAAAGTGGTGTTTGGTTGTTTTAGCAGAACAATCAGATCTCAGTCAGATCTTACTGTGGACACTTGTTGAGTTACTACTAGCTGTAAAGTTATCAGTACAAATCATATCGAGACACAATGCGGTGTGAGACAAATGTTAATGTAAAGTGTCGGCGCAACAATTCCAGATATACACATTCAATCACAACTTTGAAGGCCTTGCTGACAGGAACCATTTGGTTATTTTGATCCTTCATATTCTTTATTTCAAATCAAAGGAGAGTGTTAAAAAACGGAACACATCTGGTCACATAATGTAACAGCCTGCCATAGAGGAAGATCAGGAATTCCAGACACATCGATAATTAGAATATTATAAAGCTCTCTAGCTCATCTGCTACTCACTTTATGGAGACCCAGTGATATCTTCAGGACGCATGTGTTTATGCAAGTTTACACAAGTCACACAATTGTTGTTTCCTTCCTATCAATGTAATAGTGGGTCTAGAACTGTATGAAAGAATGAAATAATCCAGCAACTCTTAAATCTGTACAGTTTTTACATTGTTATTGTGACATCATAGCTTTAGCTTTAGCATACTAACCCATAGCATATATTTTATCATACGTTTATTTTATTTTTATCTTATTGCTGCACTATGTTGTCATTATTGTACTGTCTTTCGTCATGCACCAACCGCCAAGATAATTTCCATGTATGTCTAACATAAAATGGCAATAAACGTTTCCTGATTCCTGATCACATTCAACAGTTTCAGAGTTGGTTTATTCTCTATAAACCAGTTGAAAGCCAGATCAATGTCATTCCAGTGACTGTTTCACAATGGCCACGGCCCTCCGTGGCAGCCCTACTTTAGGACCGCTTATTTTGAAATGTTCAGTTAATCTGTTCACTCTTCTAACTCAAAAAATCCCCCCCCCCCCCATTTCTTGGAGATTATGCACATAACAGGTGGAAACTAAGGCGTTGACAGAAATACAAATACTAAATTGGTATTTATTCAGTACAATAGTAGCTAGGTTGGTTACTAGTCAATTACCTCAAAGTAGAAATATTATCTATTCTGACTAGTTTGAATGAGTAAATCTTGGAGGACAGAAACAACAAGCAACATCATGCTTCATGCATTACTTTCATGGAGGAAAAAATAGATTAGCTTGTGCTTGACTGCATTAAAGAATATGAGTTAATTTAAAGTTATGACAGGAGAACAAAAGCAGTGCAGTGCAGCATTGTGGATGAAGTTGAATTAAGTTAATAATTTATTATTTCCTCAAAATTGTTTGTCAATGTCCAAATCTCTGTACTTACCAGTAGAACCGGTTGGGGGCAACTCTCTCGTGCACCACTTGCCACCTTCTTCCAAATTCCACCGAGCTGTAGAGCTGTAAGAGACAACCAAGCACAGTGAGAATCCATCGGTCTTAAAGCCAGTTTGTTTTGACACTCTGATTTACTTTCAGTTACTTTTACTTTTAATTACCTCAGTAACCCTTTGATCAGCTGCTGTGTAACTCGTATTACTCACACTGTTAAACACACACACATACTGCATGGAGGTCTTTTTCATTTACATTATATTTAAACACGGCAAAGTTTAATGATAATTGCAACACACACATACATACAATGGCCACCAAGCTAACAATGGGTCTGAAAAGAAAGATGTGCAGGTCGTGAGTTTCCTCCACAAGAGGAATGCAACATGCTGTCGCAGGAAGGGGGTTAGGTGGTAGGTTTGGAGGGTGGTGGGGGGATAGTGTGGGGTGAGAGGAAAGCTCGACTTTATGACTAGACAAAATATTTGAGTGAATATTAAAGAGTTGCTTCACCTAAATGAAACATTTGTGAAAAAAGGATTTTCTCTGGGGAGATCTTGGCCCAATTTCACCCATTGACTTGAAATTTTACACACAGGTGCTCTTGGTTATGCTATATAAAAAAGTCAATCATGGTAGGAAAATGCGCCTAACTAGGTGTTCCGCCATTTTGAATTTGGTGAAAAACACGTTTTTGCAAACTCCTCCAAGACGCTGCGTCTGATTCACATGGAATTTTCAGGAAATCACTATTAGCTCAATGCTCTAACCTGAATTTAATCTAAAACGCTTGTTGTTATCTCATTTTTCATAAAGGTTATGGGCCAATCAGGAATCAGGAAAAGTTCGTAAGCAGTGTAACCTAATAGTTAGACCTATAACAACAAAAGTAATTGGCTTTATTTCACCAACTCTAGAATATGTTCACATTGAGCATACCCTCATTTTCTCTGAATATTTGAAGATTAGGGGGGGCGCTGCAGTGTTAATTTATGGATTATAATACGGTGGACAAACTCCTCGAGAGATTAAACCTGATCGATTTCAACTTCAGGCAAATTGATCCTGAGACCTGTGTTCAAAAGTAAAAAGAAAGTTTTTGTTCAAATACCTGGCCATGGCCTGGCATCCATTTTTGGTCAATTTTCTTCAAAATGTAAAATGTTAACTCCAAGTAACATTTTTATTAATGACCAAAATTTCATATTCACGATGCTAGTGTAGGCAGCAACGAAGAGACCCCAGTAACCCGTTTGACTTCAAAAATGTATGTATGACAGGGAGACTCCTGAGACCATGCTCTACAATAGGATCATAGGAAGTGGTCCATTTTTTTGTGTGAATATTTGCTAATTTTTAGTTTGGACTGATAACAATCCTTATTCACCTGTCATAAACTCAGGAGAGAAAACAATTGAGATCAGATTTGAGGAAACTAATCAGTAGAATGTATTTTTCCCTGCCTCTTAAATTACCTCAAATTATTACTTTCAGTCATATTTCTGAGCGGCATAACTTTGTTTGACAGCTGAAGATAGAAACAGTAACCCCTAACGCCCAAAATAAATAAGCAACTCACTCACAAATCCTTTTGTCACTACACATAGGTATGTGTGGTTTCTCTATGAGAAACTCGTCACTCATTTTTGTTTATGGACAAAATGTCTTATTCAATATCCTTATGTATATATGTTATATATAATGAATGTATATTCCCTTATAATAAGGATATTGCATTCTTGACGTAATGTGACACATATTTATTTTCCCCCTCCCTCGTATGTGCTTCATTAGCGCTTCCATCGTGAGCATATGCAAACTACATGTTCAGTGTAACTACTGTAGCTGATGTGTGTTTATTTCCATGTCAAAGAGAGAGAGGCACATGGCTCAGGGGATGACATTACCATGACGTCTCTGCCAAGTTTTGCTAAGAAGATGCAAGTGAATGGGGTGAGGCAGGAGAGCGGTGCAGGGAATCACTTTGCCTAATTACCCTAACACAGCAAATTAGTATTAAGCCAAGCAAGTGACAGTAAAGAGGCAAAGAGCAGGAGGCAGGGAAAGTGAGGGATAGGAGGGGTCAAGACTTTACAACCTCCAAATGTCTCTCAATCAACAAATGCAGCAGCACTGCCAAAATGAGGTGAGGAAAGCGAAAGAGAAGCAGTTTTGGGAGGGGGGTGCATTGATGGGAGCAAAATGGCCCCTGACATAACAGGCGCAACCACTCAGTCAAGAACTCATTGGCTCCTGAAGCCAGAGCTCCAGCGTTAAGTCACTGTTAATGATTTGTATTTCTTGACACATTGTTAAAGAGCTTAGTCATTCCTTGCAATAATTCTAAAAGTGTCAAGACTGGAGAAACAACCTAAACCTTCACTTTCAATAATAATATCATGCACTTCATATCAACTACATTCATCAATGGGACTTCAAAGCAACATCTTTTTTTAATAAGTACATGTACACAGGCTGTAAATCCTTTGTTCAGGAGAATCCACAGGACTTCAATAAAACCTTCACAATGGCCCAAACATTTGCTAAATCATGTCAGTCTGTTAATTTCAATAACAAGTGTCAGTTTAAATGCGGCATTTACTCCATGGGCACAACTATCGTCAGTGTTTGTCTACCCAGGGGCTGGAAACCCAAATAGAATCACACACCATGTTTCAGGGCCTCATTAGTTGATTGAATGGATCTAAAAGCAGCTCTTCTTCGTAAAAGTATAAGAGCCTTGCTATTCAGTAGTTGTAAATGTATAAATTTGTATTACTTAGCAGTAAACTAATGTTATAACAACATTGTGACTAAACACACTTGCTTAATTATTCATACAACATAATAAATGTCTGGATATTTTAGGGGTTCTACAAGAGCATTCCTTAATGTATCTTCTTTGGTGCCTAGAGGCTATATCACCCCCCCAGTGAAAGGTCTATGTGTAGGTGGACGAGGAGAAGTTAAATGGTTCAATCGACGCGGGACCTTGAGTCGCTGTTTGTTTCCTGCGTGAAACTCAAAATTCACTCTCTCAATTTGACAGTATTTCTTTGGGATGTTTACAGTAAAAGTTCATAGAAAGTTGACAGAGGGAGAAGAAAATTATTCTCCTACCACAAGGTCTGTAGACAGACTGAGTCCTTTAGCCTAAGTTGAATTTCAAAAAAGATAAAATGAAGTAAAAAAAAGGGCTGAAAACACAACTTAAAAATAACATTCATGGCTTTCTGACTCCCACTTACAATCTGCAGAGTATTTTCACAAACACACACCAACCCGTCAGCTAATGAGGATGCCTTCATTATTCATCACCTCTGAAACATTAGACACGGAAACCATTTTATTAACACAAACGGTTATTTAAAAATGTGTGTAAAGTTTGCCTCCCTCCGCCTCCCAATAATGTTTGGACATCGTGCACCGCCTCCATAGATGATTATTTATTTGCACTGTGTCTCTAAACTCTAGCCAGGTAACTTGATTGTACAATAATAGTTAATGATGAGAAGTTTGACTGAGATTATAGATAGATAGATTATAAATTAGACCAGAAACCCAAGTCAGCTCTAAGTAAATGTTTCATTACCGCAATCTCAAAATAAATTCAAGATATGTATTAACCTAATGTTTTATGTTAGTGTTCTTTACCTTATAGCTCATGGAAAAAAGTAGTGAATGCCATCTGAAACCTTCTAAATACTACATTCTGCTGCTGTAAGTCACAGTCTACCACCAAGTGAGGTAACACAATGGCCAATGAGACGTCCAATGATGAAAAAATCAATTCATATTACTAAATGTTAAAAGCATTCAGTGGGGAGATACAATACGCCTTTTATAATAAACAGTCAAAGGATCAATTAACAGATGCATTTTGATCTTTCATTAAAAATCCATTTTAACAGCAAAACAACTGTTACTATACTGTATGTCTGGCACATTATGAGAAATATGAGAAACTGAGGAAGAACCACAAAGTCCTAACTCTTCACTTTACTTATTCACAGACTCCAGCAGAACAAAATCAAATCCATCAATCCTTCCTTCCATCTTCAAAGTCATTTATCCTTCATACAGGGGGGGGGGGGGGTTGGAGTCAATCCCAGGGTTGATCTAGAGATATATAACCTTTCACACTCATATCCACACACCAATGGGCAATTTAGGGTCACAAATAAACCTAATCTTTAGAGCATGTCTTTTGACTGTGGGAGGAAGCCACGGTACCCTTAGAGAACCCACACAGACACAATTGAATTGAGAACATTGTTGAAAGACACACCACAAAATCACCTTCATCTTGGAGCCCCATTTTGACTGACTCAAATTTAGAATCTCATAGCTTTAAAGTTGCTTGCCATTTTGACTTAGATTTTTTAAAGTACAAAGTAAAACTTAGGATATAGTACAACTGTCCCAGTCATTTGATATGACTGGGACAGTTAACTGTTGCTTCTAATCTGTCTCTACGATCAGCTTCTTTTGATACCTTGGAGTGGCTGCCTGCTGCACTGGCCTTGGGGCCCGCTCTCTAACCTTTTGGTCGTGGCTATAGGCCAGAATCCAGTCCTCCTGCTCTGGGTGGAAGAGTAGGCTTAGGATGTAGAAGCTCAGCCGGTACTTCTGGTAGGTAGCCCCTTCATCAGAGCTGATTAGGAGGCTGCTCTCCACCTCCGGATCAGTCAGCAGCATGATCTAAAGATGAGGGAAGTATAAGCGATTAGTGACAATATGGAACTCTTCTCAGAAGGAAAAAATATAAAGAGGCAAGTCAGTCAAGACTCATTACATATCTGAGATTACAATTATGGCTGCAGATTGTCATGCAAAGACAGTTTTCCATTGAAAATAATAATTGGTGATATAGGCCCAATAGGGGCCTATCACTCCGTCCCTCTTGCTGCGCTGGGACACCCTGACCATGGCATGGTCCATTTGATTCCTGCATAGAGGCAGAAATGAATGTTCTGCAAACCTGTGGTGAGGGAATTTGAGAAGTGGACCAGTGAAGCTTTGCACATGCACGGACTGAAAAGACTGGGATGTTGTCAGGACTGCTGGATGACTACAGCAAAAACAACTGCCATCTTTGAGTGCATCCGCTGCTCCTCCATCATCGCCTGGTACGCTGCAGCCACAGGCAAGGGCAGGCTGTGGCTCATTATCCGCTCTGCAGAGAGGGTGATCAGCTACAATCTGCTGTCTTTCCAGGGCTTGTTTGCTCTGAGGACCCTGAAGCGAGCTAGTAAGATCGTAGCCGACCCTTCTCACCCCAAGTTTTTTTCTGCCCTTTCTGAAGGGCTCATCAACAGAGCCCAGGTACCCCAGTGACGGACTACTTTAAAACAACGTTGGACACTTTCACATTGACACATTGCTGTCGGGTTTCCTGTGCACTTTCTCTTTTAAATTTCTTTTAATTTTATATCTTATTTTATATACTTTTATATTCTATTGTTAACTTAATTGTACATTATTCTCCTTTTTTCCATGTAAGCACCACCCACCATGAAAATATCCTTGTATGTACAACATAATATACCTGACTAATAAATTAACACAGTGATTATGTCATGTGCTTAATTGGAATCCCTATTCATTATTCTCATTTCACATCTCTTCATTCTCTCGTCTATGCTCATTCAAGCCTTGAACGCAATAATTTCCCAAGAGCTTCTTTATTTTTTTATTTCCAGAACAGTCCCCCATAGAAAAATCACAAAATCAAAAAGAAATCCCTAGATAATATCAAATGCAAATATAATTGAATCAGTGGACGTCAAAGACACACAAGAACTCTCATCATTAGGAGAGTGCAGAGGCACAGAGGCTCGCTTGTGGCTGTGTGGATTTAATACTGCATGACATTGCATGCTCATGTCTTTAGTTAAGTCTATTCTTGTCCTGGAAAAAGAATGCCCATGGTGTGTCATTAAAGATGCACGTTGACTAAAGAACAACATACAGATGATTAGCAATCAGCTCATAACAGACAAAAGGGATGGTAAGCAACTTTTATTTTTAGTCACCCCTATGGGTATAATAGTCACTGAGGACTAATTCAAATTGTATTAAGAAAATAGGCTTAGTGCAGTTCACGTTAAAATGAAAGGGAAACTGGCTACTCATGTGAACTTGTTAATGTGTGGCGTTTTTTAAGTCGGCCCTAAAGTATTGAGGACTGAGGCTTACATGTGCTGTAGAGATGGGGTTTCGCATGCCGATCCCTTTGTGGCCATTTTAGCCAACGGACAGCCGGGACTAAGAGAATACACTACTCTAGGATTCGATATTCTCAGTATGGCACCGTTCAGCAAAGTGGTTCTGGTCTCTCATGCCAGTGACTCATTTGTCAGTACTCGCTTGGGTAACAGCATTTACCACTAACACCAGTTCATCGATCCCAAAGGGCAGATTTAATGCCACATACGTGAGCCACATGCTGACAGATTCAATCAAATATACTCAAAGTGTGAACTACACATCGCAATCACCATTGTGCTCACATTGAACTGCAGCTCAGCTGGAAGAGTGGACAACTTTATCACTGAATCACAGGAATACAGTATACATATAGGCTTCAGCATGCACTTTGTACTATACATTGGAATGAGAAGATTAATAGACCCGGGTGACATATGTATGGAGATTGCTACAGTTCTGATGAAAAGGCATGTATTCTTTTGTTCCGTGAAATAAATAACCTTATTTAACCTTTTTGTTCTCAAACAAACAAGAGAGAAGCCTGGAGGACTTAGCATAATATTATTCAGTTCAGGAAATGGTGGTTTCAAATGAGTGTTGTTTACATTCTGCAGGTATTCTCTTTCCTCGGTCGTTGAACACACGTGTCTCAAAATATTACTTTTTGCATTCTGATGAGTAAACGAGATCCGATAAATGTCTTTTGTGCAGGCTTGAATAAGAATATTCGATTACACTTTGGAATGCAAAGGAAAAGAATCATGCAAAAATAAAACAAAACTGGAAAAACAGCAGGGCATAAAATTCAAATGTGCCACATATAGATTAGAATGAAATAATTAATTGCAATATTTTAAATCTGTAAGTGTTGACAGTCACAGGAGACATGAGAAAAAATCGTTTTTTGAAGTTGGTTGCTTCATTTACCGAGCATTTAGTCTAAACTCTTCAATACTATCATATCATATAGAAACAAGGATTTCTATATCACACTTTTTATTCCGTCCAGGAAGTCAAAACCAGTCCTGAATTGGCCCTCTTTCTCCAAAACTGGCATGTAAAAGACCACTGAAGTGAGTGAAACGATTCATCATTAAGCTGGGTGTTTCTTCTACTTGCTTCCAAAGCAATGGCCATACTAGTCAGATCATGGTTTTTACGACAAAAGGCCATTAAGATTTTGGATTAATAGGCTGAGAAAAGACTTCCAAGTACTTCATAAAACTGCAGTTGTCTTGGGAACTTAACATAAAACTCTTTATAAGAGTCCTGGATAAGTCAATCCTTGCACACTCATAGACAGAGAATCAGTGGTGGAATATACTGTGTGTGTGTGTGTGTGTGTGTGTGTGTGTGTGTGTGTGTGTGTGTGCGTGCGTGCGTGCGTGCGTGCGTGCGTGTGTGTGTGCGTGAGAGACAGTAAATCATGAGGCCAAAAGGTTGAAAATGACAAAGGTTAATGAAGCATACATGTGCTACCTGGAGGACATTTAGGATATGTGTAAGGAATACTTCATTCAGACGATAGAGTACCGTAAACACTTGAAGATTTTTATTTAAATTAGCTACATACACTTTCCACTTCCATTTCCCAGTCACCCAGTAATTGGATTGTGACCCCTCAGAATGAATCTATTACTAATTTCCCACCCGTCAATAAATAGATTTTTTTTGTTGTAGACAGCACTCAGAATGGAAAAGCTTTCAAAACGTGATACAATAAAAAGGGCCTCAGATTTGACTAAGGACAGGACTATATTGGTTATTATGTATGGCTCAAAGCTACAGAAGCCGTTGACTTATCCCACACCTATATCATTAGCGACTGGGGGAAAAGTCTACTTACACCAGTGATACAGAGTCCAATGATTAAAGCCAAAGGGCAGTCAAAGGGAAACAGGTCTAGCCAGAAGAGGGTGAAGTATTCACAAGAGGTTGATGAATGTCAGTAGTAAACATGGGCTGGACTGGCTAAAGGTCTCAACATCTCCTGCCAACCACTTGGAAAAAACAGTAAGACTGGAACCCAGAGAAAATGGATAAAATGATAATGTATCCCTTCTTCCAATAGCACAGGTGGAGCCCTCTACGAGGTAATACTTTCCTCTCATTTCAAGCATACAAGCAGGATGTAAATACCCAAATACATGCAGACCCCACATAAGGGAGCTCACAACCGGATGCACAGGTAAATGATAGTTATAGATTGGGGAAGGGACAAAACAGAGCTCTGGGTTCAGTCCATATATTTTGTTCAGATGCAGGTGTTGATATCCATGTGCAACCTTTCTGTCTGCATAGACAGAAACGACAGAATCACTCACTTGCAACTTCTACCATAAATGTTCTTGACACATACTGGCTATGTGCTACATGGCTCTAAGTAGAAGACATGGAAAATAAAGAGTTGGACACACTTATTTATAAACTTTCCCTACATCGACCTGGTGCTTTTCAAACAGTTTGATCAGTCTTAGTAAACTCCTGTCTCTTGATCGGAACATTTACGCTGAGCCTAATTGAACAGCGCCTGACATTTCAGCTCCCCTAGACTCCTGCCAGGCCTGACAAGCAGTAACATGTCAGGTTTTTGCCTCTAGTATAATTGGGTTTCTGTCTGAGCTACAGCGAGCTAGTTGCCCCTCATGGCAGTACATAGCTTGGAAAGAGTGCAAGCCGTGTATGAAAACACAGAACTACACCGTCATTACTTGTGAATGAGACAAGCTATGTTTACATAATAACTACCAGTATTCCCTCCTTAGAAATGTTGATCCATGTTGAGCTGCTGCAATAATTAAGTCTTCACAGAGATCATTCATAAATAACATAACAGCATATGCCATTCTGAGCACGCATTTTCATGAAGATTGTCTGTCGGCATGAGCTAATGCCTTCAAAAGGAGGATTCAGGTCCTCCATGCTGACTGTGTCAAGCCCGATTGGATTGCTTTTACTCTCATGCTGAGAAAGTAGACAATGCCCAGTAAAGGCAAGGGAAAGCACATTGATGGAATCCCACTGCTCACATCGGTTTACCCATCCTCTTTGCAAAACTTGTATGCTCTCCCTCTTCCATCTCTGTGTCTCACACTCTGTCAACCTGTCTCCGTTCGCCTCTGACTCTCGGTCTTCTCTCAGGGTCCAGGGCACTCGCCTCTCTGCTCGTCGCAGCCATTTCTAGATTGTGCCTCTGGGCTGACAGATGTTAAACCCCCCCCTCTATCCCCTCGCTCCCACTATCATCTGCTAGCTTGTCCTTGATTGCGTTACCAGCGCTGCGTGCACGGCATGTTCCAGCCAGCTAAGCATGGCTGATTCACTCTGATTCATTCGGCATGCATTGTGTCCTTAAAAAGCTGCTGGACATGAAGACACTTTGCCTCCCTCTCCCCTGCTTGGTTGCCTTCTGCAGGTAAAGGTTGTGTTGATTGAATGTTTCCGTTATTCAGGGGGTGAAATGTCTTTGTCCATGTATAGTATAGTTTAAAATTGTCACGTGCGGGAGAAGGCAGAAGCCGGAAGCAGGAGGACTTAAATGCAGACTCTCGAGAAAAAGACTAATAGTCAAAATCCAAAATGTCATGAAATAAAAATTTCTAATGGAAACGGTCATTCCAGCAGGTATATATGGTACTACAATGTAATTTCAATATTCTAACTGTGCGTGAATCAATCCCATGCAGGCTAAATTGCACCGTACAAATTTGTGGGACCATATTAATCTCGCTCTTGTTGACTGAGTGTTGTTTCCCTTTTGTCGATTTCTCTGCTCCGTTTCAGTGCTGCAGACGGCGCCACACACACAAACAAGCACAACAATCAGCATTGCCTCCTAAAGGCAAGGGGCTTGGAGAAAAATGAATGGAACACTTCCTATTATGGAATGTGTTCTTTAGCCAAGTCAAGAAAGCAAATACCTCATATCGATCTCTCAGCTCTTTTGTCTGGAGTAGAATGAATGGAAGCCAATCTCTAAAATGACAATATGAATCAATTAGCAAAAAAAGATGATTCAACAATCAGCCAACTATAGGCAAGACTTTATCAATCTAACCTAATGGAAAATGTCCAAGCAAAGGCATATGTGCCTCTCAAACCAATTTAAAAAAGCTGTCACACCTGTATGTCAAGTTGGGTTTTTGTCATGTCTCCACGTTTGTTTTGTGATTTTTTTGGAAATTAACTCTCCTCTCATTTTAGGTTCCTTGCTCTTCCTCATGTGTCGCCAGTCTGGTTGTCTTCCCTGATTACGGATTGTGTCCACCTGTTCCCACACTTCCCTCATGTGTACTTATTAGAGCTGCAACTAACGATTTTTTTAATAATCGATTCATCTGTCGATTATTTGTTCGATTAATCGATGAATCGGATAAAAAAATAAAAAATGTAAAAACATTAATTTCCAACCCTTTATTGAAAAATAGAACTGACTGTGCACTTCCTAAATATCTTTTGCACTAACAGATTGCTCCTTGAACATCCCTAAGTAAGCAAATAAAATGGACTAACACAAAAAACATACACACATCGCATGATGTATACTTTACAGCCGCCAAATTAAATATATTAGGCACAAAATCATGAATCATTGCCGTGGTGCTCCCGTGCCAGGCCATGTCGCTTTTGCATATCTTACAATCAGACATGTCAACCCTCCCGAATTTCAAAGCCCCTCCCGAAAATATCCCGGACCGACCTTTCTCCTGATTTCCACCCGGACAACAATATTGCTGCACCACCCGTCACTGGGCGCGCTGTTTCAGACCGAACAATAATAAAGGTTACACCTTGAAGTCGAGCGCGGCGATTAGAACGTAAAACTACTGGCGCTGCAAAGAAAACCGCAGCACCCCCCCCCCCCCCGTTAGGACCCGCACCCCCCATTTCAGTGTGAAATATTTAGTCGCATTGGCTTCTCTTCCTCCGCATGTTTCAGAACAGTAGTACGGGTCTCTCCGATGTTCTGCTGCGCGAGCGCTCAACTTTTTTTTCTCAGCTCTGCGCGGCGCGCGCAACTTTCTTTTAAAACTCAAAGATAATAGTCGCGCGACACAACGAATCGATAATGAAATTCGTTGCCAACGCTTTTAATAATCGATTCTAATCAATTTCATCGATTCGTTGTTGCAGCCCTAGTACTTATGGTGTGCATCTCCCCATGTCCTGTGCCAGTGTGTCATGTCCTTTCGTCTTGCACACCTGCCTCATGTTAGTATCAAGTCCAAGTCACAGTTTTGTCTGTCTCGAACCTTGTAGATTCTTGAGTTGCCCTTATGCCGTTTATTGCTCCACAGCTCTTCAAATTATTTCAGAGCCCTTTTGATAGTGATTGATTATGCTCTTATTTCCACGGTAAGATAATTTGATTTGCATTTTGCATTTTTGACTATTCAGCTCTTCGAGTTAATTCAGAGCATTTTTGGCTTTCCTTGTAGTTTAATACCTCCCTCGATAAGAGAGATTTTTGGTTTGGCTTTTGCCGTGTTGACATTGCAGCTCTTGGAGTTAAATCAGAGCATTTTAAGTTCTACTTTGTTATTTTCTCCTTTCCTCGCTAAGAGAGGGTTTTGTTTGCTTCACGTCATTTAGTATTGCCCAGCTCTATAATTTAGCCTGAGCCTTTCCCTGTTCATCCCTCAGCAGAGTTTTTGTTTTCAGGGATTTCCCAGTGTATTTTTTTTGGGAAATAAAAGGTTGTCAGCAGAACCTCTACCCTGCGTCAGAGTCCTCCTCAAGAGCTCCCCCCGTGACAAGAGCTTGAGACGGATGTTTCTGCGACACCAGATTAAGGCCTCAATTTTACATAATACTGAGTAGTGAAATCCCTTTAAGTATCCACATCATACTTTTCTTTGGAACCCTTTGATTTCTAATGTATTGTTTGTTTTTCTAGTAAACTTTTTTTTGTCAATGCCATTTTCTGGACAGTTTGATATGGGGTTAGATCAGTCTCAATAATTGCAATTATTTATGACGACGCGCAGTGTAAGTGAAACAAGTCTAAAGTAATCTCAGGTTCTTGAATCATGTATTATTCGTGATGATACATTAATGGTATGTTAGCGGAGTAAATCCTGTGAATATTCACTTTAATCTTGAGGCTCCATAAGCTTTGTTAGCTAGCTAGTGTTGTCTACAGTTTCTGAATGTTAATTTCTTTCTTCTGCGAAGTAACATCTTGAATTTAAGTTACAATTATTGAAAATAACTAGTGTGTGACCGGGTCTGTCACCTAGCAGCACTTGTCTGATCCTCTCTAAGTTACATACTTATTATTGCATCTCTATTTACTTGTTTGGGTGCTGTGATTGGTAAGAATGAACACAAAAAGAAAGGGATGCCAGTTCTGATGCAAAATCTGTATACAAAATGGGGAACAGATAAACACTCACCTAAAGGATTATTAGGAACACTTGTTCAATTTCTCATTAATGCAATTATCTAATAAACCAATCACATGGCAGTTGCTTCAATGCATTTAGGGGTGTGGTCCTGGTCAAGACAATCTCCTGAACTCCAAACTGAATGTCAGAATGGGAAAGAAAGGTGATTTAAGAAATTTTGAGGGTGGCATGGTTGTTGGTGCCAGACGGGCCGGTCTGAGTATTTCACAATCTGGTCAGTTAGTGGGGTTTTCACACACAACCATTCCTAGGGTTTACAAAGAATGGTGTGAAAAGGGAAAAACATCCAGTATGTGGCAGTCCTGTGGACAAATGCCTTGTTGATGCTAGAGTTCAGAAGAGAATGGGCCAACTGATTTAAGCTGATAGAAAAGCAACTTTGCCTGAAATAACCACTCGTTACAACCGAGGTATGCAGCAAAGCTCACCAAAATTGGACAGTTGAAGACTGGAAAAATGTTGCCTGGTCTGATGAGTCTCAATTTCTATTGAGATATTCAGATGGTAGAGTCAGAATTTGGTGTAAACAGAATGAGAACATGAATCCATCATGCCTTGTTACCACTGTGCAGGCTACTGGTGGTGGTGGTATAATGGTTTGGGGGATGTTTTCTTGGCACATTTTAGGCCCCTTAGTGCCAATTGGGCATTGTTTAAATATCACAGACTACCTGAGCATTGTTTCTGACCATGTCCATCCCTTTACGGCCACCATGTACCGATCCTCTGATGGCTACTTCCAGCAGGATAATGCACCATGTCACAAAGCTCGAATCATTTCAAATTGGTTTCTTGAACATGACAATGAGTTCACTCTAATAAAATGCCCCCCAGAGTCACCAGATCTCAACCCAATAGAGCATCTTTGGGATGTGGTGGAACGGGAGCTTCGTGCCCTGGATGTGCATCCCACAAATCTCCATCAACTGCAAGATGCTATCCTATCAATATGGGCCAACATTTCTAAAGAATGCTTTCAGCCCCTTGTTGAATCAATGGCGAAAGGGGGTCAAACACAGTATTAGTATGGTGTTCCTAATAATCCTTTAGGTCGGTGTGATTCTATGCATGATGTGTGTGATATATTGGGAAGTTTGAGTTGCTCACATTTAAATTAAATGTGAGGTGTCGCATGCATAACATTTTCACTTCCATCAGCCGAGGTGGTCCACCATGACCTTATGACCTTCTGGGTTTGGTGGGAGCTGCTGGAGAAAAACCTCATGGTTGAGGTCGTAATCTCAATTTTCCCGATTCACCTGCTTCTTCAAATTCAAGCTCCCCAGCCACTTCCAGACCAGAAGATGTTCCACCAGAATTATGATAGATATCAGTTCTTCTCGTTTTGGACTTGTGTAGAAGAAAATGCACTTGAATTCCTGTTCACATATGTCCTAGTATAGTATCTGAAGTTCTTTGATTATTTCATTCAAGTATTGAATACAGTTAACCCATAAAAATTACCACTTCCTTGAACCACAGTGAAGCAGTAAATTAACGTCAAAGGTTTACTTCACAGACAATCAAGGT